>NC_044333.1:6890240-7205397 GCF_007399415.2 Gopherus evgoodei | reverse complement strand
GGCTGAGTGTGTGAAATCTCTCACCTGCAACAGGAAACTGCTTTTCTCTTTGCAGACGGCCACGGCAGCTGGAAAAGTGATGGCTGTGCAACAGAGATGGGTAATAACCAGACAGTTTGCCGTTGCAACCACCTCACCTATTTTGCTGTGTTGATGGTGGGTACTGGGTACCAGCTCCCACTCGAGCTCTCTGCATCCTCACTTGCACGGTCTCCGCAGTGATGGGTAAAGCTCTCAGCTCTTGCCCAGCACAGCTCTAACAACTCCCCTGTCCTCTCCATTCTCAGATGTCCTCTCCAGAGATAGATTACATCCATAAGGAGTACCTGACGATTATCACCTACATTGGCTGCATTATCTCAGCTGTGGCTTCCCTCTTCACCATCTTCCTCTTCTGCTGCTCCAGGTACAGTACTATGGTTCGAGGCAGGGGATTAGCTAGCAGCCTGTAACTCGTGCTCATGCTGACCTGTTCACCACCCCATGCAGGCAGCATCCCCCTTGGCTGTCATTACACACAGATTGGCCAAGATTTTCTAAAGGGACTAGTGATTTTGGGAGCCCAACGTGAGACACCTGAAAGGGGCCTGATATTCAGGAAGTGCTGAGCACCCACCCCTGGAAACCAGACCCTTTTATAGGGTCTCCAGATGGGCCCCCACAACCACCTATCATTTTTAATAATCTTGACTGCCATCTTGGTCTTTAGCACTAATGCAGTGAGCGTGGGCACGCACAGATCTTTAGCACTGTGTTAACGAGGGGCTGACGTAGACTAAAAGAGGCTTCCTTTGAGAAATTAGGCTGTACGCAATGACCAAACCTGTCGCCTACACACATGGTTCAAAGGCCAGAAGAGATGTAGCTTCCCAGTGGAACAAGGAGACCAGGATCACTCACCTGTTGCGGTTACCAGTGGCTCAACATATTCACCCATCACAGCCATCAACTGGCCATGCACATGTGGAATAGGCACTGGGCTCACAATCTCCTGTTGTTAAGACACAGATCTCTTGTGTGTCTCTGGTTAGTGTGAGCAGCTTGAATCAAAGCACTGGGACCCCATTGTGGGGTTTTGTGGGTGCTGGTCTGGGACTCCCAGACAGGAGCAGGAATGAAATCTCTTCCTCTCCCTTTCCCAGGAGGAAGCACAGAGATGGCACCGTAAACATTTACATTCACCTGAACCTTCTGGGGGCCATCTTCCTGCTGGACGTGAGCTTCCTCATGACTGAGCACTTGGCCCTCATTGGCAGCGAGGCAGCCTGCAAAGCTGGGGGCATGTTCCTGCACCTCTCTCTGCTGGGCTGCCTGACCTGGATGGGCATTGAGGGCTACAATCTGTACAGGCTGGTGGTGGAGGTCTTCAACACCTACGTGGAGCACTTCATGCTCAAGCTCTGCCTGGTGGGCTGGGGTGAGTATGAAAGGAGGCCGAGATGGCCCTGAGAAAGCCAGGCCTCTTCGCCCCTAAAAGACTTTCCTCTCGCAAGGATAAGAGGATGATTTGCTCACCGTCCTTAAGTACCTACATGTGGAAGAGATTTCTGAGGGCAGAGGCTGTTTCATCTAGCAAGCAAAGGCATAAGACAAACCAATGTCTGGAAACTAAAGCTAGAGAAATTCAGGCTAGAGATCAGTCCCCTCACTGTTCAAAATTGTGCCTAAAGCATTGGCGACTATGGTGTCTCCATCACTAAGGCTTTAAGTCAACACTGGCTGTCTCTGTAAAAAAAAATAAAAAATAAAAATAAAAATAAAAAATACACTGTTGCTCAAACACCAGCTATGGGCAGGAGGCACTGGGTGAACTTCTCTGTCCTGTGCTGTGCAGCAGGTCACGCTAGATGATCACAGTGGTCCCTTCTGGCCTTAACACCCATGAACCTATGAGCAGTGTGGACATGAGGACCCAAAGGTGTGCTGAACTATCCCTGTTCAATGCACTGTCCTCAGTCCACTGCTAGGGTGACGAAGGGTATGAGAGAACAACACAGTCAATCCCTTAGGCGTAGGAAGGATGGGCTCCTTTTTCAGGGACCTGCAAAAACAGGAACTGGGGCTAGGGAAACTACCTAATGCTGTTCTCTGCATCCAGGGCTTCCCATCTTTATCGTGAGTGTGATCTTCCTGGCAAATCAGGCAAATTATGGACTATTCCACATTGAAGTATTTGAATCCCTTGAGAAATCCACCAATGCAACCATGTGAGTAATTGGAATGGCATCACTATGTTCCTGGTTATACCATCACTAGCAGTGCCCCCTCCCGTGAGTGAGTTACACAGGGTGTGCACCCTGGATCATACCAACAGATTACATCCCCTCTGCTGGGGGTTTCCATGAAACCTTTTCTTCCTCCTGCCTCTCAATCCATCCAGACCCCCAGCTGGAGTAAATCAGCAAATCTCTTGTGACTTCAGTGGAGCTGCACTGCCTTACATCAGCTGGGAGACCAGCCTCCATGTTCAACTCCGGGCTGGCGGCCAAATGTGCCGGGGGGTTCCCTCAAGCTCTGTCAGATCAGACCTTCAGCCTCTCTTAACCCAGAGGATTACGGACCTGAACTATCTGCCTCTCTTCCCTCCAGATGCTGGATCAAAGCCCCCCTGATCCATAACATAGTGAACCTGGGCTTCTTCAGCCTGGTATTCCTCTTCAACACGGCCACGCTGGGAGCCATGGTGCGGGAGATCCTCAGGCAGAAAAACAGAGGACATGAGCTTAAGCACGCCCTGGTGCTCCTGGGGCTGAGCCTCGTGCTGGGCATCCCCTGGGCACTGGCGTTCTTCTCCTTTTCCTCCGGATCGTTCCGGCTCATCATCATCTACCTCTTCACCATCATCAACACTTTGCAAGGTGAGTGCGCAGTGCCCCGGCAACGTGGGACCTGGCGTACATGCTGTCACCCCGCAGCGAGTTTCGGGGGTAAATGGCAAAGGAGTCTGGAGTCTCTCCAAGGAGCAGCTGATGAGGCTGTGACACAATCCTGTGCCCTATTCCTCACGGTGGGGGGAGAGGCTCCCCTCTGTACTAGAGCGTGCCTCGCTGTAGGTAGGGATCTCTCCTGCAGGGCCCTGGGATTTTCTGTGCAGTAGCACCCAATGGCCACACGAGGGTGCCACCAGCTAAGGCTCGAGACAGTGCTCTGCTACCTTAGTGCAGTGTTGGATCCGAGACCCTGTTAGCTCAGTTCATCTGATGTATAGTTTGTTTCTTTAAAGTGGCAGTAGTGATGGGATGAGCAGGCAGGGTGCCAGCCTCCCCCTGCATTCAGCTGACCGACTGTCCTGCTCTCTGCATTACCCCTGCCCAGTGAGCACTCTCCCGTTTCTCCCTTCTCACAGGCTTCCTCATCTTCCTCTGGTACTGGACAATGGTGCTGCAGGTCAGAAAGTTGAAGTCCTACCCCTCACTGAACAACTCCGACAGCACCAGGTTGCCAATCAGCACCAGCCGCACGAACGCAGACTGAATCGCCCGCTTTCTCTGGTCACAGCTGGGACTGTCTTTTCCCTGTGAGTCAAGAACCAGGGATCGCAGTCCCAGAGGGGAGGTGGGGGCATCACGTTTGTCTGATGCTCCTGCCTTGCTACATGCAGCCATGTATAATCACAAGGAATGTCGAGAAATTCACACACACCCCCAGACACTCTGAAGTGGGATCGAGTGTGGGAGAGGGAAAGCTCAGTGGTTTGAGCATTGGCCTGCTAAACCCAGGTTGTGAGTTCAATCCTTGAGGGGACCATTTAGGGATCTGGGGCAAAAATCCATCTGGAGATTGGTCCTGCTTTGAGCAGGGGGTTGGACTAGATGACCTCCTGAGGTCCCTTCCAACCCTGCTATTCTGTGATCAGCTAAGAGCACAGCAGCAGCTTGGTTTCTCTCTGCACATTCACTTCTGGATCTCTCCAGTCCAGCCCTGCCTGGTTCCCAGCTGCATTAAACACAATTCTTGTAGCACAGGTACACAGCTGGGCTCCCAGGTAGATCACCCCTTCAGTATAAAGGTCACTGGAAAAGACAGAGGGTGTTATAAGCCAAGAGGGGCTGCAGCCTTCTCTGATGGGATAAGGGACCTAGTCTGTTTCATGCTCTTTTTACAGCTCTTTCCACATCACAGCCTAGAGGAAGGGTAGGGGAGAGCCTGGTATCCACCTCTCCCAGGGCTCCAGTGACATCAGGCAGCTGCCAAGTGAAATCACAAATGCAGAGGAGAGATTGGGCAACTGTAAAGGTTTCATTTTCTTCAGAATGCAGCACAGGCCCATGAGCAGCTGTGGCAGATCCAGACTGGACCAGGCAAAGAGATCCAGGCAAACACTGGAGTAGGCAAGTGTGGGTTATGTGCACCTTAGGTAACAAGGCCTGGGGCGTGCTGTCACCCCTCCTGCCCAAGGTGTGCTTCTGGGGGAGAGTGAGGCCATGGGGCTGTAGCAGACACCCTCAGGGTAGAGGTGCAACTCAGCACTATGTCTCCCATTCATCAGACCTGCATGCTGCTCTGCCGGTGCTTCCCCACCAGCTACCCAGCACTGGCCTGGAATATCAGGCCAGCCAGGACAGAGTTGATGCTAGAGAGTTGAGGGATGCTCCAGAGGCCATGGCAGAGCTGGAGATTGCTGATCCCATTCCTGAAGGGGGGTTGTCCTCCTGTTGCCCTGTAATTTGGTGATGTCCTTGGGTTCTTCACGTGGGCCTAGAATCCCAGCTTGCTTCAATGATTGTGAAAGCCTGTTTATCAGCAGCTGGCCAGGAACTTTCACCCTTCTCTTGCACATCTGGCTTTCACTTACCCAGGCTTGGGTCACTTCTGGTTTGGTCTAATCTAACGTGGTCTTTTCGGGCCTATACTTGAGGTCCACTCAGAAGCTACAGTTGGTGGAAGATGTTTTGATAGATCAGTAAATATTAAACCGGTATTTACATAGATTCAGCGGCTGCTTCTTTGCTTCTGGGTGCAATTCAAGGTGTTCACTTTAAATCCCATAAGGTTGGGGTCCCAGCTACCTGAGTGGGACCCACATGATCCAGTGTGTGGCTGGTGAGATCATCTAGGGCACTGGATCTAGCCATCCTAAAGAAAGATAATCCCAGAACTGGTTACAGTCCATCACTGACTTAGGAGCTTCTACTCTGGAACTGACTCCCCACAAGGGGTCCAAGAGAGTCCATGTTTGATAGGGCTCACTTCTCCTCTCATACTGATGTAATTCATGGGCTTTCAGTGGCATTTAAACAAGGGTAAAGTGCCCAATTCTGATTGAAAGTCAATGGGAGCTGGGCATCTCAGCCCATCTGTGTTGTAGGAAATCTCCCTCGTGTGTAGGTCGCAATGCAGGTTCACTTCCCCGAAGGGGGTATGTAGGGGGGGTCACATCTGATTTCTGCTTATTAAAGTGTTCCCACTCCACTGCAGTCTGTCACTGGGACTTCATTCTCTACTTGATCCATTGTTGGGACTTTATTCTCTACTTGATCTCTGTTGTATTTTTAGGGAGAGATTTTCAAAGGTACACATGGCAGGTATGCACTGAAAGGCAATGGGAATCAGGACCCAAGTTGTCAAAGCGATTTAGGCACCTAACGCCCAAAGATTTCTATGGGGCACCCCTGTACTTTTGAGGATCAAGGCCTAGGTGCCCGGCAGCTGTATGTGCCTTTAGAGATTTCCCCTGTATGTGCTGTGTAATCCCATCACACACAAGAGAACTGCCACGAACTCTTCCAGTTCCCACAGCGTGGCATGGTACCAATGGGCTCCTTCTTCCTGGCATTCCAGCCCTTGAACTAAGCTTCACAACACTCCGGGGAGACACACTCGCACAAGAAGCTGGGGAAACTCAGGGGTGGAAACATAGCTTCTACCTTCCCATCCCACGTCTTGGCCACAAGGTCGGTCTTCCTCTGAAGTGTCAGAGCCGCCTCTCAATCAACTTTACGCAGCACTTCGAGAGACATTACTTGCCTAACTGTAAATGCCAGGTATAAAATACTGAGGTCATTACGAAGAGCATGCTTCAGCATGGAAAAGGCCAAGGGGTTCTCACTGAAAAAGAGGAACATACCACAGTGGAATAAAATGCACTCTGCGGTGGCGGGTTGCGTTATAAACTTTCATATTGACACTTTGGAGAGAGTTGCTCAAGAGCCATCCCCATGAGTGGTTCTAGCTACGTAGCAATAAAGACATCTGCCCTCCCTGCCAGCACTGACGTGTGTAGGAGGAAGGATGCATAATGAGTGTATCTGGCCTGTGCTTGGGCTCTTTTCATTCAATTCAATAAATTATGCAGGTGATCCCAGCCTAGTGCCAATAGGACCCTTAGGCCCCAATCTGCAGCATCACAAACGGCAGCAAAAAGTCACGTCCAAAAAAGTTTTTACATGATTTTGCATCTGCCTCCCACTGGAGAGACTCATTGTGCATAGTCCCCATAAACAGGCCTCTGTGCAGATGAAAGACACACATGCATATGTGTGTGTTAATTGCCAGTGCCTAGTGGGGACATGCAGAAGGCTGCCATCCCATAAGAAATGATACATTACATTGCAGAGAGGTAGTGTGGCCAAGCATCTAGTGTGCTGGGACTCAGAGGAGCTAGATTTGAGTCCCAGCTCTGCTGCTAAATGACATTAGGCAAGTCACACCGTGCCTCAGTTTCCCCAGCTGTAACATGGGGACAATGATGCCGACCTCCTTTGTCATCCATGGATGAGAAGTGCGAGGTAAAATTATTGTTAGTGTGTGAGAAACTGAGAGTGATCGTGTCCTTATGCACATACACACAGGGGTAGAGTTAAGGTGGTCCCTGCAGGCCTGCCATTACCATTTCCCAGCATCTGCATGCTCAGCCCTGAAACTGTTGTGCTCTCTTAATATTATTTCTGGTAAGCATTTAGCAAAGGCTCCATTGCGAACACTAGCCCAGAAACACAGGGGGGAGGGGTCCTTCGCTGTTACAATCATTGCCTTCTTGTGCCAGTCTCCCAGGTAGCACCTCAGCTCATGGCCAAGGCTCATTAGTACAATTCCCACCAGATCTCATGCCAGTCCAAGTACCAAATGATTGTTAATTCATTTATTAGCTTCACACACAACTGGCTTCGGAGGCTGAATTACAGCCCTGTGATTCCATGTGGAAAAACTGAACTCGGTAAAAGGGCACGGATCATGCACAAGCCAATTACTAGTCTATATTGGTAGTGCTGAGGAGCCCTTGTTATGGGCCCGGACCGTACAGCAAAAACCAAGCAGGAGATCCTGCCCCACAGAGCTTACACGCTACGCGGAAGGTTGCATGCCCAGCTGCCTTTACTCACTTATTTCACACAGGATCACGTTGCTTTGGCTGGTGTGGAATGAGCCCCAGTAGGTTCCAGCACATTGTCCCATGGCTGCCTGGGCTCTGCCAGTGCTCACCGGAGCTTCTCCAGTCCCGTGAGGCACCATCACTGAGATGACACCCAGGGAGCAGAGCTGTTGTGCAAGGGTCATTTTTTCCCATTGCTACATTTGTTTAGGGTTCTGGGTGCCAAAAAACTTTGCGCTTACTCACACAAGGGGGTATTTGTACATGTGCACTCATGGGGTCCTGGCATGGGCAAAAGAGTGGTAAGAGGAGCAGTTCCTCCATCTGATTTACACTGGCAGGCGTTCAGCCCTACAGTGAATTACATGGTACAGAACCCTGGAGAGCCATGATACAAAAGGAGGAAGGTGCACACTTATGTGGGTGTCTGCACTGCACATTCAGAACGTGCCACTAACAACCACCAGCACAGGGGAAAGAGTTCCCAGCCCTCGGTGAAGGGAGAGCTGCAGTGCAAAGTGTGCACACGCACACTAGCTTTCAACTTCATTCAGAGCAAACAGGAAGAACGGTCTATGCAAACCTGGCTCTGGGTGCTAGCAAGAGCTCTGTTGCTCAACCATTCTTGAGCAGTGAGGCAGAACTACAACTGCTGACAGTGTTATGAAGGCATGGGGCCATTGGCTGTCAAAGACATATGGAGGGGCTTTCCCTGGAGGGAGACATATATATCCAAGCAACACACAGAAGCGAAGCAAACTCGATGGGAAAAATTCTTTTAGCCTAAAAAGAGTTGTCTCATTCATGGCAGTGGGTCAAATTATTTGCATGCCAGTGTGTGTGGAATCTTTGATTGATCAATATGCCCTCCCCCAGAGAGCTGCACCCCCTCACCAGACCACCCCCTTCCAGCACGGTGCAGGGTAGCAGCCTGTTTCCTTATCTGCTGCTCTCTCCATTCTCCAACATTTTTCTGGCGTGCTGTGACTTAGGCTCCCAGCTTAGTCACCTGCGGATCCAGCCCTTCGGTTCAAAACAAGTCTTGAGCAACATACCCATAAACTCTTCTCTTTCCTCCAGGGAGATCTGCTAGAGACCCACCGCTGGACTTACCATCTTGATCTTTCACAGGGAGCCCTCTACACACCTGCTCTCTTTGCCTGTCCCCTTGCAACTGAGAAGGGTTCTTCCTTTTAAGCCTCTCCCTGAAAGCCTGTTTCCAGCTCCAGGTGCCTGCCTTTGGGCTAATTGGGCCCTCAGTGTAGCCTATTAACCCCTTCCTGGTTTACACACAAGCTTGTAGGCCCCATTATGCTACATCTCTTGAATCTTGTTAGCAGCCTAAGCACTGAACCATAGTTCCTCTCCAAAATCTGGCCTCATGTTTATTCCTAACCCCTCCCTGATGCCAGGGCCGTGTGTGTGTGGGGGGCAAGTGGGGCAATTTGCCCCATCCCTGAGCCCCACAGGGGCCCTCACGAGAATATAGTATTTTGTAGTATTGCAACTTTTTTATGGAAGGGGCCCCTGAAATTGCTTTGCGCCAGGCCCCTTGAATCCTCTGGACGGGCCTGCCTGATGTTCCAGGGATGGGAAAGGGAGAATAGACTCCAGTCCCCAGAGTTCATTTGCCCATGCTGCTCAAGGAATGGAAACCCACTGAGCATTTCCCCTGCTTTTGATTCTGAATCCACCTCCAGTGGCCCATGAGCGGTCAACTAGGCCAGGGGCTTTGCTCAGCTGACAAGGGGTTCGGGGCCTGACATCATTACACTGTGGTGTGGAGGAGCTGGGAACTTGGGACTGACAGCACATGCAGTGTTGCCAACTCTCATGGTGTTACGGCAAGTCTCAAGCTATTTGAGGTTTTTCTTAAAGCCCCAGCTCCTGGGGTCATGTGATTAGGTGAGACTCTCAGCTTTCAATTTTTATTTTTGTAGAAGTTCCTTTCTCGTGCTCGGGGTTGAGGGAAAGAGCTTGTAAATGTGCCCCATCATGACTGGGACACCCAAACACATAGAAAAGGACCCTGAATTTATTATTTTTCTTCGATTCTCATGAGTTTTAAGCCAACCCTATGATTTGGGGGAACTGACTCTTGATTTCTGACGGACTGGAGATGATGCTACTGCTTTCACAAAGGACTGTTGGAAAGGTACGTACATTCAGGACTCACATATGGTCTTTCCTGCAAGAAGCCACGAGCACTGGCAAGGAAACGTCAAACCTATCACTTTCCTGGGCCAGGGGACATAGGGGCATCATAGAGGTGACAGCATCTGGGTGCTTGCTGGGCTGGAATGCAAGGGGCACATCTTCTCTAGGCGCTTCTAGCCCTCTGACCCACTGAGCAGCATCGACCTTAGACCCAAGGCAGAGGGCACATTTATTGCCAGACACTTAGAAGAGAGGAAATCTAGGGGCTCAGATGGGATTGTGGCCCCACAACGACAGGCGAGGAACCCTCAGAACCACCCCGAGATGGGTCAGGACTCAAGAAAGGAGAACGCCAGCTCTGAGTTTTGGGGCGAGCTGTCTGTCACTCATCAGCCAGGAACCTTGTATCAGTGAGCTTGCTCTGCAAAGGTGCAGGAAGGATTGTGAAGTTTTCAGATAGGAAATGACACTTCCATTGCCTAATTTAAACCTCGGAGCACAGGGCTGGAGGCAGAGCCAGAGAGAGAGAGGAAGCAGGAGGGTGCAGAGAACAGTGTGGATAGAAAGAGAAACTTACAAGAGAAAGGAGAATGGTGAATCTGCTGCACAGCATGAAATACTCCTTCATGGTGACAACCCTGAGCCTCCTGCCACTGCTGGGTGAGTAGAAGAGAAGGTGCGTGTGTGTGTGTGTGTGTGTGTGTGTGTGTGTGTGTGTGTGTGTGTGTGTGTGTGTGTGTGTGTGTGTGTGTGTGTGTGTGTCGCCTGCAGATGCTCTGGGTGCTTTCTTGTGCTTTGGACTAGTGGATCTAGGACTTTGAGAAAAGGGAAAAGTGCTCCCCACTCTTAACGAACTGTTTAACCACTCGATTGCAGTGACAGTTTAACCAGTGGGACAGACACTTCCCTTTGAAAGGCCAAAGTGATCAGCTGACAGCTAGGAATGGCAAGAGAGATGATTTCCCCTAAGCCTTTTGCTCTCTTTGGGCTAGACTGACTTGGGCATATGTTTCATTGCAGCCCGTCAGGGGCCTGCCCTCTGATTACGTGACCAAGTTTGGCTCATTGTCTGGCTCTAGCGCCAGTCACCTGGTGTCTGACGGGGAGCAGCTGGTGGGGTGATTTTTGTGCTTCCTGCATCATTGTGGGTAGGACAGGTTGGGAATCAATATCATGAGCATTCACTCAATCCCATGGAAAGGGATCGCCTGCCGCAGCCTGCTGTATGCTGAGTGTAGTGGCTACATCCCGGGAGGCCAAATCTGCTTTTTGCCAAATGATGGGGGGGGTGTCTAGAACATCTCTGCTGGGCTGGCAGATGTCTCTGGAACACTACACATTAGCCAGAGCTGGGGAATCCTGCCAGAAATATCTATGCAAATATGTTCCAAAGATAATCTGAGCATTCAGTGTGGGTCGAGCCAGCACCCACTGCAGTCACTGGGCTTCTTTTCCGGGACTCTAAGTGGGGCAGGATCGAGCAAACACTCACGCAACATACAAGCAACTGACATGAACATGAAAATCTGTTAACCCTTGGCACCCGGATTACCAGCCCAACTAGTGCAATGTACTAATGTAATGTATCATTATCGCTCGACATAGCTAGACTCACAGAAATGTGGGGCTGGAAGGGCCCTGGAGCGCTCCAGCCCCCTGCTAATCTTCTGAGGTTTCTTAGCTAGAAAATCCTCGGTTTGATGCAGTTGTATTGAAAGCGAGCCCTGGTTTGAAAGGCACTAGAAAAAACTGGCTACGCCAGGAGCTGCTACATCGCTTCACATCAGCTGAGGATCTGGCCCTGTGTCAGTAGCATGCCCATGTTAGCAGCCCCCTGCGGTATTAGTGATCGTGATCTGCGATATGGATTATTACCTATTCCATGTAATAGTGTCCTGTGTATTGTTAGAGTGCTGGGGCACTGGGAGCTGTAGGTCTGGCTATTGGCATCTCTGCCATGCCGAAGATGTGCGTGAACTCAATGTGGGTGAGGAGATTCAGTCACAATCTGCATGTGATGGGCTAGGGGCCGTGCATGTGGCTGAGGCAAAGGAATGATATTAAGGGACCCTCCACTGATGGTCTCTCCTCTCCTAGTCCTTCCTGTTTCCTTCCCTACAGGTTCCTGACATTCTTGCCCTAACCCCATTGCTCCAGTGGCTCTAAGCCAATGGGAGGGAACCGGTGGAGGGAAGGAGGGAGGTGGGGAAAGAAATGAAGGCGAGGAGGAGGAGGAGAGAGAGGACAAGACAGACGGAGGCTGACTCCAGTGTCACATGAGTGAGGAAGTGCTGAGTGATGCAACGGCTCTTCCGCTGGCTCACATGCGATGTGGTGATGATCTTTTCCCTCCTCTGACACCACTCACTGACCCTTGTGGTTTTGTCCATTTTCCTTTTGTTCCAGACTACATCAGAGGACAAGAGAGCTGCCAGGGTGAGTCCCTTCCTCTGCTGAACTGGGCCACGTGCTCTGGGGCTGCGCTGCAGGTACAGATCCATGTGAGGCTTGCTAAGGATGAATCCCAGGGGACCTCCTTCTGCCTCTGTTTTCCATTTTCCTTCCTTCAGCCACCCAACCCAGAGCTCCTCCCCAATCCTGCACCCTCAGCTCCCATAACCCAATGAGCCAACCACCTCCTGTCTCTGCGCTGCCACTAGACACTGCCAGGGCTGGGCTGATGCAGGAGGGTAACCACAGCCCGAAGGCAGAGTGGAGCTACCCCTGTTCATACAGAAGCAACTGCACCCTGTGGGAGACAGGGCCACAGCCTCGTAGAGTGGGCTGAGGAAGAAGCCTCCTTAGAAGGCCCTCAGTCAATCTGGGCTGTGCTACTGATCTGCTGTGTGACGTGGGCAAGTCACTTCATCTCAGTTTCTCCATTTCCCCATCTGCCAATGGTGATGAGACTAGTGACCCACCTTCCTCTCCCAGGTGCTGTAGGATTAATTATCCAATGTCTGTACAGAGCTAGGCACAGGCATCAATTTTTCAAACTTCCGGTGAATGCTCGACCCCCCAGCTCTGCCCCAGGCCCGGCACCCACTCCACCCCCTCTCCCAGATCGAGCCGGATTCAGCCCTCCTTGAGAGCTAGCATGAGTGCCAAGGGGTGGAATAAAGCGGAAACTGGATGGCAGGATCCCAGAGGGAGGGAGAGACACCAAAAGGAAGTAGGTGCCACTCCTTTGACATCAGGGGTGTTGCAGGTGTTCATGCCAGGGTGAATCCAGCTCAGAGCATCTGGGCAGGACAATCCAACACAGAAGACAGGCTCTGATCCGCTATCAGATTCCTCTGGCCATGCAATGGAAGCCAGGCAAAGGGCTGCCATTGCTCACAGATCACATCCCGGTGCAACTAACCAGCCTCCCGCTGCTCCCCTGTGAGGTGCCCAGCTGCAGCCCCACTGAGCCCCTGAAATAGCATTGGGGGGGCCCCTCGGGTCTTCTCTAGCCCATTCATTTCAGGCTGTCACAGCCCCCGGACACTGTTCTTTGCTCACTGTCCTTTGTTCCCAGTAACCCTGGGTTTCCAAATTGCTCCCCGCATGCTCCCTGTTGGCCAGAGGGTGACCTGGGAACACCCCCGCCGCTGTGTTTGCCTCCCTCAGCTTTGCCAAAAGAACCCAGGGGGGATACTGACACCAGCTGCTGTGACATCGGCCTGACCGATGGAAGTTTACCAATACAACTGGAGTCAGCCAACAAAATCACAAGCATTCCCTCCACGTGTGATGAGCTGCAGCAGGAGGACAACGCCTTCTGCAAATGTGTGATGGACAAGATCCACAGGTACGAGGGCGCACACCCGGGGAATGAGAGTGTCACCCGGGCAGGGCTCTGTTGGAGAAGGTCCCTCATGGCTAAGGGCAAGGGGCAGGCTCATGCCACAGCAGCTAATCCAAGATTCCCCCACATCCTGGCCCAAGAGGGAGGAACCTGGCCCAGCAGGAAAGGGCTCATTCTCTGGCAAGAGGGGATCTAGGCCAGAGTTTCCCCCAGCCCACACCAGGACAGAGAAGTCTGTCAGTCCCAGAGTTTGCCTTGTGCTGAGGTGAAGGGTTCATGACCTCCCACACTGGGAAGGGTTATTCCCATAGTCCACACCAGCCAGGCTCCCTTCCCTGCTCCCCATTAGCTTAAACATGCCTAGGAAGCACTTCCCTTGCCTCAGCTTCCTGGGGCATAGGATACGTAGTCCATGGCGGCCATTTCCTGTCTGGCAGGAACAGCTGTGGACCTCTGGCAGCTGCACTCCACCCTCCACGAGTTCTCAGCATGTACCTCCTCCCATTGCAGCTTTTGGCCTGCCTTCGAGGAGTACCTCACCAGGGAGGATGTGAGTGAGAGCGTCCTAGACATAAACAGGGTGAAGGCGCGGGTCCAGAATGTGAGCACCTCCATCACCCACGATCTCACCTTCACGCTCACACCGAATGAGGTAGCAAATGCCTTCCTTCCAAAATGGCAGCCTCTTCTCCTTCTGAGCAGGAGTGGAATAAACCTTGGGCCCTTAGCCTCAGTCAGACACCTCAGGGCCTGGGTGATAGCATGGGATGGCCACACTGCCAGAGTGCTGAAGGCAACCCCCGTGTTGAGTTAACCCTTGCTGGTGCACTGCAAGCCATGACGCAGCCAGGTGCTTCTTCAGAGCCCATGTCTCCAGCTGCAATAGGGCTGTAACCCTTCTGCCCATCTGAGATGGCAGCAACAAGGGCTGGGTTCAGTATCTAGGGGTTCTGTTTCAATAACGCAATGCAAAACCGGCTCGAGCCCCCACCCAGTGACCTGGGACAATTACATACCACCCCTGGCGCCTTTAAGAGGCAATAAATACTTCCCCTCTCGCAAACACAGAGTCTGAGTGTAGCAAAATCCTTTTAATAAAGGAGGGAAACAATGCAGCATCATGTTGGGAAAACACCACAGACAGGATTCATAGCACAAACCATGAGCAGGTTCTTAAGTCCAGCAACTCACAAAGTCACCCGAAGTCCCAACAATCCAACAGCCCAAAAGTCTCTTGAGTCCAGCAACTTGAAAATCACCCAAAAGTCCAACAACCCAGAAGTGTCTGTCCCCGATCAATGCAGCCCCAGAATTTAAAAGTGTATCCGTAGAGTTTTACCCACCCCTAGCCTGGGTGGAAATGGGGGGGGGGCGTTAAGGGGCTCCTTTCGTGGTCCGAGACCGACTGCCCCGCCTCTCCGTGGGGTTCTGCTGCAGCCTTCACCGCAAGCCGCTCCACTCCACTAGCCATCCCACGAACTGCTCCACTCTGCCAGTCGTGCTGCCCCATCCTGCCCCGCCCCACCAGCTGTCCTGTGAGCCACTCCAGCTGTCCCACAAACTGCTCAGCTCCGCTCCACCAGTCGTCCTGTGAGCCACTCCAACCGTCCCACAAACTGCTCCGCTCTGCCAGCCACTTAGCAATAGATCTTCAGCCTCCCCACCACTAGTTGACACAGCACTCAGTGGTCTCAGCTCTTCAGTGATTTCAGCTTGTAGTAGAGGAGCCCCAGTGCAGGTGCACCATTGGCCCAAAATGAATTCAGCTCAGCAGCCTGTAACTAGACCCCTAATAGAATAAAAATTAGCTGTGATATTCAACAGTGGAGAAGGTAGAATTGGTGTTTTAAGCCCTCAAAAGGGGCCCATACCATCAGGTACACTTACCCCCAACCTCTCTCCATTCACTGAGTTTTGAACTCATGTCCCTTGTCTAGCGAGTGCTAACTTAGTTGATGGTGAGTCCCTCTGTCATAAAACACTTTATTCTTCCTGCCTCAATAACAGAGACACTGGGGATCCCATAGCAGCCGAAGTGACTGTTTTGGGCTGCTGTGAGCTAAGGCCAGGTAGGGTGGGTGTGCCTATGCAAACAAGACCAGCCCCTGAAGTTCTTTTCCACAACTTGCCACAATTCACCACCAGATGTCATGGTAGCGCTCATCCTGACTCTGCTTACAGAACTGTGAAGAAAAGATCCTCTTGAAAACCCCACTAGAGAAGGTGGGGGATGCTGGCAGCTGTATCTCGCTATCTGTAGCTCTCACATTCACCTCCATGGCTGGCGTGTGCCAAGTTAGTTGAGCAAACATAGAGCACTGGGGTCCTCCTTGTCTGGAAGAACTTCCTTCTCACAGAGGTTACACCCAGCTTATGTGGCAACAGCTAGGCTGCAATGTTCTCTAGCGGTTAGAGTGGAGAACTGATTGTCAGGACTCCTGGGTTCTCGGTGCAGCTCTGCCACAGATGCTCTGAGTGACTTTTGATGAGTTGCTTCCTGTTTCTGTCTTCGGTTTCCCCATCTCTGTAGTGGGTAGAATAATATCCACCTCACGGGGACTTTACTAGTGTTTGTGGATCCTGAGATGGAAGGTGCTCTAGAAGAACAAGGCATTTTGTTAGCAAATAATAATCAACTATTATTGTTCCCCTAGGTCCCCAAGGAGCTAGACACAAGTGTGAAGGGGAACGTGAGCAACATAAAACTCCCCAGGGGACTATTTCAGTCCATTCACAATGAGACAGACTACGTCAAAGTGGCAGTGCTGGTGCTTGACGTTGGAAAAGTGGGCCTGTTTAAGGTAAGCATTGCCATAACAGTCAAAGCAAATACCTGAAGCAAATACTCACTAGCAACCACACACCACAGAACAAAAACACTAACTCAGGAACCTATCCTTGCAACAAAGCCCGTTGCCAACTCTGACCACATATCTGTTCAGGGGACACCATCATAGGACTTAATCACATCAGCTACCCTATGAGAGGCTTGTTCAGCTGCACATCTACCAATGTGATATATGCCATCATGTGCCAGCAATGCCCCTCTGCCATGTACATTGGCCAAACCAGACAATCTCTACGTAAAAGAATAAATGGACACAAATCAGATGTCAAGAATTATTACATTAAAAAAACCAGACGGAGAACACTTCAATCTCCCTGGTCACTCGATTACAGACCTAAAAGTCGCAATATTACAACAAAAAAAACTTCAAAAACAGACTCCAACGAGAGACTGCTGAATTGGAATTAATTTGCAAATTGGACACCATTAAATTAGGCTTGAATAAAGACTGGGAGTGGATGGGTTATTACACAAAGTAAAACTATTTCCCCATGTTTATGCGTCCCCTGTACTGTTCCTCACACCTTCTTGTCAACTGCTGGAAATGGGCCATTTTGATTACCACTACAAAAAGTCTTTTTTTCTTTCCTGCTGGTAATAGCTCACCTTAAATGATCACTCTAGTGTGTATGGTAACACCCATTGTTTCATGTTCTCTGTATATATGTATATCTTCCTACTGTATTTTCCACTGCATGCATCTGATGAAGTAGGTTTTAGTCCACAAAAGCTTATGCTCAAATAAATTTGTTAGTCTCTAAGGTGCCACAAGTACTCCTGTTCTTTTAGTCAGAGCAGAGGTTCAGCTGATCTCTTAGCCATCCTGCCTCCGGCCCTGAACAATCCCTGATTCTCCAGAGGAAGGCGAATGCCCCCATCATGCACCTCACTCATCAGGCGGTGTTGAATAGGGAGGGGGAAATGGCAGGGATCAGATTATGCCTGGCAGCATGAGGGTACATTCTCCTTATAAAGTAGGCACTGATCCATGAGAGTCACAACTTGATTCCACAGCTGATGCTGAGAGGCATAAAGGCTAGGTGACTGAATTAACTCCTCCGTGGCCATACAGAGTCTCATAGGACCCATGGCAGCGCACGGGCTGCAGTGTGTTGCTGCATCCCTCGGTGGGCCAGCAGCAGCCGCAGGGAAACAAGCCTAGACTGCTGGATCTAAAGGCATGAACCTCAATTACCTAAGCTAAAGGATCCAGCCCTGTTAGACAAGTGGGCTCATCAGCTGGGAGAGACAGAGCACTGTGCTAAGTGGGTACGGGTTCTTCTGCACTTGGGGTCCTCAAGCGTTCAGACTAACTGTGGCAATGGAACTATGCCAATGTCCCG
Organism: Gopherus evgoodei; assembly: GCF_007399415.2. NCBI lineage: Eukaryota > Metazoa > Chordata > Testudines > Testudinidae > Gopherus > Gopherus evgoodei. The sequence goes on along the minus strand of NC_044333.1, from coordinate 7,187,947 downwards.
CAGGACCCAGACCAGACAGGCACCATGCTAGACAATGTCATGGTCAGTGTGAAAGTGGGAGGCAGGCAAATTGCTGGACTCAGCGACTGTGTAGAACTCACCTTCTCCCATGGACGACTGCCCCAGGTAAGCCAGCATTCCCCTCCCTTCTCCGCCTCACCGAAGGGGGCCACCCTGCTCACTAACCCACTCTGTCTTTGCAGAATGTGTCCGGTCAGTGCGTCTTCTGGGACACCAAGAAAGGTACGTGAGGCGGAGGACAGGACTGAGAATAGACACTAGCTCAGGGGTCGGCAACCTTTCAGAAGTGCTGTGCCGAGTCTTCATTTAGTCACTCTAATTTAAGGTTTTGCGTGCCAGTCACACATTTTAACATTTTTAGGTGGTCTCTTTCTATAAGTCTATAATATATAATTAAACTATTGTTGTATGTAAAGTAAATAAAGTTTTTAAAATGTTTAGAAACTTCATTTAAAATTAAATTAAAATGCAGAGTCCCCCGGACTGGTGGCCAGGACCTGGGCAGTATGAGTGCCTCTGAAAATCAGCTCGTGTGCTGCCTTCAGCACGCATGCCATAGGTTGCCTGTCCCTGCACTAGCTTCACCCAGGGAGCACAGGCAGCCCCAGGAGAGGCTCGATTTGAGAGCAAGAAAAACCTTGCAGAGACAAGCCACGCATCCAGAAAGGACTGCGTCTTGGGCCTACCAGGGTGGGACTAGATCTGCGGGATCCTGCTGACCTGCCAACTCCTCTGTGCTGAGAGCTAGCAGCAATGGGGCAGTGCCCATCTGCCTCTTCACCTCTGTGGAAAGCTTGTGCCCTCCAGCGCCGAGGCCTTGGCTGGAAGGCAACATGGACACTCGTGTGTCTGGCAATGCAGTGGGCACCGGCGCTCACTCAGAATAGGTTGGGCTGCGGTTGCTTGACTTGTTTGGCTTTTTGTGTGTTTTAACTGCAATTGCTCACAAATTCAAAGTGTCCAATCCTGTGTCCCTTCCTGTTCAACGGCTTGGGGGCAGGCAGGAACCACTAGAGCCAACGTATTGTTAGAATAATCTAGAAAGGCCTGTGGTGAGGCAACATCAGAATTTACCTGTAGCCAGGTGAGTGATACAGGAACCCCCACAGAAATACCAGCCTGGGCACATGTATCTAATGAGGGGAGGAGCCCCTCATCTGTGCCTGAAGAGGTATTTCAAATTTAATAACTTCACGTCCAGGCTCTGGTTGTGCCAGAGGCTGTCACATGGTATATGTCCTTTGTTCTCATAGGCTAGACAGACACCAACCTATATATGTATTTGTCCCCCATCAGTGTCGCATCTGAGCCTATACCACGGTCTTTGCAAGCCACGGCAAACGAGACCTTCATCCCACCCCATGTCCTTTCCTTCACCATCCGCTCCCCAAACCAGAGGCTTTACAATGTCTCCTCAAGCTGTGCTTTGAGATCTCCAGGGCACTCACAGGGCCATTCAGCTGCTGTTTCGCATTGGTGGCTGTTACAATCAGTGTGCAGCGAGGACTGAGGATGTGCTTGGTTTCCACTCCGTAGCTTCTCCGTGTGAATTTTGCAGGCAAGCGTGGAGGATGGAACACATCTGGCTGCGTCACCACACTCAGAGACAAGGAGACCGTGTGCTGCTGTGATCACCTGACCTTCTTCACCCTCTTAATGGTATCACATATACTCAGTACCTACTGCTTTTAGTTTGGCTTCTGCTGCCTGCGCCATCCTGAGCCCCAGAAGCCAGGTTCAATCTGTGCTGGAACTGTTCCATAATTGACCAGTGCTATTACACCTCATCTGAGGCCTGTAGAAAGTCAGCCCAGCTTCTTTGACAAAGCTGGGCTCCACCTCTCCAAGCCCCTGGTCTCTAATCAGCAACAAACCCAATCTAGCTCCTTCAGGGGCTGGATGGCACAGGGGGACATTCTCCAGCTAAGCATCTGGCCTGCAATACCAAAGCAGAGAGACTCAAATTCTCTTCTTCCAGCCTGAGGTGCTGCCCAGTCATTACTGTCCATGGCACCCTTAGCTAATCCCCGCTTCTCCTTCTCCCATCTTTATAGAACATGGCAGGAGTGACTGGTCTGCTTAGAACCACGGCTCTCCTTTTGTGCTGCGCTTAGCCGGGTAGCCTGACTAGCTTTCTCACACTTCCACTCCCCTTCTCCTCACCCAGGGGCTTTGCAAGCTGGGCCTGCAGCAGCAGCCCCCCATTTAGTCCCCACCCAGCCCTGCCCAGAAGCTCAGCATTACTGTCCCAGCAGCTCCAGCAGGTTGTTACGCTGCCTGTGTTCTTTTGTTCTCTGCTGTTGCACCAGCCCGCACCTGTGGTAACGCAGCGCCTGTGTTTGTGTTTGACAGAGTCCATCCCTAGACGTCACAGTCCAGATGTTATTAACTATCGCAAACGTTGGCTGTGGGATTTCCGTGGTCTTCTCAGCCCTCACCATCATCCTGTACTTTGCTCTAAGGTAGAACACTTCCAGCTTCTCCCTCAGGCCCTCTCTGGATGTTCCTGGCATCCCCATCCTCCCGCTGGAGCCTGGAACTGGGTGAACGCAGTCTATGGGCCAAGCTCAGCCCTAGTGCAAACTGGCACAGTTCCAGTGACTTCACTGGTTGTAACATCTGCTTACACCAGGGCAGAGACTGGCCCCAAATCCCCCAGAGTCAAGGGGAAGGGAAACAAGAACTGTCCATGGTCCTACGTTCCTGAGGCATCCCTCATGCCGTGGTCATCCCATTGCGAGGGGCAGCCTCTGAGTGGCTCATTTGTCCCCTTCTCTGCCAGTCACTTGGGTTGAAGTAGGGCCCAGAGGTCACAACCAGGGACATGGGGGCCGTTGTGTTGGTCTCCATGCACACAAATACCAACAACAGAGTCCCTGCCCCAAAAAGCTTCCAGTCACCTCCCCTCTCATTCTCTCTTCCCCCTGCCCCGAGCTGGGTCCTTTGTTTTCCCCTGGGTTGTGCCACGTCTCTCTCTGCTCTGTGTTTCATTAGGAAGTTCTGGAGATAATATGTCTCTCGCTTTACATGGTGGGAGAGATTAAATCAACAACCCACATTCATGGGCCTATCTCACCCCCAAAGAAGGATGAGAGTACCCACCCATTGATTTCCTAAGAGGCAGTGAGGAATTGGTGCTCTGAGAGCAGCGATGCTCTTTGATAGGTGTCACTCTTTTCCTGAGCTGACTTGGGTCTTCACTGAGCCTCATTTCGCTCTCAGGTTCGCTTACAAAAAATTCAAGTCCAATGACACGGCCAAGATTCACGTGAACCTCACAAGCAGCCTGCTCCTCCTGAACCTGGCCTATTTGCTGAACAGATGGATCTTCAGCCTGGGCCATCTGGGGCTATGCAAGGGCATCGGAGGCTTCACTCACTACTGCCTGCTCTGCTCTTTCACCTGGATGGCCATTGAGGCCTTTCAACTCTACCTGCTGGTCATCAAAGTCACCAACATCTACATGCGGCACTACATGGTGAAGCTGTGCCTCGTTGGCTGGGGTAGGCTGCATCTCCCTCAGGTTGCTAGGGGCTGGATTGTCAGACTCAACGGTGGGCTCCCTAGCCGCGGAGAGCTTAGGGCGAGCTCTTAAAGGGACACAACCAACCTGTTTGAGATCAAAGTCTGACCTGCCTTAATAAGAAGGTTAGATCCTCTGGATTTTAAATATCGACCTTTATCAGAGATCAATCCCACAGCAGCAGTTAACAAGGCACAGCAACACTGCTGGGAGAGTAGGAGAAGGAGACCAGAGCCCACCCAACCTGAGTCTCCACACAATATCACATCTCTGCAAAATGGCTTCTTAAGACAGTTTGTGTCCACTGAGATTTGCCTGTTGTCTCAGACCCTGTCTGGACCTGAGCTTAGATGGACAAGAGGTCAGAGCATTTAGAAACAGAAAGAAAAATTAGCCCCCGATATCCCCCTTCCCCAGGCATTCACAGATGCCTCCCTTTGCTTTTTCAGGCTTCCCTGCTCTCGTGGTCACGATCACTGGCAGCATGAACAGCTATGGAAAATACACCATTACGGATATGGCCAACCAGCCCACCCTCACCCTGTAAGCTGCACCCTCTCTCCTGGCCCTCTGCGGCGTGGATTAGCTCTGTGGCTTGGCTCGGGAAAAGCAAGCCTGCTCCTGTTCCTTGGCTGCCTTAGAAAGGAAACTGGACCAATCTTTTCTCTGCTCCTCAGCTTCGCAGGAAGCTTATGCCCTCTGTTCCAGTTTAAGCACTGAAAGGCCACCATTTGCTGCAGGGCTTCCCTTGCATAGCCCCAGAGGCGGCAGGTATAAGAGGCCAGGGGAAGCTATGCCTCCCAAAACAGCCAGCCCGCCGCCTTTGGAGCGCACTGCCACTGAAAGGGTGGGTGCCCTGGCTGTGGCCTGGCCTGGGCTCCATCTCCCGCTCGTCCTCTTGCCCCAGGGCTCCGCCTCTTCCCGTCCCAGCTCCACTTGCATGGGGGCCTCACGGGGGGGGGGGGGAAGAGGCATGCGCAAGTGGTGAGTGGGCAGCCCGTGAGCAGCGGGGCTTCAGGGAGGGGGCTTAGTGAGGCCGGGGGTGGGCCTCAGGACAGGGCTACAGTCCAGGCACACGCAGCCTCCCCCCAAGGAGGAATCACGCACTGCCCCTGCATAGCTCTTTGCCTAGACTGTGCCCCAGCTGTGACATGGGGACACCACCCGCTGTAGAAGTGAAAGAGGAAGACCCAGGGCCCAGTAGTGCCTTCTGTGGGCAGCCGAGGCTTCCACGGACCTCAGCGGGGAATTGGGGAAAACAAGGAAAGCGGATCTGGCCTTCAGCATCCATGCTCCAGCCTGCTCCTGGCAGGACCCCATGGCCTAGGGATGGGAGTGGCCACTCCTAGGGCTCCACCCCACAGGAAGACTTTGTTTAAAAGGGCTGCTTGCCCTATCCCAGTACACACCCATTGCCACATGTCTTCGGGATTCACTGGCTGCTGCTGTGCTGGATGGAATTCCTGAGGTGACAGAGTGGGAAGAACATCACTGCCCAACATCACAGACCAGGGGTGCACTAGCACTGGGGCATTCCCAACCGCAGGAGATATGATCTGCCACCCTGTCCACCCGCACCATCCTTCCCCCCTTCTGAAACCACCTGGTCCTGCCTTCTAGGAGGGACTCTGAAGTGGGGGTCCCCAAGCTAGGAGAGCTACATGTGCTGATCCGTAGGAGCCATTTCTTGGTGTGCTGCCCCATTCCATTGCCTGCCCCCCACCCTGCCCTCCCCAGCTCTGCCAGCATCCCCAGCTGCCCCCCGCCCAGGCTCACTGTGTTGTCCCTTGCAGGTGCTGGATAGACTCCGCTCACTTGGTCGTCCATTACGTCACCAACTGCAGCTACTTCGGCCTGATCCTCCTCTTCAACACCCTGATCCTTGTGGTTGTAGCCTGGAAGCTGTTCTGCCTGCAGCGCGCCACAGCAGGGAAGGAGGAGAAAATAGAGGCCTGGAAGGGGGGCCTCACGGTGCTAGGCCTCTCCTGCCTCCTGGGAGCCACCTGGGGGCTGGCCTTCTTCACCTACGGCGCCACATCCGTGCCTGCGGTCTACCTCTTCACTGTCCTGAACTCTCTCCAAGGTCAGGGCACAGCTCCCAGCTAAAGCACCGAGCCAGGTGGCACTGCATACCCGTGGTGCCCAGGCATTGCCCAGGCTGGAGAGCCACAGCTGTGGCTCAGATCACAGCTGGCATCCCCTTTAATAGAGAGATGTGACCCCCTCGTGTAACGCCAACAGACCCCGGTCATCAGCAGGCAGGATCGAACCGGGGACCTCTGGAGCTTAGTACATGAGCCTCTATCACATGAGCTAGAAGCCAACTCATTTCTCTCTCTCTAAGTGGGCTTGGTGCCACTAGATGGGACAGAACGCCACACCCAGGAGGTGTGTGGTTACACTAGCACTATAGGTAGGATGACCAGACAGCAAGCATGAAAAATCAGGACAGGGCGTGGTGGGCAATAGGATCTTATATAAGAAAAGATCCAAAAATCAGGACTGTCCCTATAAAATCAGGACATCTGGTCACCCTAGCTATAGGTCCCAAAGAACAGTGCTATACCTTGAACTGAATGGAAAGCTATGAGGATCTCTCGTAGCTAGAGCAGTGCATGCTGGGACCGCTCTGCAGGCCCCACTTCCCTATTGAAGAGGTAGGCAGTTCTGGGGGGCCATGCCCAACTGCAGCGTTGTGAGGAGCACTAGAGCTGGAGAGCTGCCTCCCCCAGAAGCCAGGGATGTAGCACGAAAGGGGTGGGAGGGATGGCACGCTGGTGGCTACCACCCCACCTGCACTCTCCCCCCCTTAGCGAGAGATGGAACATTAATAGTGGCTCGACTGAGGCAAGTGAGTTTAGGAGCTTCCTTCAGTGTCACCTTGGAAGTCCTTGGGCTCGTTGAGGCAGCAGGAGACAGGTGAAATTCCCCCTGGAATGGTGTATGAGCGAATCTCCGCTGTCACCTGGGCACACTAAGAGCTAATGAGGCTAGGTTCAAACTTGTTCTGCTAAAGGTACCTGGGTATTAGCCATAGTGTTCGCCAGCAGGACAGATTCCAACATTTCCACCCCTGACCGAGGCCTGTCTGTCTCCACAGGTCTCTTCATATTCATCTGGTTCACTATCCTCTACTATCCAAAGAAAGATGCAGCCACATCCACCTCCGGCAATGGCAAAAATGTGGAAGTCACCACCGCTTCCCATGGCGAGCGGTAACACCAACTTCTCTTCCGGGCAGAGGGGGCAGGATCAGAGGAATTTGCCCAGTCCACGTAGGTTGGCAATGAGTGGAGAGGGATGGGCAGGGGCCTGGCAAGGTGGAGAGCTCCACTCAAGCTTGCTTGGCAAGCACAATCATAGACTCATAGACTTTAAGGTCAGAAGGGACCATTATGATCATCTAGTCTGACCTCCTGCAAAAAGCAGGCCACAGAATCCTACCCATCCACTTCTATAACAAACCCCTAACCTATGTCCGAATTATTGAAGTCTTCAAATTGTGGTTTGAAGACCTCAAGCTGCAGAGAATCCTCCAGCAAGTGACCCATGCCCCATGCTTCAGAGGAAGGCGAAAAACCTCCAGGGCCTCTGCCAATCTGCCCTGGAGGAAAATTCCTTCCTGACCCCAAATATGGCGATCAGCTGAACCCTGAGCATGTGGGCAAGACTCACCAGCCATCACCCAGGAAAGAATTCTCTGCAGTAACTCAGATCCCATCCCATCTAACATCTCATCACAGACCACTGGGCATACTTACTGCATCATGCAGTACGTGAGCCCCTTTCTGTGCTCCTTCCCATGGGGTGGGGTGGGGAGTTTTGTCTAGCAGTCAGAGGAGGGAACTGGAAGCAAGTGGCCTGCATTCTATGACTCATTCTGAACCTGATGCACTGCGTGAGGATCAGAATACCACCTACTTTACAGGTGGGTGAACCGTGGCACAGAGAAGTCAAGTTATTAGACCAAAGCTACCTAGCTACGGCTCAGTTTACCTCACTGTGAAATTGGTCTGCCATAAGAGAACCTCTTCACTGGGGCCTTGATTACCTGAAGACAGAGCCTAGAGCACTAGCATCTCCCATATTGCAGCTAGAACCCTTCAGCCAATGTCCCTGCAGATCATCACAGCTTTCTTGTGGTCTCAGACATGCTCCTTAGTCACTTAGGCCAAGATCTGCAAAGGTATTTAAGCACCTTACTCCCATTGGACTTGACTTCTAAGAAGCTTCTGAGAGAGAAGAGGAATGAGATCTGAACAGAGACTTCTGGGCTGGATTCAAGCTCTGTAGCAGCCCCAGTTTTGCCCCTTTAGTTAAGGCAGAAGAGTACCAGGGGTTAGGAATGGAGCCAATAGGAAAATCTTTCACATTTCCCCCATCCTGCTGAGTTTGGAGTCACTACAGGTTCATGGACGGAGTTTAACTGAGCTACAGCACAATCCAATGAGAGGATTCCATTCCCCCTCTCGCTACATATTAACGGGGAAGAAATTGGCTCCCAGGAACAATTCCTGTTTAGCAGATTCCAATAAATACAGACAGGCAGAATGATGCCCACATCTCAGAGCTGCAGAGGCCTGATTGGCTGACTTATTTCTCTCTCCTGCCTCATCCCCCCAGAGCTGAAAAAGCAGCTCTTCCATTTATCAGTGGGAAATACATTATGCACTAGCCCTTTGCATCAAAGCTCCTGTACACATTTCTAAGCCATAGCTCTGTACATGTACAACTGAGGAGTTTTGAGTAAATAGGTGAATTACTACACTATGCATAATGAGATTATTGCTTCCTGATGCCACTGGGAACCTCCAGGATGTGACACTGATCATCATCAGAAGTCTGGGGACAGCAGATCTTTCTCCTTGGGGTATTGAGTTGCCAGATCTGCACTGCTCCTGAAAACGGACATGGTTTGAAGCAGGAAGAGATTTCACTGCAGTGGCTGCTTTTACAAGCAGGCTCTTCACGCAAGATAGCTCATTCACCACTTCTGTACAGAATATCCTCCTAAGTACTTCAGGGAATGTTAATGCCATTTAGGGGTAGTGAGGACTGATACTGAAGTATCAGGGGGTAGCCGTGTCAGTCTGTATCCACAAAAACGACAAGGAGTCTGGTGGCACCTTAAAGACTAACAGATTTATTTGGACATAAGCTTTCATGGGTAAAAAAACCCCACTTCTTCCTCACATTGGGAATGCAGCTGAAGAAGTGGGTTTTTTACCCACAAAAGCTTATGCCCAAATAAATCTGTTAGTCTTTAAGGTGCCACCAGACTCCCTGTTTTTGACTGTTACTACGTAATTCTAGATAAAGTAATGCAAGAGGTTTTTTATACCTGGTGCAGGCCTGCACAACTCAAAGCGGTGAGGGCCATATTATCCCAAAGAAAACAGCTAAGGGCCAACCCCCTCCCCCAACACTGCCAAGCACCCCCTGAAACACACACCCCCTGCGCCACCCCCAGCACGACCCACCCAGTGGAAACAAACTCTCCTTCCCCAGCGCTGCTCCATCGAAACAGCTGTAATATGTTATAGTGGGCCCCAAAGGCAGTATAATTAAGGTAAGAGAAAAATGGCTTTTTGCTAGAAATAGAATAAGATCTTCCCCCAACTTTGTAATCAATTGCCCTGTTGAATGAATGAAGTGTGAATGAGGAAGGCATGGAGGGCAGCACCTCCAGGCAGCTGCAACCCTTGGAGAGGAGATGGGAGCCAGACCAGATCAGCAGAACAGGTCAGCCACTGACTCTTCGCTCTCCTCCTCAGACTCCCACCCCCCCCAGCTCGCCTACTCACCCCCCACCACTGTCCATCCGCCTCTTCAGCCCCCCTCCCTCACCCACTGCTTTCCTACTCACCTCCCGCGGGCCACACAGTGAGCCCACACAGGCCACATGTGGCCCCCAGGCTGCATGTTGTGCAGGTCTGACCTAGCGTATAGTCATACACAGGCCAGAGCTCACAATTCCTGTATGGGAGGCTCTGCATGTGTGCTAATTTGCCTATGCAAATGAGCAATAATTACAGTTTCCGTGCAGAATTAGGGAACTCTACCCAGTTACAAAGAGTTTGTTCTCCCTTAAGCAGACATGAGTTGTTACATTGCTCCAAATAGCCACATACCCTAGGAACCCTGAGAAAGAGGCACCGCTTACAGGTGTATAGTTCAGCAGATTCATGCACGGTGCCCAAGCTGGCAGCCAGTGTCACTAAACTCACCCAAACCTCCGAGCTCACAGTGAATCATTAAACCTGCTAGAAAGCCTGCTCCAGGGAAAGATTTGGCTTGTATAGCAACACCTCCAACTCTGAAGATTATGGCCTGCATCACTGCTGGCATTTAAAAGAGACCAAGTCTCTCAGGTATGGTATGTATCAGTGAGCCCCACTGCACTGAAAATGGCCTGCAGTGCAGTGATGGATCGCCAGCTAGATACTGGAGTCAAGAGATTACGTGCAAGAACCGACTATGTCAACACAGAGTGGTCGGGAGAGGAAGCGGATGTTAAAGCACTGACCAGCTGGAGAATTTAGACACAGGTCAGCATGTTCTAAGTTTTGGTTCCCACAACAACAGCCAGATGATTCTTCCTGTAAGTGTTTCCATTCAGCAAGTGCCTTGGGGAACCAACACTTGCACCTGACTGTCAGTGGTTAACCGGCCTACTGCCTCACCATCCACTTTAAGACAAATATACCCAAGGAAGAGCAGGGGGAAGGATTGTCAGAGGCACAGAGGGAAGTTAAGCACCCAGTTCATTGGCTGTTGTGACATTGACAAACTGGGACTGTATAAATCATTGTTGCAACTAAAAGTCTTATAGTAGCACCAAATCTTGTATAAAGGGGGTCAAATAAGGTGTCTATGAAGAGGTTATGATTATGCCATCTGTATGCATGTATCATTTTTGTAGTTAAAAAGTTATAAATGTTGGCTCTATACTATCTGTATTTCAAACTTATGCTATGCTTCTGGGTGACACCCCAGACAAGTTGGTGTCAGATCTGCCTAGCCTGCTTGAGGGCCCATTAAGGACCATCAGCTATACAACTGACCCAGTGAGAGAAGGTAGATGTGCCTCGTGACGCAAAGTATGCAGGGACTTGCCCATATGACTCCAGACTCCATTTTGCTGTAATTTTCCACAGTAAGAACAAAGAGGTGTTCTTACACCTGAAGAGACTATAAAAGGCTGATGCCTCATCTCCCTTTTGTCTTCAGTCCTGCTTCTTACCTCTGGAGGGACTACACAAAGGACTGATGACCTATCCCAGCTGTGGATGTACTCCAGAAACGTGATTTAAACTTACAGTCAGGGCCGGGTTTAGGAAGTGCGGGGCCCAATTCAAACAGTTTTGACGGGGCTCTGGCAGGGATGACTATATAAAAAAAATGTTAAAAACCACATGGGGCTTGTACTCACCGGGCAGTGCTCAGAGTCTTCGGCAGCACTTCAGTGGCGGGTCCTTCACTCATTCAAGGTCTTTGGCAGCACTGAAGGACCCACCGCCAAAGTGCTGCTGAAGACCCGGAGCGCTGCCGGGTGAGTAAAAATTGAAAAGGCACCTCTAGCCAGGGAAGAGATTCTCACTGGGCATGGAGCCCTCTTAGGTGCAGGGCCTGATTCAGGGGAATTGGTGGAATTGGCCTAAAGCCGGCCCTGCTTACAGTTTATTTCATCACTGCTACACACCTGAACCAAGAACTTTGCCATTACTGTATGTAACTGATTCTGTTTAACCAATTCTAGCTCTCATCTATACCTTTTTCCTTTTATGAGCAAACCTTTAGCTTCTAAAGGATTGGCAACAGCATGATTTGTGGGAAAGATCTGATTTGTATATTGACCTGGGTCTGGGACTTGGTCCTCCACAATCATGAGAACCTTTTTCTTTTACTGGGGTGTTGGTTTTAATAACCATTTGTCCCCATAATGAGTGGCACTGGTGGTGATACTGGGAAACTGGAGTGTCTAAGGGAATTGCTTGTGTGACTTATGGTTAGCCAGTGGGGTAAATTAAAGTCTTCTCGGTTTGCCTTTGTATGTATGTGTAGAAACCCCAGCCTTGGGCTGTAACTGCTGTTCTTTAAGCAATTTGTCCTGAATTGGCACTCAGTTGGGTCCTGCCAGAACCAGCATCATTACAGCTGTAATGGGCTCAGAGCACCTCACTACCCTTTGCAAGTGTCCCCTAATATCCTGTTTTCTAGTTGATAGCTCCAGCACCTGTCACCACCTTCGTTTCCATGGACGAGTGGCTAAGCTTTGTAAATCCAGCACAGTGCTTGTGCATGGGGGCTTGGATGTTGCAGGATATGCCAGGAAAGTCAGCTCCATGGCAGCAGCTATAGGCACAAGAGAACATAAGCAGCCGAGAGACTCAAGTGGTTGAACCACTTGAGCTTTAGGGCATTATACCAGCTTCCCTCCTCCAAAGAAGCAGCCTGTTCTTCCAGAGAAGTCTGTTTAAAGAAGCAGACAGATACCTTCTCTTTGCAAGTGGCAGGTTTATTTAGAAATTGTGCTCTCTTGGCATCCCTCATTTCTTCATGGCTTTAGCTATAGCAACCAGAACAAAGAGGCCAGTTATGATCAGCGTTACCAGGGCACCAAGAATCCACAGCTGTGGGCCTAAAAAAGAAAGCAGTTACATTACTGGTTCTTCCTTGAGTTCCTTACTAGGGAGCCTGCCACTGCAGGAGGCCTGGGAAGGTGGCGTCACTTTGTGACATGCAAGAGCTATCATGGCTGCTGCTCTCTGCACCAGTAAGACATTCGACCCATAAGACCTGTGTACTTCAAGGCTGTCTCTGAACTGGGGCTTATTTTTAGCCATTTGAGTTTTAGGTAGATGGCTCCCAAAATTGGGAGTTTTCAAGGCATGTTGTTTATACACACAATACTTATTACACTCCTACTCATCTCTTTGTAAATGTTTGCCAGAGTACATTAACTTAGGACAGCTTCAAATGTTACAGAACACTCAGCAGGGTCTACACAGACCAATTCATGCACAATACAGTGTGCTTTAGAAGTCACATCCCTGTAGTCTGCATTACTGCTCCATGTAGACAAGCTCTTTAGGTACACATCACCACTTCCAGCATTTTATTGGATAAACACTGATTTTGTTTTTTGGATCTGGATGTTGTATCGGCATTGGTCAGTTAACAATGAAAATCTGAAGCCCTGATCTTAATCAGTCCCTCACTCATGACATTTAGGGTCAGATTCTCTGGAGACCCCAACACCCACCAATTTTCAAAAACACTCAGCATGCGGAGCACCAAGCTCTTGAAAAACATGGCCCTTAATCACTCCCTCTGGATTTTACAGGCTTCCTGCCATCAGCTCCCCTCCTCCAAGTCATCCTCTGTCTTCCAAGTGACTCTGTGCCATGGCAGACGTCTCACCTAGGAGGAGGCAGATTTGATGGGGCAGACTAGGCTCTCTATACACATCCTACAGTCTGATCAACACTGGTGGGGGCGGGTGTTGATATAAGATACGCAACGTCAGCTATGGGAATACCATAGCTGAAGTCGATGTACCTCATTCAGACTTATCTCCCGTCCTCACGGTGCAGGATTGACAGTCACAGCTCCCCTGTCGACTCCGCTACCGCCGCTTGCTCTGATGGAGTTCCGGAGCTGACAGGGAGTGCGTTCGGGGATTGCTATATCGCGTCTCGACAAGACACAATATATCAATCCCTGACAAATTGATCGCTACCTGCCGATATGGTGGGTAGTCTGGACATACCCTACTGAGACTTCTAGTCCTGCAGAACACAACATAGGAGCATTGATATGGGAGTCGAAGACCACAAATTGCCACATTGCAGGGGAGAGATCTTAGCAGCCTCCTTTAATTGCTATATGTAACAGGGGGCAAGTGTGACTGGACTGTTCCTATTCAACTGGCTTTGTGCAGTTATCCAGAACGGGACATACGTACCCCAAAGGTCCTGCAGTTTTGTCCCCGACTCAGCATTCCATGCTCCAGAAAGGGGAGAGGCAAGGAGATGGATGGGTCCATAAGAGACAATCTTCTTGTAGTCATCCTGAAGTGCCCTCTTGCTCTTCGACTTCCTGGGACATTGCTGTGAGCGGAACAGAGGGAAGAAAGCTAGGGCCTGGGGCAGGATGGGACTGTTGCTTTTTCTTCTCCTGTGCCATGTAGGAAGAACCCTTCCTCTGAATATCAATCCCAATTTATGGCAGCAGAAAGCATCCACTTGCATGGGCCCAGGAATCTTCTACAAGCTACAGGAGAGGTTTTCAGTTCATTTATCTGCAGCCAGGCAGACCAATGAACTGGATGGACCCAGCTATCATTAAAGGGGAGGGTAAAGTAAAAGCCCTCCATGATGTAATCCTGGAGCTCTGAGGGAAAGGAGAAGAGGCCCTCCGTCACTGGGCAGCTGCCCCTTAAGAGGAAGCACCATCGTGCTCTTTTTTGGAAGCAAGGAGAGCCAGAGAGCTGCTGAAAGAACTGGGGCAAATCTGAAGCCCAGAGCAGACTATCAGCTCTTTGGGGGCAGGGCCAGTCTCTTTGGTCTGTGTTTGTACCCTGCCTAGCATGGTGGGGTCCTGGCCTGTGACTAGAGCTGCTAGGCATTGTAGTATAATGCAGATAAGCAGACTGACAGTGACAAGGGCCCTTAATGGGGCCTCACATGGTCATGCTGCAGAAGTGACCATCTCGTTTACAGGCCCCACAAGGGAGGCAAGTCTTAAAGAGAGCGGGTCCAATGGATCCTTATTGTTAAGTGACAATTCCACAGGGAGAGGCCTCCAGCCAGTGGTTAGCTGAATCCAGCGTAGGGTCAGAGCAGAGCCCTCGGCTGCAGCTAAGGCAGCTCGGAGGAGAAGGGTCTCCAACAAGTCCTGCTCGCAGTGCAGGGGGGCAGAGGGAACCTCACCTTTGCACAGGGTTCGGGGCCATCGGGGAGGCACAGGCGGACTCGGCAGTGCAGGAACACCTCCGAGTAGTTGATGAACTGGAACATCTGGAAGCTGAACTTTGCCACGGTGCTGTTTCCGATGGCATTGATGTACATCACAGTCTCATCACGGGGACACCTGCAGTGGGGGAGGGGAGGGGAGTCCCAGAGCCAAGTCAGCCTGGGGAGTTTTACACCCTGAGATGCCAGCAGTCCCAGTGCAGCGTATGGTCTATCAGTGGAGAAGGCTTTGCCCTTGAGATGTCTGGCTTCACACAGTAAGGGTCAATGTAGCTGCCAGATGCAGTCTCAGATAAAGGTCAAGGGAGGAAGGATGCCAGCATTGACGGAAAATGGCTTTGGACAAAAATGCAGATTTGTTTTCAAATTTAAAAAAAAAAAAAAAAGTTAGTCCTTGTTTCTCTTCCCTCCCACCCCTGCCCATTTTCCTCCCCTTCCCCACCCCCTGGAAGGATCAGGGGAAAAGAGAAGCAGTAAGACTTGCACGTCTCCCCCCGGAAGAATCTCTTTTTAAAATTTGTAATCAAGAACAGTTTCGGGTTTTTCACAATGCCGAATTCTGACCAGCTGTGATGTCTGGGTTAATTCCTTATCTGAACTCTGCAGGGAAACCGCTTCCCCTATACAGAGCATCTATGAGCAGGAAGCAACTAAAGTGATGTTTCTTTCAGAGCAGCAGTTGCCTGTGTGTGTGTGCAGCTCTCTGGGGCAGGGTGCTCCTTGTTCTACCTGGGAGTTTCATTGCCAAGTCACTTCCTGCCCATAGTTTGGGGAGGAAAGGAACGGTCTATGCCCAGTCCCACCTTAGAGCAGCAAGGAAAAAGATTCTCTTCCTCCCAACAGCCAAGGAGGTGAAAACTCCTATGTAGATCAGTAGATCTCAAAGCACTTTACAAAGCAGGTCAGGGAAAAGGATACTATTTTACAGTGGGGAAACTGAGGCACAGAGCAGGATAGTGACTTGCCAAGATCACCCAGCAGGTCACTGGCAGAGCTGGGAATTGAATCCAGGTCTCTTAAGTCCCAGTCCAGTGCTCTGGCCACGCTGCCTCGGATGAAAGGCTGGTGTATCAGGATGCTGCATCGGTGCCTGGGGGTTATGCATCATGGTATTGTGGGTCTCTCTGCAGTTCTATTAGTGGTTTGTGTGCCCACAGCTTAAATTGCTTTAATTGGGTCACTTTTCCCTGTACCCAACTTCTGTTCATGTCCCCTGCAGGCCTGTGCCCCATAGTTTTAACTACAGTGTTGCTAGAGCATGTACTGGCTCACAAGCTGCATGGGACAGTAACAGGCACCCCAGTCATTGACTCCCTCATAGAAACATAGGGCTGGAAGGGACTGTGCAGAGTTACCAAGAAAGCGACCATCTCTGCCAGACTTTGCAGTGGTGTTTGTACCACACCTGCCACAACAGAGTCCTGGTCCATGGGGGAAGAGAGGGCTCGATTACTACCATGATACAAACAACAAGTTACTTGGGACAACTTGCACAACGCAGCTTTAAACCAAGACAGATTGCAGTTATTGCATGAACGCCAGAGCACACTAGAGTCGTGGCCAACTGACCCATGCCTCAATACTGCCAATCAATGGACCTACCACCCATCGGTGCTGGGATGGGGGAAGAGATTGAGGGAGCGAGCACTTTCTTCCACAGATATGGAAGATGGGCCATGCTTAGGAGAGAAGCCGGCTGATTTAAAGATGAAGCGTGGGAGGAAGAGGGGAGTTTTTGCACTAAACATGGTTAGTGGCCAGGTTCATTTTCTCTGCCAGGCAATTATGAAGTCTTCACTGGCTGGCTATGACCACAGGAGACATGTCAAGACTTGACAGCTTGTCACTCCCATGGAGTGGTCATGGCAACCTGACCTGGACTCCTCCCCTCCCAGAGTTACCTAGCATCAGGGTCAGTAAAGCACATGGCTTTTCCCCCGGCGAGGAACCTGGGGAGAGCTCAAAACCTGCTGCTCTTACCCCTTCACAATGAGCTGGTGCTGCACATCATGGCTGGGGTCTGCTGACGGGGTGGCCCAACAGTCCTCGACGCTCAGCAGGAAGTACCGCACCTGGCTCGGGCCTTCCAGCTGCAGCAGGATGTAGAGGAACTCTGACAGCGGGAGGGCCGGGGGCTGCTGCCAGTAGGGCTGCAGGTAAGCCGAGGTCTCGTACAAGGCCATGGTCACGTTGAACTCCCCCTCTTTGACCACGAACTTCACCAGCCTAGGAGATCAGGGAGACCAGGCCCAGATTCAGAAAAAGGCAGGATGGAGGAGGCCACCAAGCATCCAGTTACTGGCGCTTGCAGACAGATCCCCATGGGCCACCAGCTCCTGCCCACGGGGAAGCATGTCTGTTGGGGCCCTGGCTGTAAGGAGGACATCACCAACCTTTAGCAAGTCATGCACAGTTCTCTACCTGACCTGTGAGAACAGAAAGAGCTGCCTCAGTGGCTCTTCTGCACAAGGGACCCCTGGGGAGCGCAGCTCCCATCCAGGCTGCCCCACTGGGGTATCGAACAGTGATGTCTGAGAAGAATGCACCCAAGACGCCTCCCAGGGGGCTCTCTCCCTGACACACCAAGCAGCGGGGAGTCTGATAGGGTAACCGTCCTCTCTCCCCCCACCCCCAGTTTATTTGCAGTGGTCAGGCAGATAGAAAGGCAGGAATCGGATGGTACACACCTCTGGGAACGTCTCATTTCCCTGCAATATGTGCTACTGAAAGCACTGGACCCTTAAGGTAAGTTGTCCACACAGCATGGGGCAGGAAGGCTGCTCCCAGCCAGTCCAAGCCAGGCATTTATGGCCACTTCTGTGCAAAGTGAGGGCAAAGGATTGTGATGTGGCATAGCTCTCAAAGCTCGCCAGCACCGCCTGGTGGCCTGCAAATCATCCCATCAACAGGAGCTATTTTTACAGCTGCTTTACATCTTTTAATAGCTTGTAAACATGAGAGACCTATTTTCAGAGATGCCACACACCCACTGCTCCTCTCAGCTTCAGCTGGAATTGTGGGGGGGTTCAGTGCCACTGGGGATCAGGCCTTAATCAGCCAGCTTCACCAGCAAAACTCAACCCCCTGAGGGCTGCAAGGTGGCAGCCAATGAGTATTTAGTCTAGGAGGGAAATGCCTATCCAGAGGAGAGAGGAAGAGCAGCAACTCACGTGTCGATGGCAGTAAGGGAGAAGGGCAGCTGGACCACCCGCTCATAGGAGTAGATGCAGGAGAAATGCACTCGCACAAGACTGCTTCTGGAGATCACGCCTGTGGCCTCCATGTTGGACTCCATCACATTGGCATAAGACACGTGTGTCCTGTTTTGCTGACATGGGCCAGAAAGTGTATTTAAGTCCTGTCTTCATGCCAGGAACATGTCTCCACACTCAGCCTGGCTCACCCCATCCTGCCTGCAGCAAGGTGGTCAGGGACCCAGTCAGAGCTAGCTGTAGGTCAGGTGGCGTAGGCAGCACAGCAGCCAGAAGGCCCTGCCTGTTCCTTGAGGCTCCCACCCACAGCCATCAGCTTGTGCGCACAAACAGGCCTCTCGTTCTGGGGTCCAGCTGAAAGCACCCAAGCACCCATTGATTTCACCTGGAATTTTTGGGTGCTCGTCTGAAGAGGCAGGTCTCCAGTTCAGCCTTTATTTTTTTGTGCCTCTTGAGATCTGAGCCATGAAATGGCCCAGAACAAGTCATTTGTTCCCCATGAAGGGAGATCTGCTACATACAGTGCTGTCTTAATACAGAGACTGGTAGTGGTACGTCTGTATGGTACTAGATATGGCTTGGCATGTTGCACCAAAACAGATCTAGATGTTGCCTACAGACCTTCAGCTAATCCAAACCCCATGTGTGGCAGGGTACAGAACCCAGGACCTTGGACTCCAGAAAGAGCCTCCTAGATCTTGAGATTGAGGAAGGATCTCCATTAGCTGGCAAAAGAAAGGCTCTTGTTCTGCAGTCCAGCCTCCAGAACAGGACACAATCCTGCTAGGACACGGAAAGTTGGCAGCGATCACAATAATCAGGGCCTAGCAGGCCTACTTTAATCCTTAACTAACGGATGACTAGTGGGGAAAGGCTGATGAATAGTCAATGGATTTATTACATGAAACTGTTTAAGAGAAGATGTGAGAAGGAGACAAAGTCGGATTTAATTTAAACAGAAAGCATCTGCCGACACCATTCAAAGACCATTCTAGTAAAGAGTAGAGTATTAGAAATTAACCAAAATTGGTGTGTGGGAAATTAGGCCTAATTGGTGGACAAAATAATGAAGGGGTGGGGGTCTGATCTAAAGTCCCTTTCCTGCTATCATTCCCCATTCAGAACTGAATAGCATTAACTCTTCCTTCCCCACCAAGGACTGGTCGACTCAATAAGAGGCTTTAACCCATATTCTGTCTCCAAAAGGGAACTTTGTGCAAAGCAATCTCCATTTTAATGCTCTAACTTGTTTTGAGTCTTTTCCTTTTGTATATTTCAATCAATCAATAAAAAGTTCTAATCTTTGGCATTTGCAGTGCTGTTGTAGCCGTGCTGGTCCCACGACATTAGAGACACTACGCTGATGCGGCAATAGCTTCTGTTGGAAGAAATTCTGTTGGTGAGAGAAGCTTTTGACCTATGCAGGTCCGAAGAAACTCTAGAACTTGAAAGCTTGTCACTCTCGGCAACAGAATTCAGTCCAATAAAAGTCTCTTTAATAACCTGTGACATGAATTGTCTAGCATGTTTGCCATGATGCTAAGCAGGTGGAGGACTCTGCCTACCAATTCCCAGACCTTGGTTAATACTATGACTGTTGGATTTTGACTGGGTTATGTTAACACCTTTAGCCCATTTATTCCATCTTAATACATACAATAGCTGCTGGAAAGAGTTACTCTTCGTTGGGAAATAGAAACTCAAGACTCCCATATTCTGCTGAATTAGCCAAGCACTGCTCCCTCAAACCCCAACCAACAACTCAGTGGAGGTCCAGAAAGAATCATTGACTATGTTAGATGGTGTACACTAGCCACCGTACCAGCTCTCGAGAGAAGACTTCCATTTAGAACTAGGAGTTAAACACTAATGCTACAAGGCAGAGAAAACAGGAAAAGCAGAAACACCCAGAACCCCTTCACCACTGTGTCTTGTCTCAGAATGGCTTCCCCCTCCTAATCAGATACACCCCATGGAGCCCTTACCTGAATCACTGACCCACACAGGGTATGGTTCTCGCCCGTGAGAATGGCTGCAAAGAAGATTGCTCCATCTTCTGTCTTTTCAGAGACCTTGCAAGCACCATTCTTCAAATGGACCCGCGCCAAGGGGATTTTTAACACTTCAAACACTTCCTTTCTCACCATCATCTTCATGTGATCTTCCTCACACTGCAGCTTGAGCACCACATCTGGGGAAAAAGCGATCTGCAATAGCCATAAGGAAGAGGCCTGAAGGAGCCCTATGTCAGCTATGGTGTGACCCAGCACTGGTATAATGAGAGTGTCCTTCACTTCACTGCTGGCCAAGAATGATTTTTCAGAGGCCTGCAAAGAATGCTGGGTGGAAGAGATTGAGAACCCACATGAATCCAGTGGGAGCTTGTCTCTCTCTAGTGGTTAGACACCAAGATGTTTCCAAGCCTACTGCTCTGACTCCAAACTGCGGGGTGTGGCCTTTTAACTCAGGACAGCAGAGGGCTCACACTTTTAGACCCAGAGGTGCTACATTTAATCCCTGTGATGGATGTCAGTGCAGTCATTACACTACAGCACGATCACCCTGGCAAGCCCGATGAGGCTGAAGTGCTTCTACTTCAGGATCTTAGTCTAAAGCAACTTTTTGGTCACTTTTCTCAAGGGACATGTAACTTTGCTATGCCAGAGTCCATTAGTGACCAAGGGAAGCTGTGGGATGCTACTAGACAGTGGTTCTAGTGCTTCCTATTGCAAGGCCCCTGGAATTACAGAGGGTCTGAGGCATCAGTCTCCCCATCCCACAGCAGCAGTGTCCCTTGCATGAAACATGAGGACAGGTTTAAGATGAAAGGAAAATTAACTCTAATGCAGTGCCTCAGGCTGGAGCTGCTTAGTTACAAGAAGGGAGGGGAGGAGAGCCAGTGGTTTCCTTTCCCCAAGTGCAGGGCTTCACATTTCTTAAGGCCAGATCTCCGCTGTGACGGTCACCATCCACAAGTCTGATCACAACTGAAGTGACTCCAGAGAGTAATTTCCAATAGAGAGCAGCCAAGCAAAGGGCTAGCAAATCCTCTCTGTTTGCTCAGTTTTGTTCACCAAGAAAGCCTTGGACTGGGCCATAGCCAACAGGAGCCGTCCTAGCTTGACTGATAGATGTTTCATTTCTGCAACCAGAGCAGCTCCATGCACCCCTTGCAAGTGCTGGGTCATCTGTGATCCACAGACCAGGGTAGCATGGAAAGGGTTAGAGAGCTACACTTCCTCCCTATGTCCACACCCCCCCTGCTCCCCTGAAAAGGAAGGAGTCCACCCACCCCACTCATTGTGCAAGCGTACACACAAGTCACATCACAGGCCCACTCCTTTTTTGTACAAGAGATCAGCTGACTCCTACGCCATCCCATGAAGTTGTTCCTAGTTCAGCAAATCCTTTCCTCATATCAGTTTATAAAGGCACTCACCGGAGTGCAAAAGCAAAAGTCCTCCCCTCCCTCCCCCCATGTTTTCCAAGTGGCTTGAGTAGTGCTCACTACTGCTAGAATTGACACGTGCACCCCAACCATGCCCAGCATAGCCCCAGTCCTACCTTGACAGAATGTCCCAGTGAAGCCAGCCTTGCAGGTGCAGTTTGGTTTCTCCTCAACTACCCGGCAGACTCCCTGGTGCTTACACAGGTTCGGAAAGCAGAATCTTGGGCTTCTCTTGGGACGGAGGGCAGCCTCTTCCATTTCGCCACGAGGCTTCTTCAGATCAGCTACAGCAGAGTGATGTGGGTGTGTTTAAGTGCATCGTGAATAACTGACTATAGTGGAGCAAGCTACAGTTAGCCTGTCTGTCGGAGTCAGTGCTCTGCTCAACTGTGAGGGGAACCCTTGTATAACACAGGACAAGTTGTGCTTATTTAAAGTCACTGCTTAGATCCCAAGAGAACCTTTACACTAATGGCAGAACTGCCTTGGGACACTACATCTGAAAGACAATGCCTCTTCAGTGCCTACCAAGAGGAAACGTCAAGAGTCTGCAATTCCCCTTGTTTGAGCTGAGGTCATAAGCATCCAAATCTCAGTGTGATGGGTGGCTGCCCTCAACTGGTACAGGAGATGCAGAATCTTCATCTCTGGCTTGGCAGGTAAAAAGCTTCTTGCTGACAAGAAGGTGGAAAGATCCCACTTCTGGCCCCAAAGCTTTAGTGCCCTTAGCTGTTGTGTGGGGTGTGTCTGTTCTTATACACATGCCCCAGCCACCCAAATTCCTTCTGCTCTTGGGAGAAGTGACCAGTGCTAATCCTACTCTGGATAAGTAGCTTGAGCATGTCCTCACGTACAGGATTTTACCATTCTCCTCCTCACAATTCATACTCATCCCACAGCCCAGTAAATAAAGAGACTCACTACTGAAGCTCTCACTGCCAGGCAGCCAGAGGGTAGAGATCAGCAGCAGGCATGTCACAGTCACTTCCTGAAAAGCAAACAGACTCTAGCTCAGGGGTAGGCAACCTATGGCACGTGTGCCGAAGGCAGCATGAGCTGATTTTCAGTGGCACTCACACTGCCCAGGTCCTGGCCACTGGTCCAGGGGGCTCTGCATTTTAATTTAATTTTAAATGAAGCTTCTTAAACATTTTTAAAACCTTATTTACTTTATATTCAACAATAGTTTAATTATATATTATAGACTTCTAGAAAGACCTAAAAACATCAGAATGTGTGACTGGCACACAAAACCTTAAATTAGAGTGAATAAATGAAGACTCAGCACACCACTTCTGAAAGGCTGCCGATCCCTGCTCTAGCTTATTTTGATTTCTAACATGCTCATCTGTAGCCTCTGGAAGCATACATAGACACGTAAGAGTCTTCCTGTCGCAGTAGGACATGCTGAGATGTTTAACCAGTCTAGAAGGCAGAGACAATATTGACTTTGAAGTTCACCCACTCAGAATACTCCGCTTTCCACAGCAAGCAAAAATTGCTTTTCTGGGTTTTTGAAGGAGTCTGTTACAGGCCACTAGTAACAGCTGACACTGGCCGTGAAATCACACAGTAGAGGCAAACAGAAGAGGAAGGAAAGAGTTGTTCCTCCTCAGGAAGTTCACTTTCCACTTTAGAGAGGAGCTATAAATAAAATGGAAAATTACGAGTGGAAAAGTATCTTCCCCTGGATCCTTTTACCCAGCTAAGGTAAGAATGTGGCTTTGAAGGGAACGTACATTTACATCAAACAAACAAACAGATAAAGGACAATGAGTCAAGGCCGCCTTCCACTTCCCAGATCTTACACTCCCAGATGTCTATCGTAACAGTTTGACAGAGAAGGAGCCATCTCATTGGTGAGTGTGCTAGGCGGCAGTGCAGGCTAGTGGATAGGGCTCCAGTCTACCTGCATTGTCCCTGGTGTTAATGACTGGGGGCAATGGAGTCATACAAAGTCCCCATCCTAACTCAGCGGTATTTTACACCTATTTTGCCCTCATGTTGTTAATGTCTCTGCACAAGGCTAAAAATCTGGGGAAGTCAGTTCTCTGCCACTGTCTTAGGAGGAGACTTTGGACAAATCACTTGACTTCTTTGCCTCACTTTCCCATCTGGGAAATGGGGAATCATTACTAGAGCTCTAGGAGATCTATGGATGACATACTGTCTAGAAGTGCATGACTCCTACAGCCCTGAGGTAGGCCAACCTCTAGAGAGGCTAAAAGAACTAGCAGTAAACAGCTGCACTTCTTGGATCTGATTCCCCCACTGCCTTGCATCTCGTGTAGCCATTTATACCTCAGCAAAGTAGGTATCAAATGCTACAGTTCTGGTGTGATCGCATTTTGCACTCACTTTGCCTGAAGGTAAATGGACTTGACAGGGAGCAGGAGACTGAGGAATCAGGACCCTTTATCTGAAAGGAGAACACGGCTACACAAGAAGACATTTCGGAAGCCCTACCAATTGCTTTCAGGAAACAAGAGAAAGACAGTGCTGCCTTCTTGTAAGCTACAATCTAGGAAGAGAAATCCATGACTTCAGCCATCACAAACAGAGCCCTGCAGTCCCTGTTTAAAGTTGAGATTTCATGAGCTTTTCTCTACTCACCATTGCCAGACATGCATACCCTTGCTCACTCACAGCTGTCCACATTTCCCTTGGCCTTGGCCTTGCTGTGCTCTTTATATCATTTTTCAACAGCTGATTCGCCCCCACCCCCTCACACTTCCCTAGTGATTGCATCAGTGCCAATTTAGCCTCCTGTAATTGCTGCAGTGGTGGAAAGGACTCACTAAACACCAGCTTTCCTGTTAGGCCACTCGTCATAAGCACTGAGCTCTGGTAGCTCACTAATTAAGAGAAGTTTCTGCATTCCTCCCTTCCCTCCCTCTCCCCCCACACCCCCAAATCCTTTTTAATACAACTAGTTACTTTTGGATTAGTTGTAATCCAACTTTTGCTCTTTACACAACAATAAGAATATGAAGACCCCACACAGACACAGTTGGATT
This sequence comes from Gopherus evgoodei, assembly GCF_007399415.2. Taxonomy (NCBI): domain Eukaryota; kingdom Metazoa; phylum Chordata; order Testudines; family Testudinidae; genus Gopherus; species Gopherus evgoodei. The sequence goes on along the minus strand of NC_044333.1, from coordinate 7,163,750 downwards.
GCAATCCATATTTACTAACTGTGCACATATATGCCAGCTGCACACAGTTTTCATTATCGTTCTAGTCCTCATGGTTGTAATGAAAAGCTTGAACACATGACGTGAGCGAACCTTAAAGGTTCAGAAAATAGAAAGCAAAGAAAAAAAGCCCAACGTGTATTACTATTAAAAATGTGATTTTTTTTTTTTTTAGCCAGTCTCATGATTTTTACACCCATGGATCCTATGTGTAACTGCCACCATCTTGGGCACTGTTAGGAACTGAACACTGAGCTCCAATAGCTAAAAGCATGAACCTCTACAGCTAGAGTTAAAGGACCAAGACTCTTGTCCTGCAGTGCAAACACCCTCACCTTTAACTTTAAGCATGTGAGATATCACACTGACTTCAGCAGGACTACTCCTATGAGTAAAGTTACGGATATGAATAAGCATTTGCTAGAGTTGGGGCCTTACATTTTGCAAAAAAGAATCCAAGTTTTTGCCAAATTAATATTGACAGAAATGTTTTTCAGAGATCCAGAGATTCCAAGGCCAGAAGGGACCACGTGACCATCTAGTCTGACCTGTATAACACAGGCCAGAGAACTTCCCCCAGATAATCCCTAGAGCAAAGCTTTTAGAAAAACATCCAGTCCTGATTTTAAAATTGTCAAACCTTGGTAAATAGCTCCAATGGTTAATTACTCTCACTGTTAAAAAATGTACTCCTTATTTCTAGCCTGAATTTGTCTAGCTACAAATCATGTTACACCTTTCTCTGCTAGACTGAAGAGCCCATTATTAAATATTTGTTCCCCATATAGGTACTTACAGACTGTAAAAAAGTCACCTCTTGACCTTCACTTTGCTAAACCAGATTGAGCTCCTTGGTCTATCACTGTAAGACAAGTTTTCTATTCCTTTAATCATTCTCATGGCTCGTCTCTGAACCCCTCCAGTAAATTTGATTTCTTCATATTAAAGTATCAGTGCTAACAGATGTTAGTTTGGCTGGAAACCCAAATCCAAGTACTGCAGGATGTTGCCAGTGCAGGAAGGAATCCTGACAGAAAAACTGACTAGAGGCAGAGGGTGACATTGACTGGACTAATTTCTCAATCCAAGTGAAATGCAAAAGGTAAACAAATGCATCAATGATAGAAAACAAACATTAGGGCCGAAATTGTCAAAGGCTGGGTTTAGCACAGGCTCAGTCAATGCAAACTGGCCTGACCTTTGAAAATGTGCGCCTGGATTTTAAAAGAGCTTTCCATTTTCAAAACCTCCACAAGTTACCCAGCGAGGAAACTGGTCTGGCTTAAACTGCCAGTCCCAGCCTTCTTCTCTGCACAAGGAACGACTCCTGCAGAAGAAACTACTGCTCCCAGAAGCCTCTGCCCATGGCAGGCGGTTGCCATGGCGAGGGAGCCCAACAGGAGAAGCTGGTGAGCCTGTTTGCAGAGGGGTGGGTGGTGAGAGGCACTGGGGCTCCGCAGTGACACCCGAGAGATGGAGAACAGCCGTGCGCCTGTGTGAGCGAGGATGTGTGTGGCTGGGTGCAGGCCGGGCAAACCCAGGGGTGCACTATGGGGCGGCGCAGGGGACCCCAGGGAAGGGGCGTCCCAGCGACGGGAGCAGGTGCATGCCCGGGAGGGCAGGGGCCAGGCAGGGCATGGAAAGGTAGGGCCCAGGCCCAGGGGCCGGGAATCAGCCGAAGGCAGGGAGCATTCAGCAGAGCCAGGAGAGGACCCGGGAGCTTTGGGGAAGCGAATGGAGGATGTTGCTGACACACTGGGACAAACTCCTGCCTGGCATAAGGCTCCAGTGGAGCTGTTATACTTGGGAGGGCGTCTGTCTGTCAGAGGAAAGCAAAACCAGAAAAGCTCAGCGCTCGTGCTGCATCGCCCTCAGCAGAGCGGGGGTCTGCGTGGGGCCTGATGAGGTGACCGGGGTCTGCTCCTAGCCAGATCACATGAAGCGCGTTTTGAGGACAGAAAACCAGGCCATTTTTTGGACTGTGCCACCAGGGGAGGGAGGGTGGGCTGGAGGGGGGACGTGAAGAAGGGAGGGGCTGGAGGCTGGGCACCATGGGAGCGTTTGGGAGATGGAAAGGGGTCAGACTGGGGTTGCTCCTGATGAGCGGGAGGTTGGGCTCCTTCCGTCCCTCCGTGGTCGCTGCAGCAGACCAGGCGTTAAATGCAGAAGGAACCGTGTTAAACATTTGCCCAGCGCAGTGATTAAAGGAGCTGGAAAGAGGAAGGGGAGCTGTGGGGAGCCCCCCTTTGCCACATCAGGGAGAGGAGGGGAGCCTCGTGCTCTCCACTAATTCCCATTTTAACCCCTGGTGCAGCGCCTAGCACAGTCGGGTCCTAATCCCTGACGGAGGCCCCAGGTGCTGCATCAGTGCAACTAATCAATACAAACACTGAGGAAAGCTGGGGCAGGGTGGGGAACGGGGGGAAGGGGAGAGTTTCACACACAGAGTGGGAGAGTTTGACAAATCTTAGTAAGTAACCAGAGACATACAGCCATGCGGTTGTCAACGGGACGCAATGGGTCGAGCTGCTTTGCTCCGGCTGGATGCTCCCCTCTGGCTGGCTGGCTGAATGCAGTCCAAAGCCCCCGGCAAGGAGAGCTCCAGTGAATGGTCCGACGTGAAATCACTCCTTCCTCTCCACCCCTCGTGGGCATTTCTGTCTTATTTCAGTAAATCTCCTCCTCCTGCAGTCTTCGTCCTACATGCCATTCCCGCTGCCAACCAAAACAACGCCAGCTAGAGAGAGTGCTTGCGTCTCCATTTCACTTCTTATCTCTCCAAGCCCCAAAACACAGGTTGGGATCAGAGTGAGCTTAAAAAACAAAACAAAGACAAAAAACAGGCCTTGGAGATACTTCTGCTGCTCTGCTGTTTATTTAGATTTTAAAAGTGCTCACAGTGTACACCTCGCCCTCGCCCTCAACACAGACTTATCCAACTGAAGGACAGCACATCAGAAATGGCTCTGAGGAAATACTTTTTCACCAAGGCACAGCTGGTTTGTGGAACCCCATGTCACAAGACAGCACCAAGGCCAATTGTTTAGCAGGGCTAAAACAAAAGGAGTGGACATTTATATGGATAATGGGAACCTCCAGAGCTGTTATAGTAAGGATTAAAATGACTAGGTGTTTTGGAAGGGATCTAAACCTTCATGCTTCATGGTACCAACCAAGTTCTAACTCAAGGGGGTCAGGAAGAAATTCCCCTAAGGGCAGGTTATTCCAAACTGCTTACTGCTGGCCACTGCTGGAGACGGGATACCAGACTAGATGTATCATGGGTCAGTTCTGCAGTTCCTGTGTTTCTAATCCATCAAAGAAGCAGTAGCCCTTCTGCTTCCCCACTCCCCCAGCCACATCTCACACTAATCAGTAGTCAGCAGATCAACAGGGATTAAAATCATGCCCTATACCACATTTTTCCCTAAGAGGGAATCCCACCCCCAACCAACTCCGTTTTCCTCATTCCAAACAAATCCATAGGCAGAGAATAAAAATGTGTCTCTGTTGTCCTTTCTTACTCTTTTAAAATAACCTGTGAGTGCTTCTCTCTCAGCAGCCCATGAGGGAGCAGGATGGAGGTCCTGAGAGAGCATGGGGAAGAGGAGGAGGAAGAAAAGAAAGTCTTTGTGGTTAGCAATGAACTCCAAGACCTGGAAGAGAAGCTGTCAAAGATCCAAGTCCATATCCCAAATGTTGTACCGTAAGTAGGAAGCTCTGTGTGCGTGAGAGAGACAGACAGATAGACAAGAATACATGACAGACTGCATTTCTGAAACAGCTAAGATGAAATCAATTCTCACCAATGCACAGCTAGTTTATGGAACTCCATGCCACAAGACAGCACCAAGACCAATTGCTTAGCATGATTCAAAAAAAAAATCCATTTATATGGATAATGGGAATCTCCAGAGTTACCAGAGTAAGGACTAAAAAGATCAGGGGTTTTGGAAGGGAGTTAAACCCTCATGCTCATGGCAGGAGCCGCACTCTAACTGGCTCTCTAAATTGCATTTTTCGTGTGTTCCCCATTGGATCAGATATATAGAGATCATAGGAAGATACTTACAGGCCCACTGGGCTGTGCAGCTCACTTGCTATCACTGGGAGCAGTTTAGTTGGGTTTCATGCTCTCCTATTTTGAATTATGCCCTTTTCAGTATGACCCCAAAGTTATTTAATTTGCACCAACTGCTGGGCGATAATAGAAGAGAGACCATAGTGTTTCTTCAGACAGGATTAACCCATCTGAATCTCACTATGTTCATTATCCGTCTCTGTTTGCCTCCTTCCACTGCATGAAGTGAATTTGACTGGAGTTCCATTGACACCTCCCAGTTACCAGCCTCCTACAAGACGAATTCTGCCAAGGAGCAGATGCTGCTGCAACTAGCTGACAATTTCCATCGACAGTATGCGCATCTCTGCCCAGATCGCCAGCCACTCTTCCTCCACCCATTAAATGAGTGTGGAGTGGAGGTAAAGGAACATCCGGAGACAGGGGTGTTGGGGACAATCTGGGTTTGCTTTCCTTTGATAGCATATGATATGGACTATGTACAATTCTGCACAGTCACGTCTTTCTTTCTATGCTGATTATCTTTTTATTCATTTGCATGTATTTTTTACTGCAAACATATTTTAGCAGTAGAATTGTCCAAGGGCCAGTCCCATGTGCTCCCTTGCAATAGACATAACCGTGCTGAAAACCCACCAATTGTACAGTCGGTGCCCAGGTATGCACCAGGCACCCCAGTTATATACCATCCTACCAGTTGTAGTTCCACCATACCAATTTCACACTTCACACAGCAGTTATACACACTGACTGTATACCCATCGCACTGACTGTACACTCAGCATACAATACATTTGGGGAACAGAAAAAAGAAGTGAATCAAACTAAAAAAAAGACCTGAGTCTAAGAGATCAACTCCGAAGACCCACAATATGCTCAGCCCTCAAGCTCGGTCTGAGGCACAAAGTTTAGATCCAGATTTGGATCTTAGTCTGAACCTCTCCAGATGTTGGGTCTTAAAATATGGGGTCCTGTTTGGGCCCATTATAGAGACAGGCCTGAGCTGCACAGCTAGCATCCAGTTCTGGGCCCGTCTCCCCCAAGTTCAGGATGGGCGGATCCAGCATTCAAAATTTTTACTGACAACATGCCAGGCACAACATGTGGAAGCTGGAAACCTACAAGCCTTCTATGAACCGCATCTGCCGGATGTGTAATGATAGGTGTGAGGCTTCCCTGAGATTAGAAGATAGCAGGGAAGGGCCCAATCCTGCAATGGGCATCTTGAACTCAACTCCCATTGACGTCACTGCCCTGGTTGCTGGCAGTCGGGCGCTGCAGCACTGTGTCCTAGTTGCAGTTACCCAGGTGCTGAAGGCTTCATGTCCAGGTATATCCCATTGCTGTAGTCCAGCCAGGAAGTGACAAAGGCAGAGGACAGACAGAGGTGTATTTCAGAAGCTGTGGTGAGATGGCCTCACTGCCCACTGTATTTTCCATCTCAGAAAGAGTCCATAGTACAGCAAGAAGGTTGATTAAACACTTGCTGTATTTTAGAGAGGAGCTGGACATTAGCTCTGGCCAGCTGGCCCCGGAGTCCCTCCCTGTCACGCCGCTTTCTGATGGATTCCCCACCGTGTAGCCGCTAACCAACATCCTCTTGCTGCAGAAATTTGTGAGCACCACAGTGCGCCCGACCCTGCAGCCATACCCGGAGCTGTACAATTGGGACGGCTGTGCCCAGTTCGTCTCTGACTATCTCAGCATGGAGCCCCTCTCGTCCCCCATCACACCGGTAAGAAATGGCACTTCCTTTGAGTCTTCCAGTTGCCCCTCTTGGCGCATTGGGATCCCACATCATTAACAGTAATGGGTTTCTCATCACGGTATCACACTGGCACAACCCAGTTTATGGGGCTATGATGAATCTTGCCCTTTGACCCCTCCAGGAGCCCCCTCCCCAAGAGGGCCTGTTAAGAACCCTTTCTCCCTCCTTACTCAGGCAAAACTCCCATTGATTCAGTGAGCCCTGTGCATGTGCATTATTTGGGCACACAACCATGTTACAGGCATGATCATTTCCCATGTGCTGAGTGGAGACTCTGGGCCTCCCAACCCAATGTCCACAGTGCCCACATGCCTCCCTGTAGCCTACTGGGCCTGATCCTGGTCTTACCCACAGCCATGTAAAAGCAGAGTAGCTCCACTGAAGTGGGCATGTACAACGGAGATCAGCTGGTGGCTCATTGCATGCTGAAGCATCAGGCTTCCCTTCCAAGGACCGGGAGGCCGCTCGCCTTGGAGAGGAGTAGCATGTGCAGGGACAGAAGCTGGTAGGTCTCGGTGACCTGTTATGAGGCACCTTGGTGGGATGTTGTCTCAGCTCCACAGGAGACTTTGGGGTGCCCTGACAGAGGCTTCCAGACCAAAGAGAGGGACTGGTAACACAGTTAGAGATGAAGGATCAGATCCTTAGCTGGTGGGGATCAGTGCAACCCCACTGATTGCAGTAGAACCATGCTGATTTTATACTTGCTGAAGAGTGGCCCTAAGTTCAAACTGGTGTGGGATTCAGCAATCAAATCCTGACACTTCTCTAGCTCGTTGCACTGACAGATCTCATAGAAAGTGTCATTATCTCCATTTAATGTATGAGGAAACTGAGGCACATAGTGGTGAAGCAACTTGGCCGCGGTTGCACCGCAAGTGTCAAAGCTGGGATTAGACTCCAGGTCTCCTGGCTGCTAGCCTTCTGCACCCTCCATTAGCCCACATGGCTTCCTAGCAAAGGAATCTACACAGGAGAGAACGCTGGGGAAACAGTGAACTCGGGCAGAGTTATTTCACATGCAGGGACCATAGATACAGGGAATAAGCTAACAGGGAAAGGATGTGAACCAGAGGGCTCCGTTCTCTCCTCAGCTATCTACATGCGAGTCCCATTGTAGTTTTGCAGTGCTTGACCCAGAGAATCTCAGTGCGTCTGAGAGCCTGTGCTTTGTTTCTGGAAAAGGAGGGGATTCGAGGGTGGAGGTAAAGAGAGACCAAGAAGATGGGAATAAGACTTTAAACAAGGAAACGTGTTTGCTCTTTAAAGCCCAGTTACCTCCCCTCCCCGACCACCATCCTGAAGTACCAAAGGGGGGATTGCTTTGGCTTCAGCGTGCTCCTGTGCTCCCTGCTGATCGGTGCGGGCTACGATGCCTACTGCGTGAACGGTTACGCCACCCGGGAGATCTGCATGATGGATGAGACCAGGGAGGTGTGTCCACTGCTGGAGAAGTCAAAGGAGGTGAGGAGCCCAACTCACTGGTTCTGGCGAGTCAGCCACAATGCGGTGAGAAGGGCCAGGAATACTGAATGTGACTGGCACCCCACAAGTCTGTGACTCTGGTTTCGACTAGGGGCTCCAGAGTAAATGTTCTGAACCAAGGGCAAGGTCTATGTATCTGATCTTCTCTATGCCTGGGTGATCTGCTGAGCTCTTTTCTATGTCACTCTTTCACTGAAGAGACCTGTTTGGGCTCTCAGAGTTTACTGAACCCCAGATCCATGAAGTACTAACCCACAGAATGTTAAGGGAGCTGAGCACCAAGGGGTGCCTGTGATCTGCCTGTCCTGTGGGCTCCCTTACATCCTATTGGGTTAAATAAGGCTCTGTAGCCCTCTGCTCTTGTGGTTGCAGGTCCTGAAAGAGCCCGTGAAGGAGAAGATCAAGAAGTATGCAGTCAAGCCCCCACGGGACCTGCGCAGCAAGTTTGAGCTCCAGCAGGTGGCCAAGAAGGAAGCCAATACTGAAGCCGCACAGAAGAAGAAGCAGAAGGAGGAAGAGGAGAGGGTCATGGTGAGTAAATGTTCATGTGTCTCCATCTTACTCCGAACTTTCATCAGCAAGATCCCTGACACAGCTAGTGACCGACTCATCAAGTTGCTAGCCACCTCCCATCATAGAATCATGGAAGATCAGGGTTGGAAGGGACCTTAGGAGGTATCTAGTCCAATCCCCTGCTCAAAGCAGGACCAACCCCAACTAAATCATCCATCATTGAGCTGTGAGAAACCCTCAGCCCTCACTGACTTCAGTGGGCCGGTAAGTCACTGTGTTTGTCAGCGAGCATTTAGCCTGGGAAAAGGCAGCATGAGGTAGCCCTGAAATATGTGTCAATATACAATCCCGTACACCTCCAAGATTTTCAGATGTTAAGTTAATCTTCACAACTCCCTCCAAGCCAGATGAGTAATATTAGCCCAGTTGTGTGAATGGGGAAACTGAGGCACAGTGCCATTGGGCCCTAGATTTTTAAAAAGTATCCACTGATTTTTTGAGATGATGAACACCTGCAGTTTCCATTGCCATCTACTGAAAGTAATAGTGGAGGCTCAGAGCCACTGAAAATCAGGCCCTAAACATCTCAGGTTGGACAACCCAAAATTGAGGCAGGCAAAAATGGCGGCCGCTTTTGAAAATTTGACCCTAAGCAGCTTGCAAAGGGGCACACACAGAGTCGCGGAACGGGGAACAAAAGTCAGGGGCTAGATCCTCAGCTGGTGTAAATTAGCATAGTTCCATTGACTTCCATAGAGCTTTGCTGATTTTCATGCCTTGAGGATCTGGGTTCAAGGAGTCCCTGATTCCCAGCCTCATGCTCTGTCCCTGGCTCAGAGCTACCTCACTGACACTAGTGCCACGACTGACCTAGTGCATTCTGACTGCTGTAGAGACAAGGCCTGGGGGGCGGGGGCACAGCTCAGCAGAGAGCAGATTGCCCACACAGACGTACACTGTATAAACAGACAAGCTGCTTAAACGAATGAACTGGTTACTGGCCAGCTTTGGTTTTCTTTTTTTCATTTTACCCATAACAGTAAATAGCGGTCTGGCATTTAGCAAGTTGATTTACTGGAAAGAATTCCAGCTGTTATAAAGAGGGGATGTGACCAGAACTCCTGGTTCCATTGCTGGTTGTTTCCGTGACCCACTGAGTGATCTTGGGGACACACCATTTCCCCGCTTGGTGCCTCAATTTCCCTACTATAGATTCATAGACTCTAGGACTGGAAGGGACCTCGAGAGGTCATCGAGTCCAGTCCCCTGCCCTCATGGCAGGACCAGATACTGTCTAGACGATCCCTGATAGACATTTATCTAACCTACTCTTAAATATCTCCAGAGATGGAGATTCCACAACCTCCCTAGGCAATCTATTCCAGTGTTTAACTGCCCTGACAGTTAGGAACTTTTTCCTAATGTCCAACCTAAATCTCCCTTGCTGCAGTTTAAGCCCATTGCTTCTTGTTCTATCATTAGAGGCTAAGGTGAACAAATTTTCTCCCTCCTCCTGATGACACCCTTTTAGATACCTGAAAACTGCTATCATGTCCCCTCTCAGTCTTCTCTTTTCCAGACTAAACAAACCCAATTCTTTCAGCCTCGCTTCATAGGTCATGTTCTCAAGACCTTTAATCATTCTTGTTGCTCTTCTCTGGACCCTCTCCAATTTCTCCACATCTTTCTTGAAATGCAGTGCCCAGAACTGGACACAGTACTCCAGTTGAGGCCTAACCAGCACAGAGTAGAGCAGAAGAATGACTTCTCATGTCTTATTTACAACACACCTGTTAATGCATCCCAGAATCACGTTTGCTTTTTTTGCAACAGTATCACACTGTTGACTCATATTTAGCTTGTGTTCCACTATAGAACGGGGCTAATGATACTTACCTACTTCACAGCGGGGGGCGTGAGGTTTCATTAATCAGTGTGGTGCCTGGAGAGCCTTGGCAGAACGGTACCAGCGAAGGACCAAGCACAACTGCTGTTGTGTTGGATTATAACTTCAGATCATTACTCTGTACTGCAGGAAGCGGAAAAGCCGAAGCCGGACCCTTTGTACGGGTTACGTGTCCACGCCTGGGTTCTGGTATTGTCGGGGAAGCGGGAGGTGCCGGAGAGCTTTTTCATTAATCCCTTCACAGCACACAGCTACAGCACCACCGACGACCATTTCCTCGGCATCGAAAGCATCTGGAACCACAAGAACTACTGGGTCAATATGCAGGATTGCTGGAATGGCTGCAAGGTAACTCTCCCTTTTGAATGGTGCCTGCCCTGCGAGAGAGCAAGCAGTTGGATTCGGTGGCACGGGGAAAATGGAGACTCACGTGGCTGCTCACCTTTCACTTGCCATCTGTCCCCTTTAACTCTGCTAACACTGGCGTTAGGTCCTGAAGTCAGAGCAGCTGCCTCCCCACACAACCGTCTGAGCCAGGGTGTAGGAATGGGCCCAATTCACCGCTGCTCTTTGACCACTTTATGTTGCTGTGGGATGTGCCTGCAAAGCTATCATTGCAGCCCATCCCTGGGGAACATCCCCAGCCAGCGGAGCTGGCTGCATGTCCCCTCCCTCAACAAGGGCCCAATACAGGGGGAGTTCCAGAGGCACGTCCGGATAGACCAGGATGGGAGGAGACGTGGTGAAGGTGTTTCTACACCCTCGCTATTCCCCAGCTGCCGCAAAGCCGTGGGGCCACGACAGCCAGTGCATAAGTTAGAGCAGCCCTTGGGAATACTCCAGTTGACACCAGGAACCCCAAGCTGCTTCTGCTCAGTCCTTGCACTGTTGCAGTGTTGAACTGCGTCCAGGGCCTTTAGTGGACAGGTGCAGCCCTTGGGCTTCTGACAAGCTGCCAAAGTGGCCATGTACAATACCAAGAGGAGGATGTTGGACTGGGAGGTGCCCTGCAACTGTGGGGCCTTTTTTTGTTCCTCCCTGATCACACGCGTCCAGGCAGAGTTCCACTGGACGGCGTCTGCTGGTTCCCTAGGCATCTTTGAGGAGCATTGGGCATTGTCTAGGGTTCTCTGCTCGGTGTCCCCCTTTGGAGCTCTAGTTTTGAACCTATGACTCCCACTCCCGATCCTGTTAATCCTTAGTTCCACCCCGTCTTCACTTTAGTCCCAGGTCCAGTGGCTCCTCCCCAAAGGTTGGGGGAGAGGTTTTTACACATGGGCGGGCTTGTCCCTGCCCACCTCCCAGAATTCAGTAAGTCCCTCACTAAGGATAGATGTAATGTCCCACTAAAATCCTTAGAACTCCACATGGTTCCGAACGTCTGCTACTGAGTGAGAGTCACATGCAGTTGAGTGCTCTGTGGCAGGTCATATGTTTCTTGGTATTAGCACCGTAAGCTGCAGACACCTTTATGGCCAACCCTGGTTGTTCTTAGGGTGACCAGACAGCAAGTGTGAAAAATCGGGACAGAGGGTGGGGGGTACTAGGAGCCTATATAAGAAAACGCCCCAAATATCAGGACTGCCCCTATAAAATCGGGACATCTGGTCACCCTAGTTGTTCTGTCCTGCTTAGGATCTCACCTTTGACCTCGGGGACCCAGTGCGGTGGGAGTTCATGCTGCTGGGGACTGACAAGCCCCTTCTGTTGCTTCCAGAGGAGGAAGAAGAGGAGTTAGCAGATGAGGACTTGGATGATTTTGTAAGTTTCCTATGTTTCTACTAGGACTTCTTGATAGAAGGGAGTGATGTGTAATGAACGGGGCCTATGTGTATGTGGGCCTCTGCCCCTCCTGGATAGAATCAGAGGTGCTTCACTGCCTCAGTCCCATAGGGCTGGTAGACATTCTCCTTCAGCTCAAGTGATGGGGAGGCGACCTGTGCTTTTTGGAGCAGGAGGCTTTGAATTCAAACACTGCTGTTAATGTGTAATTCCCTGTGACCATGATTAGCTGCGTAGTGGCACCACTGACATCCCAAGTGGTCACCGATGTGTTACTGCGCCTGCCAAGCTTTGATTGCTTGGAGAACTGATAGACAGGACCCATGTTCACGGCCCCCGTGCACTGAAGGCCACTAGCCTGCCCAGGATGAAACTGCATTTTAAAAATCAAATTCAAGTATACAACTTTTCAGGACACCTTCTACCTGCGTCTCGTCTCCCTGGGGCTGCAGGAACGTGGCAATGGGATTTGGAAATAATACATGTTTTTATAATATTCACAAAAGAAAATACTGTGTGTTGAGAGGAACAACATCTTAGTATGAAGGAGACAATGTGATAGCGTAGGGATGATATCAATACATTCTCTCCCTTTATCTAATCTGTTCATACCATGCCCATCACCATGGTATGTGAGTGCCTTTCTCAGATTCTATGAAATAAACAAGCAAGTCCTTGGTTCTAATGAGCACTGCCATATTCAATCAGTCCTGAGCTTCTCCACAGTCAGCGTGATCTTAAAGGAAAGTGGAGTCCTTTAGACCATGGCTGGGTTCTGTTAGTGGCAATGTGTGAGGGACTTCTGGATGGAGTGAACATAGCAGTGTTCCTTTCAGTGGAACAGCCACACAGTTACAGTGGAAAAATCCAAGAGCAATTAGTTGTGAAGCATAAAATAGCACCCGCTCTGCAAAATTATATGGTCAGAAATGTCCCCCTGGCTCTGAGACTTTATTGACTAAACAACCTGTATGATTTTTAGGGTGAGCTTTTGGAGGCAAATACTCACATGCATAAAGCGACAAAGAGTCCTGTGGCACCTGATAGACGTATTGGAGCATAAGCTTTCGTGGGTGCGTCTGACCAAGTGGGTATTCACCCATGAAAGCTCATGTTCCAATACATCTATTAGTCTATAAGGTGCCACAGGACTCTTTGCTGCTTTTTATAGATCCAGACTAACACGGCTCCCACTCTGATACCGGTCACATGCATAAATATCTCATGGGTCTCGTGGAACTGTGACTTTATAAACCATGCTTTGCTGCATGACTGTATCCTCAGCAGTGTGTATAACTCAAAGAAACCATCTCTTACCATACCACTGTGTGGCCTGGGAATGTGTATAACCTGCATGAACCACAGTCTAATATAACAAGTATTTCCAGAGACAAATGTGCTTCCTGTCATGGCAGGAGAGCACTACCAGCTTTGCTCAGGGCATTGCTCACCTAATGGAAACCCCTGCTCTGTCTTGATAGGATAAGGAGGAGGAGGAGAAGGGTTTTGACATGCCACCATCCTGGGTGGACCCGATTCAAATATCTCGGAAAGGTATTTGTGCTTCCTTTACCACATTGCATATTCTTCTGATGGCAACAGATACAATTTTGTGTATTGCAACGATTATTTGTAACATACTGGACAAAGTCAAGCAATGAAATAACAATAAATCAGGATACACAATAATTAGGATACCCATTATTATTTAATTACACAGCTGTGTTTTGTGCCTATGGGTTCTCCCAGAACCTATTATGTCATCCTAAATTGGGAACCTCTGCCCCCACTGTGGACACAGGACCTGTTTTCTTCCTTTGCCTGTTACCTGGGTGAATTCTGCCTGCCAGGATATCTTTCCTGGCATTATCCATGTTACATGGCAGTCGATGCATTAATGCAAATGTGCTATAGCAGAACAAAGTGTCATTAACCATCATACGTGTCTAGTGGTTAAAGCCCAGGTTTGGGAGCAAGGGGATCTAGGTTCTACTCTTAGTTTTACCATTGACTCACTGTGTGACTTCAGGCAAGTCTCTTAACTTTTCTGTGCCTCAGTTTCCCTATCTGTAAAACAGAATTAATAGCCTACTTCATAGTATATTGTGAAGCTTAATTCTTTAATGTACTTTGAAATCCTTGGACAGAAGATGCTATAAGAGGAAAATCTTTTATATTTGGTAATAACTTTATTCAAGAGTGGCTTATAGTTAAATTATTTGTAAATGGGAAATTCAGGCGGTAATTCAGAAGGTACTGCCCATAGTCTGACCAGTCAGAGAGAAGTGAAAGGTTCCTCACCCCATTGCTAATCCCCTCTGGCAGCCACACCCCCAAGGCTGTGTCTTTCTTTTCTACTTTGATTTAATCATCACTAGCAGAAGATACACAGATGTTAAAGGACAATACCCATCCATACAATCCATTGCAGTATGTTGTGTCGATGAAAATTCAACACCCGATCCAGCTCCCAGAGACAGCTGGATCAGGCCCAGTCCTGTAAGCTCCTATGTGCTCTCAACATTCACTGAAGTCAGCAGAGGGGGCTAATCACCCCCACCAGATTGACCCCCCCACCCCAAAAGTGCATCACCTTCCTACAGCCTCGGAGAGTATCAGGAACAACGTTCCTTCTCCACACTAAGGATGTTAATAAATTCTCAGGCAGCTGAATGTGACAAAGGAACAAATCGCTCCTCCTGAGTCTTTTATTTCTCCATGTGAATTCCTTTTAGTGTTGGCAGCAGCTGCTAAACACAAGCAACTAAATCTGTTCCTGTGTTCTCAGCTCTTGCAGCTAAATCCTTCTCCTTGCCCTCTGCAGAATTTGAGACCCGCTGTCCCCAAGGGAAGAAGGTGATCCAGTACAAGAACGCAAAGCTGGAGAAATGGGCACCGTACCTGAATAGCAACGGGCTGGTCAAACGCCTCACCGTCTATGAGGACCCAGAATGTAAGGGGAGATAAATGATCAGCAAGAGTCCATTGAGACAATACACAAATGGGTGGGGTGCAGTGGGGGGGAAGAATAGGATAGAGAGGTGCCAATGTATCTCCTATCCCTTCTCCCCCTCCTGTCACACTTCTTGCTTCTCCTCTTCTGCTCCCTCAACCCCTTCTTCCCGTTGCCCTGTTCGCTATGCTACAAATCCTAAGGCTTCCAGCACCGCTGGGAACTCTTACTGGAGTCTATAAATCTGTCCTAAGATGTAACTATGATGCTGGTCAGTATCACTGATAACTTTCGTACCTCTGGGTCTGATTCAGGGCTACTCTCAAGGGCTTTGTCGGGTTTGGGAGGCACCATGGGTCACGAGCTGGATGGCAGGCCACTGAGCTGTACGGTTCCCAGAAAGCAGTGCAGTCACCATGCTGTTTGATGGCTTGATCCATCCAGGCACTGAGCAGTTTGGCCTGATCCAACAGAGCACTTAAGCATGTGCTTTGTTTAAAGCATGTTAGTAATCCTTTCCACCCCCTGCTTGACATTAAGCACTTGCTTAAATGCTTTGCAGGATCGGGCTAGAGTGCTCAGCACCTCTCAGGATCAAGTCCTGAATTGTGAGCAGGAGGTGCCTATAGTTTTCTCCTGCAGAGAAACAGCAGGATAGTGCTAACTGATTGCCCTGTCTTCCACTGATGCAAAGGGGAGTCACGCAGCTAAATCTCTATGAAAATGAAGGAGACAGTGTGTGTTATGCTTAACTAAAGACCTTTCTTTATTTCTAAGTCATGTCCATAAGCAGATGGTCCAGGAAGCAGAGTGTAAGCCCCTAACTGGACAAACAACCTCCTTTCCGCAGCATCCTCCTTTAGCACAAGTCGGCTGATTTTCTCTCCCCTACCTCCTGTGTTGCCATCACCACAGAATGTCTGATGTCTAGGATTTTCAAGGGGCCACATGGTTGTGCCATGGGGTTTTTCTCCTGCTAGGTATTAGAGTGCTGGAGGTGAAGGAGTGGTTCGAAAACAGAGAGGACATGATGAACATGAGAGAACTGAATAAAAAAACAGAGGTGACGACAGAGTACTTCAGCCCGGGACACATCCAAGGTCTCAAAGGTACACAAACTCAGCCCCATTAGGGGCTGTGCACTCTCTGCAACCCAGTGACCGTTCCTCCTAGGTTTGGCAAAAAGGCCAATCATGGGACTGTAAACTACTGGACACAGTCACCTGGTTCAGCAACAAAAAAAAATCTTCCACCAAGCAAGGTTCAAGGTTTCATTCTAGAGCCTTTGTAAGCGCTGGTTACAACACAAGAAACTGAAGAGGTGAAATTCACAACTTGCAACCCAGGGGAGAGGGTGCTAAGGTGTGCACCTTCCTGGTCCTGAGGTATCCTGGGTCTGGAGAGGTCCCCAATGAAACGTAGACAGACCTGGGGCCTATCTAAAATATAGCAGTTTCCTCTGGCTCACCTATGGGCCACAGTACTGCCTGAAATCTCGACAGCACTGCATGCTGCAATCTTACTTCTGACATACCCCTCCCACCCCCAGCACATCCTTACATGGAGGAGTGTGAAGGGTGCTCAGAAGGCAGCCTGGGTTGTCTTCTGCAGCTCCAACCTGGGGAGAATCCTTCCCCTGGCAGAACCAAGCTCCTTTATGCTGCTCCAGCCCTTTTACTTGGCATAAAGGAATCAGAGCAGGGACAAAGATCTCACCGAAGAAGATTTTAACAGAAATAACTCTCCCCTTGCAGTCAGTGCTGACCCCAGAAGCCCCCCCGCACAGCATTACATAGGGATGTAAAATATTAACTGGTGAACCAATAAGCATTAGTCTTATCATTAACCCCCGAGGCCTGCCCCGCGCCAGCCAGCCTGAGGACCCCAGTGGCCCTGTGCCAGCTGGAGCAGCCTGAGTCACACCGCTCGACCAGGGCGATGCCGCCCAGCCAGAGCAACCCCAGCTGCGCCACCCAGCTGGAGCAGCCTCAGCCGCAGCAGCCCCAGCCACGCCGGCTGGATCAGCCCCAGACGGTTAATTATTGAAATGAAATATTTTTGATCGTTTAAACTAGGGCTATCAAGCGATTAAAAAAAATTAACCGCAATTAATAAGACTGTTAAACAATCACAGAAAACCATTTATTTAAATATTTTGAATGTTTTCTACATTTGTCAAATATATTGATTTCAATTACAACACAGACTACAAAATGCCCAGTGCTCACTTTATATTAATTTTTGATTACAAGTATTTGCATTGTGAAAAAAAATAATATTTTTCATTTCACCTAATTCAAGTCTGTAGTGCAATTTCTTTATCATGAAAGTTGAACTTACAAATGTAGAATTATGTAAAAAAAAGCCCCGGCATTCAAAAATAAAACAATGTAAAATTTTAGAGCCTGCAAGTCCACTCAGCCTTACTTCTTGATCAATCCAATTGCTCAAACAAGTTCGTTTACATTTGCAGGAGGTAATGCTGCCAGCTTCTGTTTACAATGTCACCTGAAAGTGAGAACAGGCATTCTCATGGCACTGTTGTAGCTGGCGTTGCAAAATATTTACATACCAGATGCACTAAAGATTCATTTGTCTCTTAATGCTTCAACCACCATTCCAGGGGACATGCGTCCATGCTGATGATGGGTTCTGCTTGATAACAGTCCAAAGCAGTACGACTGATGCATGCTCATTTTCATTATCTGAGTCAGATGCCACCAGCAGAAGGCTGATTTTCTTTTTTGGTGGTTTGGGTTCTGTAGTTTGCGCATCAGAGTATTGCTCTTTTAAGACTTCTGAAAACATGCGCTGCACCTTGTCCTTCTTAGATTTTGGAAGGCACTTCAGATTCTTAAATCTTGGGTCAAGCGCTGTAGCTATCTTTAGGAATCTCACATCGATACCTTCTTTACGTTTTGTCAAATCTGTAAGGAAAGTGTTCTAAAATGAACAACATGTGCTGGGTCATCATCCAAGACTCCCATAACATGAAATATGTGGCAAAATGCAGGTAAAACACAGAGCAGGAGACATGTAATTCTCCTCTAAGGAGTTTAGTCACAAATTTAATTAACGCATTATCTTTTAAATGAGCGTCATCAGCATGGAGTCATGTCCTCTGGAACAGCGGCCATAGCATGAAGGGGCATACGAATGTTTAGCATATCTGGCACATAAATACCTTGCAATGCCGGCTACAAATGTTCCATGCGAATGCCTGGTCTCACTTTTTGGTGACACTGCAAATAAGAAGCAGGCAGCATTATCTCCTATAAATGTAAAACAAATTTGTTTGTCTTAGCAATTGGCTGAACGAAAAGTAGGGCTAATTGATCCTGTAGACTCTAAAGTTTTACGCTGAGGCGGGGTTTTTTTCTTGAGTGCAGTTATTTAACAAAAAAAAATTACATTTGTAAGTTGCACTTTCATGACAAGGAGATTGCACTACAGTACTTGTATGAGGTGAATGGAAAAAATACGATTTCTTTTGTTTATCACTTTTATAGTGCAAATATATGTAATAAAAATAATATACACTTTGATTTCAATTACAACACAGAATACAATGTATGAAAATGTAGAAAAACATCCAAAATTTTTAATAAATTTCATTTGATATTCTATTGTTTAACAATGCGATTGAAACAGCGATTAATTGCGATTAATTTTTTTTTTAGTTAATCACATGAGTTAACTGTGATTGACAGCCCTAGGTTAAACAGTTAACTTTTAAAACGGTATTTACATCTCTAGTGTTACGTGGGGTCAGCATGGGCTACACCCCAGGCCTCTCAGAACTAGGGTTCATAATAAAGTTTCCTACGTTTCCTCTGAATGCTTGGCTGGATGTTTATTTAATGTTTGCAAAGAGCTCTTAAGTCTTTTGGGATAAAAGGTCCTGTAAACATGCCAAGTGTTATTACAGCTTTACAAAACCGAGGAAAATTTATCAGCTCATGCACAGGCTTTACTCCTCCACCCCTCACTACGGGATCAATTTGCTACAAGCCCCATGTGGGACAGTTTTGCATTGTTGCCCTGCCCCGGGGCAGATCAGGAACCAGATTGTTATTCAGGACTCGTTTAAATGTGAAAATTAAATCAAATATAAGCCAAGGGGTGAATTTAAACCAAGATAGTTATTCCAATGGAACTCCCTATGTGGACACACATTCCAGAATAAGAATAGTTGTTTTTTCCCCCCGTTTACTTTATATTGCTTTGGAAGGGGTTTTAGCTAACCTGAAAACAGCCACATGGGAGTTATACCCATCTAACTATTGGTTTAACTCAGGGTTTCTCAAACAGCAGTCACAGCTTCTGTAGGGAAAGCCCCTGGCGGGCCTGGCCGGTGTGTTTATCTGCCCCGTCCACAGGTCCAGCCGATCACAGCTCCCACTGGCCACGGATCGCTGCTCCGGGCCAATGGGAGCTGCTGGAAGTGGCACGGGCCGAGGGACTTACTGGCCGCTGCTTCCAGCAGCCCCCATTGGCACGGAGCAGTGATCCACAGCCAGTGGGAGCCGCGACCGTCCAGACCTGCAGACGGGGCAGGTAAACACACCGGCCTGGCCCGCCAGGGGCTTTCCCTACACAAGCGGCAACTTCTGTTTGAGAAACCCTGGTTTAACTATAGCAATATAATTATACTGGTTTAACTGGTAGAATTATCCTGTTAGGCCAGTCTCAAAGTCACAATTTGCATCCTAGGTTTCCCCTGCTCTGGGGCAGACATACCCTGTAACAGCCATAAACCCAGTGCAGCATGTACCTCCAAGGCAGCTGCACACATGGAGGCCTCCAGGGATGGAATCAAGGCTCCACCTATGCACAGCCCAGATGCGTGGGAGGATGCAGTGGCCCTATGGATGCTGCTGTCCTTCAGGGCTGCTATCCACAGGGCGCTGATGCAGAAGAGTATAGGGCATGTCACATTCTCTCACTCTCCTGCACAGGTGCGTGGGACATTCCGGCTCTGTGATGGCTGGTGGGGCAATCACAAAGCAAATCTTGTCACGAGAAATGCTACTTGCTCACGCCTAGTAATATTTTGCAAGTCTGTATTCATCATCGCTGTCATTCTTACATTTTAAGATTTACACAGCATCTCTGGCTTTCCTAGCACACGCATACAAGACGATGGAGCCGGAGACTGAGCGCACCATGGAGTTTTACAGCGAGACGCGAGTAGATGGCCTTCAGAAACGGGTTGAAAATGCCAAAGAGATGACGGAATACTTTGAAGGGCGGTCAGATTTCCTGCACTACCGGCACACGATGTTTGGCAAAAGAACAAAAAGAGCACAGAAGCTCCTCGTTAATACTGAATTGAACGCCCGGCCCATAGTGGTACAAGAAGAGGGAAATTTGGGGCATTACCAATATTAGAGCTGTGCAGAACATACCAATTTCAGTTTTGTGAGAAGATTCAGATTCATTTTCACTTGGCATAGCCAAACAAAACTCCAAACGAGAGAGAGGAGCCCTGCATATGGGCTAGTCTGACCCAGAAACCCCACCATGTGACCTATTGTCATGAGCAACTTCAATTGACCAATTCCACTGAGCAACCAAAATGAAACTAAGTCTTCGAAAATTTGTGCCAGGCAAAAGATTTAGCTATGAACTTGGACAAAAAATGTTCACAAGGACCCCAAAAATACTCCACTGGTCTTGTTTCCATGTTCTAGCCCCACATTAGCCAGGTTCATTGTGAAATTTGCCCATAGCTCTGCATAATGACACCAGCACTCTGATTTGCACCATGTCATTAGCAGGGAGTCATATAAGCCCTAATTCAGGAAAGCCTCCCAATCCATTGAAGGATATTACGCGTGTAGTTAAAGTTAAGCATGTGCTTCAGTGCTTTCTTGAATTAGAGCCATAATAATGACCCTCTCCAAAATAGTTGGTACTGCTTATTACAAGAAGACCTCAAAACCAGCCCTTGCTGCTAGGACCATGATCCTACCTTGTTTCCCTGGGGCAGAGACCTTGTAAAATGGAAATGCGTGAGATCTGTACCTGGGGTGTCCCCTCCAATGCATCCTCTCTCCCACTTGGGATTTCATGACCTAGTCCTTCCATCCTCTGCTGAAGTCAGCTCTTTCAGTTGGGGTGAACCCTGTGCTCGCCATACTGAGACACCATCTCCCTGCCTATCCTCAAAACCAAATCTGATAAGGGGGGAGGGGGCAAACCCACATCCGACCCCCTGAAGCCTGGGTCACACATCCCATCTGTTAATATAGGGCCAGAGCATGGCTGGTTCTTGGATAGGTGCTCAAAGTGGGAGGTTGCATCCTTTTTTCCCCTGCATGTAGGGAGCTCTTGGAGGCACTGGGTCTCTCCAAGGCATAATGCCTTATGGAGTGGATGGTGCAACTCTAGCCTTGTGCTTGAGGGGTATAACCTGCTCCCATAAGCAGCAACTTTGCTTGTTGCACTGAGCAGCTCTGACCTTGCTCCTTCTCCGTCACACTGCAGTCACAGGCGAGAAGAGTAGGACCCTGGTCCTAGCACTGAATGATGGCATCACAGTCCTACTCTGGACATAATTACTTCTTCCAAAATCTTTATCACTGTTATAGACCTTGGATTTGGAATGCAGCCCAATTTTCACCCAGGATCTTTGTCTCCCACCTGTTTCATCCAAATCCCCCCAAACTTTGTCAGTTTTCTAGACCATATGTTTGACTCTGACTGGGTAATATCTCTTTTCCCGATCCTCCCTAGCAAATCAAGGAGCAGTTCCATAGGAACCCAGAAAAGCCCGCTGATGAGGATGTAGCAGAGCGCATCTTTATGATCCTGGAGGAGCGGATTATGCTGACGTATCATTGCAAGGATGATTACATCACGGCCTCAAAGAAGGAGTTCATCAAACAGAAGGATGTGGATAATAAAGGAAACAAGATCATCATGACCTCAGACATGTGCATCAGCTATCAGGTATGGCGCGAGGCTGACCAGGGCCGGCTCCAGGCACCAGCCGAGCCAGCTCTGCTTGGGGCGGCAGATTCCAAGGGGCGGCATTCCTTCCGCCGCCCCTGCAGGTTTTTTTCTTTTTGGTTTGCTGCTCCTGCCGCCCTGTAGGGGTGGCGGCGTGGAGGAGGGGAGCTGCTGGGAGCGGTGCCAGGGCTGCAGCAAGCCCAGCACAGGAGCCCACGTCCTTCCCTGCCCGCCCACGGAGCAGCACGGCGGGAGGGGCTGCATGGCGAGCGCCCCGCTCCAGGAAGCCCTGGAGCCCCCTTCTCTCCCCCTGCCCCGCTAGCTGGGGTGTGCACTCCGCTGCCCGGGATCTGCAGGGGTGAGAGTCCCCCTGTGCCCGCCGCCCCGCAGGGATTGTTTTTTCTTTTTGGTTTTTTGTTTTTTGTTCCCTTCGCTGCTCCAGCCGGCTGGGCGGCTTGTTCCCCCCACCCTTTGCCGCTCCGGCCGGCAGGTTTGTTTCACGTCTCCCCCCCCACCCCACCGCTCCGATGGGTTGGCAGGTTCGCCCCTCCCCCCCGCTGCTGCAGCCTACAGGTTCCCCCTCCTTTGTTGTTTTGGCTGGCTGGCAAGTTTGTTCCCCCCTCCTCTTCGCTGCTCCGGCCGACAGGTTTCCCCCCTACCCCTTAGCTGCTTCAGATGGCTGGCAAGTTTGTTCCCTCCACCCCTTCGCTGCTCAGGCCGAGGCAGGTTTGTTTCACACAAACCCCCTTTGCTGCTCGGGCCCCCGCGCAGGTTTTTTGTGTTGTTTTTTTTGCTTGGGGCGGCAAAAAAGCCAGAGCCAGTCCTGGCTGGAGGACTAACTGAGATCTGGGGAGACCCAATTCCTGTAGTTCTGAGGCTCAAAGCTGGCAGTTCATGAAAGGAAGGCTGAAATCTCTCTGCATTTCTCTCTCAGGAGAGCAATTAAAACAGGGGACAAGAAGTCAGGAATACCCACCTGGGTTCTAGCTCCATTTCTGCCATGGACTTGCTGTGCGATGTTGCCATCTGTCCTAAACTCTCCATCCATAAGTTTGCCCAAGGTTAGGGTTTCTTCTGCAATCTGAATGCTTTTTAAAACGGTTGTAATTTTTTGTCACGTTGAAAAGAGAATGCAGACTGTAACTGCGGGGCTGCTGCCCTGTGAGGCCAAGTGTGCAGAAAACTGCTTCTGGCCACACAGCAGCAGCAAAGAGGTGAACAATACACTTTCTGGCTCAGTGAAGTGTTAGACTCAAAACCTAGATGGAGCTAAATTAACTGTTAACCATGGGCCAGATTCTCAGATGGTGTATATCAATACAGTTCTGTTGAAGTCAGTGGAACTATACTAATTTATACCAGCTGAAGATTTGGTCCCGCACGTCTGGAAGACTCTGCCATCCAACGCTGATGTTTCTGTCTTTAGGTGGGATCTTTTGTGAAAAACAAGAAGCTGCTGCACCTGTATGAAATGATGCTGAAGCTAATGGAAGCAGAAAAGCAGTTGAGGCATCAAGTCTGGGAGTCTGAAACAGAGGTGATGGGGGAAATCTCCTTGCTAATGTCAAAGTATGATAGGAGTCTGGAGCCAGATTCAAGTAACCATCTCTCCATGCCATGCCATATGTTCAAATATTATCCAGTATCTAAACAGTGATCACAGTTCTAATGACACAGTGCTGGTCCCCACCCCAGAATATATAAATCATGACTTGGCTTTGTTCTGTGGAGATCGTTCTTTGGAATGTTTATGAAGAGTCATGCTCAGTTCTTGTTCCACATTCTAGGGGAAGGGAATAATTTAAGAGCAAAGATCTGCAACAGAAAGGGTATGTATTGGGCTTTCTAGCAGCGCATCTGCCATTTGCCTGCTGACCAGAGCATGGAAAAAGAGGAAGCCCAAGAAGCTTGAGGTCTTCAAACCACAATTTGAGGCCTTCAATAACTCAGACAGGTTAGGGGTTTGTTACAGGAGTGGGTGGGTGAGATTCTGTGGCCTGCATTGTGCAGGTCAGATTAGATGATCATAATGGTCCCTTCTGACCTTAAAGTCTATGAGTCTGAATCTGTAAGTTGTATTGATTAAAATTTAGTTGCTAGCTAAGCACTTCTAAGGTACCAATTTGGGCCATAGTATCTAGGTGCCTACCACTGTGTTATCTGTAGGGAAGAATTACTTTAAAATAGATGGATTGCAATGAGTAACACATTGCAACCACATATAGCAAAACCCATTCCCGTGGCACTGATTGGAGAGGATTGACTGAGCACAGCCATTCCAGAATGTGAAGAGAGGGCCACTGCATCTGAAGGTGAGAAAGCTGCTTTGATGAAAGCCCTATAGCAGTGTGTTAGGGAATGAAGAGGATTGTGGAGCCAGTTGGGTGGCAAAGTAGAGGGCCACCAAAATACTAGGGTGAGGTCCTTGGATTATGAGTCTATAATTCCACCAATGGGTTTTGGACACCCATCTTTCACTTCCACAGTTCATAATGTCACCAGAATGCCTCAATGAAACTATAACCCCATTGTTCACATTTTATGCATTGTTTATTCTATATATAACACAAACAGATTTTTTCTTAGGATTGCAGTGGTATTACCATATTTTGTAGAACAAGAGAAAATAGGAGAGGAGGAAACAATGAGGGAGAACAGGAGAGGCAGTAAGTTCTAGTGGTTAGACTGGGAATCAAGATATCTAGGTTCTAATACCAGCTCTTCCAATGACGTGCTGTGTATCCTTGAACAAGTCATTTAAGACCTTAGTGCCTCAGTTTCCCTATCTTTAAAATATGAGACTTCTTTAATTAAATATTTGTAAAGGAATTAAGACCCTTGGATAATGGGTGCTGTGAAAATGCAAGGTATTAACAGTCATTATTAAGATGAAATGGATTGTCGAAGTACATATTGCAGAACAGTGAAGGGCATAAAGTGGTTTCCAGCAAATGACTTTTTAGGCTCTTTCAGTCTTGACACATCAGCAGGCTAGCGTATGGTTATATTAGTGAGTCCTGTTATACAGTGGGATATAATATGCCAAAGCTATCATTTCAATTTTTAGAGCCAGTGGGGAGTTTAGGCTCCAAAAGAGTGAGAAGATTTGGTAATTCTGTCCGAGTCTGTAGAAAATCGTAGACAACATCGTTCTTATTATTAGATATTCTTTTGGTCACACTGATATAGCCTCAGCATATGAATACATACATGCTGCTCCCTAGCTAATATGTATACAAGCTCATACTACAGTCCTTGCACACAGAACCTTGCATATGTTCTTTTAAGCAGACCAGCCAAGCTGAGGGTTTCATACTTTTGAGGAAATTTCAGGGGATCTTTCATTTTCTGATTTCACTGAAGGTGCTAGAAATTCTCAAGATCCGGGAGGAAGAAGCAGCAGCCAGCAGACTGACAGTTTCCATGTACGATACAGAGAGGAATGAAAAGAGCAAACAACAGCGAGAGACAATGGTAGGCAGTGGTGTCTAATAACAAACTAACACAATTTTTCATCCCTTCTTCTATCTCTTGTACTAAAGGCAGGTTATAGTAAGAACCATGGGATAAGCCTACTCTTTTTGAGTGGATCAGCAAGATCCAGTTCAAGTTTTTTTTAGCAGGGTTAGATTCAGAGTTCATTAGCAGTGGACAAAGAAATCCAGCTCAAATTCTTCCCTTCTCAGGGACTATCTCTAGAGCCCATTCTAGTGCCATTAAAACTCCCTGGGTGAGATCCTTGGCTGGTGTAAATCATCATACCTCCATTGATTTCCATGGAGCTACAACCATTTATATTAGTTGAAGATCTGGCTGCTTGTGCCTATGACTTTCTGGAAGAACCATGTCCAAAAAAATTACAACTTTATTTTGTTTAATTAAATAAATAAAATAATTAATGATGATTTAAAGTAATTGTAGTTGGAGCTGTGTGAGGAGTTTGATAATTGTATCCAAATCTGCTCCATAGCCAGGGTTCATTTTGTTGGGAAAATATCAACTTCTTCCCTGAGTACCAGGTTTGGAATAGATGGTTCCAAGATTCTTAGTCTTTTTGATAACAACAATATTGATTTTGGCTCAGAATATCTCTTGACGAATTAATACCCAGATGAGTTTTCTGGACAAATGTAAGGATATTCCAGTCTAGCTATCTGAAGCTGTTATGTGGCTTGTTTACAAATTCCAGTTCTCTACAAGATGTTTCTTTGGTATAGATTTTGTACTGGGCACAACTGTAACAATAAATTCCAGGAACAATACTGTAGGTGCTCTCCTGATGAGAAAGGTAATAAAAAGAGGTACTAGATTTTAAGTGTCACACACCTATGAACTGAACAGAAAATTGAGACAAGCAGTCCAGAAGCAAACATTTATCAGCCAGTTCAGGTGAACATCGCTTAGGAAGGTTTCAAATGCAACACATCCCTCCACTCTGAACCACTTCAAACCCAGAACGACAGTGTACCTTGTGGGGCTCTTCCCATGCCAGAGATGACATTTCATGTATGGGACAAGCTCTGTATTCTATGGGAATGGGGAGAGTTGTTGAAAAGCACAGCCAAAAACTAGGTAACAGAATAATAATCAGATTGGGTCTTTATGTGGGAAAAGGTTGGTACAAGAAACAGCCAGTGAAAAGCAAGCAGCTGTGGTCAGATCTTGGTGAGCTGTTATGTCCCTGGCAGGGGGAGACAGCTAGTCTGCCCTTGGCTATGGTAGTGCCCTATACAGGGATGTTTGGGGCACTAGTTCTCACCCTTACCCTCCAGGAGCGTCTGATGCAAGAAGAGAGACAGCGACAAGTGGAGCAGGACCTAGATTACCTGGCACCCTTCCTGATTCAAATGGGCAGCACAGAGAAGATGTCCAAGTGGCAAGCCCTACGCCTTAAGGAAGATTGCCTGAGTGATTTCAAGCACCGTCTCATTGACAAGGCCAACCTCATCCAAGCTCGTTTTGAGAAGGTACCCACCCACTTTCTCTGTTCACTCCTTTGGTTTGGTCTCCTTTGCTTTGGGAGTGGGCAATGTGGGGTTCTCTCTTCATTTTACAGCAAGTGAAAAAGCAACACTCCTCCAACATCTCTGTCTAGGAGGAGGCAGTATATATGCCCTCATGTTTCTCTGTCTTTACCCAAGGAGAACAAAAGGCAGAATAGCCCTAGGACCAAGTTCAGTAGATTTGTTCCAGCTTTTATCAGAGCAAAATTTGACCCTCAATGCTCTTATCTCCAAGGAGGCAGCGCTTCTACGTTTCTCTCTCCTTTCCTTGCTTTCCATATTTTGCTTACTTGCTCTATGTGTCCTCATCTCATTCATTGCTTCTCACTTATTACATTTCTTCTTCTACATTCTTTTTTCCTTCCTTTGGTTCCTTTAATCTTTATACGCTACTTCTGTATCTCTCTCTCTCTCTCTCTCTCTCTCTCACTCCCCCTAATATCCTCATTTATTCCTTCTTCCCCTCAGGAAACACAGGAGTTGCAGAAGAAACAACAGTGGTACCAGCAAAACCAGCTCTCTATGACCTTGGAGGATGAGGATGCTTACCTAACTTACTGCTCTGATGCCATGTTCCGTATCCGCATTCTGGAAATACGACTTAACAGGTAATAACAAGTATTTAATGAATGTGTGGCAGTCTGACAGGAGTGATTTAAGGGAGATCTACAGATTCACTGGGGCTTTGCGTTTCAATTGTTTGATAATTTCATCATCTGAAAATATTCCACTTAATCTCGTCATCATCATCTAATACAATCCAGCTTCTTCCTCTGATTTCCTCCTTATTTTAGACACAAAGAGATGGCACCACAGAAATACATAGAACTGGAAGAGAAATTGTGCAAGGATCCTCGCCTGGCTGAGTATCTCAAATTTAATGTCTGATATAGACCCTATTCCCTCACAACAGTCACTGGGAATCAGTGCAAGAACCTGCACATAGTTGGCTGAGCTAACCGTATGAGATGCTGGAGAGAAATGTGGCATCTTTTTTCCTAATTGTGTTCAGTGAACCATTTGTGGTCTGACTGATCAAATTTCCCTCAGTGCCTCCCTCCAGCTTTCCCAGGAGCTGCTGAGATCTCCACTTTAGAGGATATAATAGCAGAAGTACCTTCTTTTTAATATTTCATTTCCACACATTTCATTTATCCCTTTTTTTTCATTAAATGTTTTCCTAGTGAGGCTTTTGTCCTGTGTTAAATTATTTCATACTTGTATATCTGCCGCCTTCTTGTTACCTTGCTGTTTTAAGACCCACCTACACTACAATTACAATTGAATGAAAGAGCTTGGTTAGAATGTCTTCTAGCCAGTTACATCATGGTTCAGTTCTGGAGTCTAAATGAGCCCTCAGCTTTAGCCTTACTTTATAAGTTGCTATGGTCAAAGTTACATGTTGGACACTACAGTTTTCTCCTGTATCATGTCACTTCCTTCACATGATTGCTTATATCTAGAGATACATCAAAGTTGTCTCTCTCACCAACAGAAGTTGGTCCTACAAAAGATATTACCTCAGCCACCTGGTCTCTCTGATTTTGAGAGACTGCATTATTTAAAGAGTTGATTCTTCTGAAATCCAGTAATTTCTGGATGTGCAGGAACTAGTGTTCTGGCTATATAACAGACGACCGGTGAAATCTTTTAACTATATACTTGCTGGTTTTCCATAAATATAAGGATTCAGTGATTATCATTAGAATTACTCATTAATTCCAAAAGGCAGTAAGGAGTAGACCAGCTGTTATTTGATAGAATTTGCCAGAAATCCATTTTCTTTACTGTCACTACAAAACATCTTTTTTAGAAAAATATAATTAGAGAGTTAAAGGCATCTTTATTTTTCTCTCCCACTCTCCCCAAGTTACAGCTCACACATGTTGGTAGATATGAGGAGTAAACCAAAGAGTGCATTTCTAATCAAGGGAACTTTAGGCAATAAAGTGCTTTGGGAAACACAGCGCTTTGAAATCCATACATGGAAGACACTATTTAAATACCAAGTATTATTCTTGTATGCAGTGTTGTAGCCGTGTTGGTCCCAGGATACTAGAGAGGCAAGGTGGGTGAGGTAGTATCTTTTATTGAATCAACTTCTTGTGGTGAGGGAGACAAGCTTTTGAACTTACACAGATCTCTTCTTCAGCTCTTTTTCACTAACAGAAGTTGGTCCAATAAAAGATATTACCTCATCCACCTTGTCTCTCAAGTATTAATATTTTGCAACATACTGAAAAGAAGAGAAAGTCACTTAATATTTATATTAGAGAGGCAAGGTGGGTAAGCTAACATCTTTTATTGGACCAACTTCTGGTGGTGGGAAAGACAAGCTTTTGAGAACTCTGCTTCATCCAAAGTGTGTTAGGCATTTTACAGACAAGTATGAAGATAATCCTAACTCACAATCCTCAAAAGATTACTTGTAATTATCACCTCTAACGAGACTGTCACAAGTCCAATCAAGCACTCCCTCTTCGCCACTCTTCAGACTGCTGTGAGGGATCCAGCTGCTGGAGCCCACGTGTTTTAAGCCTCCATAGTCTGAACTGTGCGCAGACACTGGCCATATTGTATGGCCTCTGAACACTGCTGAGATGTACATCTTCTGTCTGGTACCCCGTCCAGAGATCTGTGACCATGTGGCTCACTGTCCTGTCCCTGGAACCAGTGCTGACACCTCACTTTCCCTTGTAGCTTAAACACACCCTCTCCAAGAACTCCATGTAAGGTGTGAACCTTCTAGGATTACCTCTTCAAGGGACATAGTAGATGTAATGCATGAAACGCAGAAACTTTGCACAGGATCTAACACTCTATTGCTTTTTCTTTAATAAAATGAGAAACACATAGGTCCATACAAAAATAATGACCCCTACACACATTTCCCTGTCCCTGTTTCATCACCATACTTGAACATTTTTTGGATTGAGGTGAGGGTTGTCTGGGGCCATCCAAGGTCTTTCTGTTTCAACATATGACTTGGGTTCTGAAATAAGGAGCCTCCTCCTGCCCCAGCTCATTTACTCTGATCTTGACTGGTCCATCCATTTCCTTCCTCTAGCCCAGTACTTCCTATTTGCCTCTCTGAGCCTCACCGTGAATCCTTTTATAACCTCCTGCTTTGTCACCTCTGTCTTTTTGTTCTGTTTGGTGAATTTCCAGTCTCTTCACTCCACTGCATTCAGACAAGAAGAGTACGTATCTTCTCCCAGTGCCAGCAAACCCACTGTCCCAAAGAACAAAATCAACTTTAATAGGTGGTCACAGAAATCTAATGACCCACTATTGAACCTGGTTTGGGAGGTAGATGCTGAAAGGCTTGTAAGCAATAGGGGATATACACAGACAAAGTGGCATTCATGATACAGCAATTTTGAAAGTAACAACTTTATAAGAACTTCGTGGGAATTCGTGTTGCACATAGTTCATCAAATCACACAGGTATACACCGACTACAATCTGGGGAAGTCAGAAACACATTTTGCTGTGAAATATTAGAATACCCCAATGTGGGGCATTGGAAGGGGAGAGGGGATTTACTCCTTGCTCTGAAACACACAGCTTTGGCCAGAGAACAGATGGCCCATCTGTTACAGGGCTGCTGCCTATCACAAATATTGTAGCATTTTTAGGGGGTTGTTAGCAGATCCACTGGGACAGGACATGCCATTGAAATGTGGCCATTTTCTCTTGCTACAGAATATGTCCTCAAGATGTAACCATAGTTTTATTCTTGATCTCATGGATTCATAGATTTTAAGGCCAGATCATCTAGTCTGACCGCCTGAATATAACAAGCTATTAAATTTCACCCAGTTGCCCCTGTACTGAGCCCAATAACTTGTGTCTGGCTAACACGTATCTTCCAGAAAGGCACCTAGTCTGGCTGTGAAGTCACGAAGAGATAGAGAATCCACGACCTCCACAGGTTTGTTCCAGAGGTTATATCACCCTCACCGTAACACTTTGTGCCTAATTTCTTATTTCCAAGGGTCTGGCTTCAGCTTCCAGCCCCTGGTTCTTGCCACGTTCTCCCGTGTGACACCACTCCATCCTTGGCACCGCCGCACCAGTTCTGGCCCCGCTCCGCCTTCGCGCCGCCCCACCAGTTCTGGCCCCGCTCTGCCCTTCGCGCCGCCCCACCAGTTCTGGCCCCGCTCCGCCTTCGCGCCGCCCCACCAGTTCTGGCCCCGCTCCGCCTTCGCGCCGCCCCACCAGTTCTGGCCCCGCTCTGCCCTTTGCGCCGCTCCACCAGTTCTGGCCCCGCGCTGCCCTTCGCGCTGCCCCACCAGTTCTGGCCCCGCTCTGCCCTTCGCGCTGCCCCACCAGTTCTGGCCCCGCTCCGCCTTCGCGCCGCCCCACCAATTCTGGCCCCGCTCTGCCCTTTGCGCCGCTCCACCAGTTCTGGCCCCGCTCCGCCTTCGCGCCGCCCCACCAGTTCTGACCCCGCTCCACCGTCGCGCCGCCCCACCAGTTCTGGCCCCGCTCTGCCCTTCGCGCCGCCCCACCAATTCTGGCCCCGCTCCGCCTTTGTGCCGCCCCACCAGTTCTGGCCCCGCTCTGCCCTTCGCGCCGCCCCACCAGTTCTGGCCCCGCTCCGCCTTCGCGCCGCCCCACCAGTTCTGGCCCCGCTCCGCCTTCGCGCCGCCCCACCAGTTCTGGCCCCGCTCCGCCTTCGCGCCGCCCCACCAGTTCTGGCCCCGCTCTGCCCTTTGCGCCGCTCCACCAGTTCTGGCCCCGCTCTGCCCTTCGCGCTGCCCCACCAGTTCTGGCCCAGCCACATTCTCTTGTGACCTCGCTGTGTCTCTCCTCTTGATGTCACTGTGTCTCGCTCTGAGGACGCTGTCCCATGGGTCCCATGACCCCACCTCCTCCCCAACAGCCTCATGCCCAGGGCAGACTCCATATCACGGCAGGGGGCCCTTACCCCAGCCTCACCCTTGGGGGGGGGGAATGACCGGGCACGAGGGTCACTGGGGCGCAGGCCCTCCCCTCAAAACAGTCAGGATAAGCCAAGTCTAACCTGCATGCCCTCAACCAATATGGCGGCTACACGGCTACACCACCCCGCTGGGTCCCTCTCTCCCTCTCCATTGGTTATCTAGTAGAGGCTCAGCCAGCAAGAAGCGCTGTGAATCGCCAGGAATTCCGCGGTTGCTGAGGCGACCAACCGACCTGTCATTGGTAGAGCCCACCCTTATGGGCGAGCTTTGACCCATTCGTGTATGGTGATTGGTCAGTGTGACCGGAGAGACGGGACGAGAAACCTCCGCGGCGGCGGCTAGGCGGCTAAAGAACGGCCGGGATAATAGACTGCTCTGATTGGCGAGACTGCCGCGGAGCGGGTGGGCCCGGATGCAGGCGGCGCGTGCGATTCGGCGAAGGCCGCGTGGGGGCGGGGCCGGGCCCGAGGTTTGTTGTGAGGGTGAGGGCCCGGTTGTCAGGCAGGGGCCAATCAGGGTGGGGGATGGGAGCAGCTGGGGGGTCGGGGCTGGAAGGCGGAGCGGGTCGAGGAGCCGCTGCAGGTAGGAGGGGGCGGGAGTGGAGTCGGGTCCATCCCCCGCGCTCCGGCTGCCGGGGGTGTGAACTGGAGCCCCCAGACCGCGGGGCGGGGCGGGTCCAGTTCCCCTCAGGGGCCCCACGGTCTCGGGCGGTTCTGAGTCGGGCCCCGGGGCCACGGGCCCAGAGCGTGTTGGGGGGGGAACCCTCGTTCTCCCCTCCCCCGGCTGGGGCCCAGTGCTGGGGGAACCCGCCTTTCCCCCGACAGCCGGGGGGGAGGGGTTGTGTTCGTTCACCCCTCCTCTGGGGGGGGTGTATCCAGGGGCTGGTTCCCGCAGTCAGGAGAGCGAGGGGGAGGGGGCCGGGCTATGGGACCCCCGGGTGCCCAGGCCCCGCAAGGGGATCCGTGCGGAGCTATTGGGGGAAGCGGTAAATGTGGCTCCGCCCCCAGGGAGGGGGTTGGGGGCTGCTTGTCGCAGGGAGTCACCAGCAGGAGGGAGATTCTTAGCACGCCTGCCCTCCCTGGCACACTTGGCCGAGGGGAGGCTTGTAAACATGCTCTTCTCTGCGCCCCACCAGAGAGCAGCGGGCAGGCGGTAGATACTAGGGTGAGGATGCTGCTCTGCCTCAAGGATCGTATGTTAGCAAGTGCTTGCCTAGTAAGCTTCTTCCCTTCTGCTAGTTACACTGATTTGTAAACATCTGCAGGACCTAGCCATTGAGCTATTCTAATTATTTTAATACTAATAATTAGTGTATGAATAACCCTGATTAGGCCTGTGATAATCTTATTGAATTGAACCTTGTTTTGCTTTTGTTGTTGAAAGCTGAGAGTTGGGAAGCGGTCATAAAGGCAACCACTCCATACTCTTTAGCCTACACTAGACCAGGCTTTGATGACCTTCTTCACTAATAATAATTAAATAATTACATATTTATTATTTGTATTACCACAGCAGGACTCCATTGTGCTAGGTGCTGTGACAAGCAGAACAAATAGATGAATTTAAAAAATTTATTAAGATGATGTTTAAAACAAGTGAATGGTACAGAGTTTAAGCGTAGAAGTTTTTGGTTATCAGGGAACAACATACAGGTTTTCAAAGGGTGCGAAGTTTGGTTTAAGATTGGATGGCATAAGGAATACATAATGTGCAATATCCCTGATTGCGGGTAAAAGGTTAACAGGTCAAACTACAGACATTGAAGTATGAGGGTATGTTGTTCATATTATGGCTATGTTCAGATGTGGAGTATAATGAGTGGGTACAATGATGAGGATGGATTGACCCTCATATGGTGAGATTAAACGTTTAGTGACTTTACAGTTCCAGCTCATATGGTCTATGCACCTGCTGTCCTGATTTAGCGGTATCACAAGACAATGCCATAAACGTTAAGATTCTTTTTTTTTTCCCCCTCCAGGCAAATATCGCAGTGATCTGGATCAAGACTAAATCAGAACTCAAGATCTGGCCTGTTGATTGGAGGAAACTGACCACTGTTCTGAATACAATTGAATAAGCATTTTGAAAGGAATTTCATTAGCCTGGATGTGTCTGAACAGATCAAACAGCAGAAACTGAGGCCTGGGGGGTTGAGCCCCATACAATTCAGCAAAGTGAACCTTTGTTGGAAGGAAAGGGGGCACTTTTTCAGTGGCCATCAGAAAAGAACTGAATAAGGAAATGGCAGCTTCTGTTGCCACCAAGACGTCTTGGAAGCTGCGTGAGTGTCTTTCATAGTGTTCTCTTGTCCATCATTAGATTTCTCTGTTTGAAAATGGGGGAAGAGGAGGCCTCTTGTTCTGTCTTGTGGTATGAAATTTTCCCCAAGGAACAGCCCCCTCCCTTTCTAATGTGACAAAGAGCACTCTTTTAAAATTCAGTGGACTGTTTATGGATGGGGGGGGAGAGAGAGAACTGTGGAAAGGCATAGGGCATTCTCTGAACATCCAGCCGGACTGACGTAAAGACATACCCCCTAGATAGATCTCTATGTTCCTTTGGGATTTGCGATGATGATGATAGGCTGTCCTCTTTTCTGTCTTCAATTCCTGTTGTCTGAGGGCTTTTTGGTCATTGAATCTCTTTTTTTTCTCTAAATTTCAGGGCTGTAACAACCTGCTAATTCTCTAATGTAATATAAGAGCAGCTGGTGAACAGGTTGGAACTCTTATAAAGCCAAACCTGCCTTGGAGTGTTCCACTTGTTTAATGTCAGTATTCTTTTTGGATTGCTCTGTATTGCTGCCTCTACCATTGCTATAGGTACAGTAGGTTCTTGGATCACTGCAGGAAGCGTGATGAGATCATTACAAGACCTATATGTCCTCTTGATTATGTCTCTGGCTTCAGCATAAAAGATTCATGAGAGACAGTAAACTTCTATTTTTAATTGATCTTTTCTCCAAAGAAAAAGAGGGGCAAAACAGCTCCTAAATGTCAAAAAGAGAAACACAGAAAAATGCTTTTCCTGCAGATGTTGCAATTTTTTGTGAGGTGTCAGAGGATCAAAAGAACAAGTAGAAGTAGCTGATTATTCACAAATGTGAATTCTAGGCTGACTATTTGAGGCCCAGAACTGGATTAATGAGAGTGTTGCCTGTCTGGGTTGCTGTATGTTTAATAGAACTGTATTAATAGAGGTAACTGGTATATACGATCAAAGACTATATAGCACCTTCCCTTACTGTATGCCTGGCATCAGTTGGTGCTTCCGTTCATATTTTCAGAAGCAGAAAAATATTTTTCTTACTTCCCATCTGTTCCCCCTCCTCCCTAAAAAAAATAAAAATAAAAAAACTGAAGTTTACAGATTCCTGGAAAAGACAGCACTTGGTCAGTTTCAAATCTCCATCCCATTTCATTCAGCAACTCCGCCTGTCCTGTTGATCTTTAATATCATTATGTCCTACTTCATTTTAGCTCCAACTTCAGAGCAGTAATCATTCAAGTGCTAGGAAAAAGGTGTAGCCAGGATAATTAGGGGCTTAAAGGTTGCTGAGCCGATGTGTAGTAGCTAATGAGAGAGCATTTTATGAAAGGGTTTGTGGACTTTGGGAAATCAGTACTTCAAAGAGTGAGGGTTCTGCTACCAGTTTTTTAATGTTGGCATAAAATTACAATCTGGCATTTATAGTCAGAGAGTTGAATGCTTCAGCAATAACTCTTTAAACATTGTAAATAAATTATTAATAAAAGATAAAGGGGGGTGTTGCGAATATTCACATTTCACAACAACATTCAGCACTTGCACCATCCAATCTTAAATAGTCACTATTGGTCCCTTAATACCAAAGGAGGATTTATATGACTAATATTGTATGTGACTTTGAATTTAATGTGTTGACACATGCTCTGGTTTAGTATTGTCATATAGAATATTGGTC
Source organism: Gopherus evgoodei (assembly GCF_007399415.2). Taxonomy (NCBI): domain Eukaryota; kingdom Metazoa; phylum Chordata; order Testudines; family Testudinidae; genus Gopherus; species Gopherus evgoodei. The sequence goes on along the minus strand of NC_044333.1, from coordinate 7,128,392 downwards.
TTTCATTAAACTGCAAGTACATCCTCAGCAAATATCCTTTCTCATTGGATTAATAACCTAATTACAATTGTAACATGAAAGATGTTTCACTAGCTAATGTGAAAGTTATGTGGTTTCAATTTCTGTAAAGTGCTTTGAGATCCTCAGATCAAAGAGTATGTAATTATTCCTGCCCTCTAATGTCTTGGAAAATTATTGTCACTTATTATAAATGAGCCGCTTCACACCCAGTTATCAGAACGATTGGTTATTAGCTAGCATTTTTACAAATGTTTTGTAACCATTTCATATACAAATCTAGTGGTCTTTAAAAGACAAGAACTTTTTAGCTGTGATATTAAGGAATTGGTAAATGCATTTGGCAGAAACTTAACAATTTGGGTGCATTTTAAAGTGCCCCTTAATGTAAAACAAATGCCAATCTGGCTGTTTATAGTGGGACTTCTCCAGAATCCACCGGGGTATTGGGGCTATCTTCTCCCCCAGCCTTTATGAAAAGCTGCTTTAAAAAAAATCCACCTTTTTAATTCTACTTCCTTATTCAACCCTCTAAAGCATATTTGTGTCCATCCCCCCAATAAGGACATCTTTTGTCACTGCCCCCAAACTAACTGTATTGCTCTGCTTCACCTACATTACATGCTGAGAATATAGGCAAAGTCATAGAATCATAGAATATCAGGGTTGGAAGGGACCTCAGGAGGTCATCTAGTCCAACCCCCTGCTCAAAGCAGGACCAATTCTCTGCCAAAACTCAAGTAGAAGGGAGCTCCACCCTTTCCAGGTGCTGAGTCTTATTTTCTCTGCAAGGTAGCACACTGTGCTACTGCACAGTTTGACTCAAGACAGTCTTAACTTTTGCTACTACCCAGAACAATATAAGGGAGCCTTTCTCTAAATGATCAGCAGCTGCTTTGTACCATGCCAACTTGTGAAACTGTTCATCTTGCCAGGAGAGTTCACACAGGTACAGATGATAAATTAGCTTCCATAAGAGTGTCTGGATGCAAGCAAATTCTCCTTTTCAAAGCTACTGAGTGACTATTAGTAAGATAAGATAGTCACTGTGAAGCACATTGAGACTATAGTGGGATGATGAAGGTGGATTGGCACATGTCACCAAGTGTAGCAGATAGGGCCAAGCGGGCTGCTGCAAACAAGATAAGTAAGTAGTGTGGCTTCTTATCTGAACTCTTAAGTTACTGCAATTTGCCCAGTGAAAACTGGGAAGTCTTTCTGTAGAGTGAGGACTACTAGTCTTTCAGGAGAGGAATTGTGTATAGTAAAAATAGTTGTTGTGACTATTTGTTTGCTTTATCTTGTGCAGAAGAGATCACAGCTCACAGCAGCAATGTGTCCTCGCTGGTTCTGGGCAAAAGTTCAGGTCGGCTGCTGGCAACTGGTGGAGAGGACTGTCGGGTCAATATATGGTCGGTTAACAAGCCCAACTGCATCATAGTAAGAGTTGGCTGTTTTTTATTTGTGGGTAGGTTGGGGGAGGAGGCAATTGGCATAGTGAGAGCCAGAGAGAGTCTGGCAATGTCATAAATTCCCCAACTAGGTTTTACCAACCCCTCTCGTCTGCTTTGGAGTGCTACAAAGCTATACTGGCGCACACACACAGTAAGCTAGCTTTTGTGGGCCACATGCAGTTCGAAAATGGCTTTGTTCCTTCAGCTCACATGACTCTGAACCAGCTATAACTCTCTTCCCATGCCCTGCTAAGGCCCGACTGTGTGACAGAGACCTCCAAAGATGACAAGAGTCTAAAACAGGGGTCGGCAACCTCTTGCACGCAGCTCGCCATGGTAAGCACCCTGGCGGGCTGGGCCAGTTTGTTTAGCTGCCACGTCGGCAGGTTCGGTGGACTGCGGCTCCCACTGGCCACAGTTCGTCATCCCAGGCTAATGGGGGTGGCGGTAAATGCCGTGGGCGAGGGATGTGCTGGCCGTGGCTTCCCGCCACCCACCTTGGCCTGGGACAGTGAACTGCGGCCAGTGGGAGCCACAGTCTGCTGAACCTGCCGAAGCGGCAGGTAAACAAACTGGCCCAGTCCGCCAGGGCGCTTACCCTGGCTAGCCGCATGCCAGAGGTTGCCGATCCCTGGTCTAAAACGAGTGACATTTAAAAAAAAAAAAATTGGAAATGATTAATTTCTTCAACATGTACATTTTTCTATTATCCTATTATCTTGATTTATTAATTCATATTGGGGAGATCGGCAGCTATGTGGGGAGCAGAGGTAAATCTGGGTCCCTAGTAAGTGATATCCATTCAGTGAGGTGGTAGGAGCAGGAGAAGTTCACAGTTGGCTGAATGTATGGGGTGGGCAATATGGTGCCCTCTTTCTGTGTCCTTATAGTTTTTCTCATTTGCCCCCAAATTAAACTTGTAATTCTTAATTCTTTCGAGAAGTCTAGTGGCACCTTAATGACTAACATTTATTTGGGCATAAGCTTTTGTGGGTAAAAACCCCACTTCTTCAGCTGCATGTAATTTTCACTCCAGATGCAGGCATAAATCTGAAGAAGTAGGTTTTTCCCAGGAAAGCTTCTGCCCAAATAAATCTGTTAGGCTTTAAAATGCTTCTCGTTGTTTTTGTGGATACAGACTAACATGGCTACTCCTCTGATACCTAATTTTTTCATCCCTTTTCATTGTAGCCATTTCTTCTTTTTCCTCTACTCACCTTTTCTTCTTTATGCTTGTCCCCTTCTCCTCCAGTCTTCTCTCCAAAATGTTACCTATTTTATTGCTCCTCTCCATCTATCACTCTTTTGTTCTCCTTCCTCTTGATTTTCCACTTCAGCTCCTTTACCCCATCTTCTCTCTCCCCCCCCCCCCCCGCCCCCCATCTAGCTCTGGCTTGACTCAAAAAGGTTTTAAAAGGTACATTAGCACTGGTTCCTTCCTTGTCCTCCCACTGAAGACAGGCCTGGGCAGGTCCAAGGAGTTTCCCACTGAATGCTTGAAGTTCTTTGTGACCTGGGGGAAGCGTTTGGAGAGAGCAGCGCTCCTGCCCCTGCACAGTTCTTGGTTTTGTGTCTCATGTTCAGTGAGAGGGCAGACATCACTTGTCTCTGTAGAGCAGCTGAGTAGTGGCTGTGGGGTTGGGTTGGGGGAAAAGATTCATAGACTCTAGGACTGGAAGGGACCTCGAGAGGTCATCGAGTCCAGTCCCCTGCCCTCATGGCAGGACCAGTTTTTGCCCCAGATCCCTAAGGGGCCCCCTTGAGGATTGAACTCACAACCCTGGGCTTAACAGGCCAATGCTCAAATCACTGAGCTATCCCTCACCCTGACTTTTATTTAATAAGTTTCCTTTATTTCCCTTTTAGTTATATAGAACCAGATCCTCAGCTAGTGTAAATCAGGGTAGCACCACTGACTACAACGTTCGTACTACTGAGTGCAGGATGACCAGAGTCTTGTTTCCAGTGAAGTAGGAACAAAATCCTATTAAGTAACTGATGGGAACTGTCTCTCAAAACAAGGGCAATCCAGCATGTCTGACTACCTTTAACATCAGCCCTAGCATTTGCTCAGACAATACATATTGGGCTTGCTGGTATTTGCAGCATGCACCTATAACAAGGTTGTGAACTATTAAAGGCTTAGTTTTATGATAGGTTTGTTTTACAGATTAATATTCAGGGTGGTGAGGTTTGCACCCTGGAATTGGGGCACATCCTAGGCTCCCAGTTGCATCATGCCTACGGCTGACCAATATTTGACTCTGCATAAAACTGTGTCTGGATATTGCGCTGATTTGGCCATATGCTGGGCAGGGAGAAGCTGTGTGCAGCATGTTCAAATGCACTATAATAAGAGTAAAGCTACCACAATAATATGAAATGATGTTAAGTACATGCCAATTATAAAGGCGGCTAGCATTCTTCTGTGCTGCATCCTGCTTTGATGTTTGATTTGGATGTAGGGAAGGTGGGCTAGAGACACTTGGTGTGATAGGAGAGTTGAGTTGAGAGATGGAAAAAGAAAGTTTTCACTTCATTTCAGACACACACACACACCCCAATCACTTGAACTGGCATCTCTCAGGAAATGTGAAGAGGACTAAGTAAATACAAGAAATCTCTACCCCTTATTGGCAGTGCTGTTTCCTTCCCATAGGCGTTTGCAATGTCTCTGGAGGATCTGCATGGTGATGGCAGAGCAGTGTGAAACCAGAGCACTGGTTTCACTGTAGTCAGCAGGGGCATAAGATTCAGCATCTCAATCGAGGGCAGAGAGAACTGCAGCGCTAGTTTTGGACTGCTGTGATGTTACCACCCAGGCTTCTAAACATTTGCCTGGGTTTTCCAGGGAAGAGAGGGAAGTCAGGACCTAGTATTTCTAGTGTTTTAAAAAACAAAACAAAACACGGGTTTTATTTGATGGGGGCAGGGGAATCGCTGTGATTTTACTGCTTTATGGTGTATAAAGACGTTCTCAATGGGATTTTTGTTTGCTTTGAAGTTCACCTTTAGTACTTGATTTGCTAGGACCCCCAGTACCCTCCTGTCTGGGGAGAGGGGAGGCTAGTGACATACAGCTTTGTGACCCCTGATTTGAGTCTGAGTTCTCTGTTGCACACAAAACATTAACAGTTGCAATATTACAGAAAAACAATCCCAAGCAAAAGCTGCAGAAAGATCCAGGTGGGTTTTAACTTGTCACGCCCTGGTGTTACCTTAATAAATGTGAAGGGTGGAGAAAGCTGGATTGAATTATTCAAGGGAGCCATTCTAAGGATAAATAAAGGAGAGTTTGGAATAATAAACATCGCTTAATGGTACTAAAATACCTATAACAGCACATTAATATGTGCATAATAATTAATTATTAATTTGATTATTGGAACAACTCCGTATTTTTGTATTACGTATTTTAGTTAAAATGCCCATGTCATAAATGGTTACCTATTGCACAATATCTGTACAGTCAAGTTTTAGTGAGCACTTCCAGATCTTTGAGGATGAAAGGCACTGTATAATTGTTGCATGGTGCATCAAGCTAATGCTGCAGTACTGTTGTAGCCCTGTTGGTGTGGCAGCCGACGCTGGCTAGTAATGTGTACTTCTTTGCTTGTGAGAAGGCTTTCAAATAGTCCTGCTTGTGCTGTAAGGACAGTTGTGGTTTTGTAACCAGTTCATGACACTCATCTGACTCATTTACAAGTAACCTGGTCTAGTTGTGTCTATACAGCATATTTTTCACTGCATATGCATGTGCTGACCTAATTTGTACATCCACACCTACCACTTGACTACCGATGTTTGTATCGGCACGTTCTGAGAAAATCTGGGCAACTATCTCATAGTGCCTCAGCAAGAGAGTGCTTGGAGGATATGCACGTAACGTGACACCAGCAGTACTCAGCAGGGGCTAGGGGAGGCAATGCATCCTGGAGTGGTATACCGCACTGAGAGCTGATGGCGGGGGGGACACCAGCCAAATTGGCTGTGCAGTTAGGAGGTCCTGTCCGTTGCAGAATAGTGTGCCAGATCAGTTACAGGATAATACCATGTGCCAGCATAGGACTTTTCAGAGTTGCACCTCCAATCTGCCAACTGCTACTGTTGACTTTCCTTGCAGAGTTTGACAGGCCATACAACACCAGTGGAGAGCGTGAGGATCAATACAAATGAAGAGCTCATTGTTGCAGGATCCCAATCAGGGTCCATTCGAGTTTGGGACCTGGAAGCTGCCAAAAGTAGGTTTCCATTCTCCTTTGCATCTTCCATTTAAGTCAGCAGTGGTGCTTCATGTGTGAGCACAGCAGAGTGGTACAAACTTGCGGGAAATCCCTGTTGCCACATATCCCCACTGACCTGGAGAGGTCCCGACTAGGAAGGTCAAAATTCTGGATGGGCCCTTATCAACAGATAGTGTTTTCTTCAGCTCAAAACCAGTGGTGGTGTTAGAATGCTTTGGAGTGATGTTCTACTGAAGCTGCATAATGCACGTATGAATTTGACCAGTTATAAGTGTACACACAGTGTTTGTGCATAGTCTCATGTTGAGCCAGATTGAAGAGGCTGGAGGTTTGGGCCTGTGCATTTCTGTCAAGTTCATGCACAAGTCATCGTTGTCGAACACCTGCCAGGAATCCGCAATAGATGAAACATGGTGCATTATTAGAGCACTGATGGTGGAAGTCATGCTCTTGAGTCTAGTTAATTGAGGGCCCATTTTCTAAATAAAAAGTTAAGATTATAGCTAATGAAGCATCACTTGAACTTCTCAGCCAAGAAATGTATTTTTCCTGTTTCCCCTCTGTGTACCTTCTTGTGGCTTGCATTAACGTTTGCGAACTGCATTGCAGTGTAAAGTAGGCTCCCTGGAACAGTCCATTTAGTGCAGTTTCTTTGTTTAGCTGAAGTAGCCTCAAAAGCATTTCTGTGAAGTGACGTACATGTCAGAATCCAGAGGAACTGCCCCTGCATTCCTCTGCCCCAGTGCACCATGGAGCCCACTCTAGGCTCCAGCTCCTCAGCTGTCGCTTCTCTTGGGCAAAGACCCATGTGTTTCTCCCCTCCTGACTGGGGGTTTTCCGGGTTGTACAGTTCCCTGCCTATTCTGTGATATGCCCAGCAAACTAGACTGCCCAAGCAGGCTAACGTTACCGCTTTGCTATTTTGCCGAAGGCTATGAACAGCTCTCATTGCTAGCAGTTACAAGATACCAGCCCTTTCCAGACCAGCCCATTTATTCTTAAGATGAAAACATTAGAGAAAACATATTAAAAACAACAAAAGAACCTGCATGCTAATAGGTGCCAGACATCATCCCCAGCTCCTGCAAGGGCTCTGGGAGGAGTCAGTCCCTCAAACCCCACCGAGGAGTGGTTCTGTGTGAACAAACTTAGGCCATGTCTACATCTAAAATTTTGCAGCGCTGGTTGTTACAGCTGTATTAGTACAGCTGTATAGGGCCAGCGCTGCAGAGTGGCCACACTTACAGCAACCAGCGCTGCAAGTGGTGTTAGATGTGGCCACACTGCAGCGCTGTTGGGCGGCTTCAAGGGGGGTTCCGGGACGAGAGAGCAAACCGGGAAAGGAAACCAGCTTCCCCGCGGTTTGCTCTCTCGGTCCCGGAGCCACCCAGCAAACCGCAGGGAAGGAGACCTGCTTGCTCGGGGTTCCGGGACCGAGAGAGCAAACCGGGAACGCCGCGGTTTGCTCTCTCGGTCCCGGAGCCAGCCAGCAAACCGCAGGGAAGGAGACCTGCTTGCTCGGGGTTCCGGGACCGAGAGAGCAAACCGGGAACGCCGCGGTTTGCTCTCTCGGTCCCGGAGCCAGCCAGCAAACCGCAGGGAAGGAGACCTGCTTGCTCGGGGTTCCGGGACCGAGAGAGCAAACCGCGGCGAAGCTGGTTTCCTTTCCCGGTTTGCTCTCTCGGTCCCGGAACCCCGAGCAAGCAGGTCTCCTTCCCTGCGGTTTGCTGGGTGGCTCCGGGACCGAGAGAGCAAACCGCGGCGTTCCCGGTTTGCTCTCTCGGTCCCGGAACCCCGAGCAAGCAGGTCTCCTTCCCTGCGGTTTGCTGGCTGGCTCCGGGACCGAGAGAGCAAACCGCGGCGTTCCCGGTTTGCTCTCTCGGTCCCGGAACCCCGAGCAAGCAGGTCTCCTTCCCTGCGGTTTGCTGGCTGGCTCCGGGACCGAGAGAGCAAACCGCGGCGTTCCCGGTTTGCTCTCTCGGTCCCGGAACCCCGAGCAAGCAGGTCTCCTTCCCTGCGGTTTGCTGGGTGGCTCTGGGACCGAGAGAGCAAACCGGGAAAGGAAACCAGCTTGATTACCAGAGGCTTCCTCCTTCCACGGAGGTCAAGAAAAGCGCTGGTAACTGTCTACATTGGATTACCAGCGCTGGATCACCAGCGCTGGATCCTCTACACCCGAGACAAAACGGGAGTACGGCCAGCGCTGCAAACGGAGTTGCAGCGCTGGTGGTGCCCTGCAGATGTGTACACCTTCAAAGTTGCAGCGCTGTAACTCCCTCACCAGCGCTGCAACTTTCTGATGTAGACAAGCCCTTAGATAGCTTTAGCTGGAAACTAGCACGCCTGTGAATAGATCAGTCTTCCCTTTATACAGCTTGGGCCATTGATCTTGAGACTTGTGGAACAGATAATCAGCAGACAATGGTCCCCTCCTCAGGCACCACTTCAAAGGCTGGGCGTTTGCATAAACAGAGATGGGGAATTTGTATTCGATTCCACAGGCAAACTGTCTGTCCCAAAAGTCCATTCTTGTATGGCACATTGTTTAGTGTAATCCAAGGGTGGCCAAACTGCAGCTCGTGAACCACATGTGGCTCTTCTGCAGTTGAAGTGTGTCTTGCTGAGTCTCCCACACCCCCCATTCTCCATCACCAGAGTGGGAGAGGGAGCTCAGGGCTTCTGCCTTGCCATGGGGTGGTGGGGCTACAGGCTTCTGCTAGAGACAGCTGGTGAGTGCCGAGAGTAGGGGGCCAGAATTTAAAGGTTTGCCCCCTCCCCCAACAGCTTGAGTCACACCCCTCTCTTACCCTCAGCGTCCATTTCCTGCAGTTCCCAGATGTAAGCTCCTTGTGGTGAGGCAACGGCAAACAGCTGGGAGCTGCAAGGAGTTGCCGCTGCTTTAGTTCCACAGGAAGAGACAATAGCAAAAGCAGTGGCTCTTCCTGTAGTTCCCCGCTGCTGCCTGTCCCCACAGCCACAGCTCCCAGCTTGACAGCTCCAGCAACTGCTGTGCAGCGAGGGGGCCCGGCAGCACCCTGTGACTGAGCGCAATCATCAAACCCTGGCAAAAAATGGTGGAGAGGCACACGACTCCACATACCCCTCTCCAAACATCACTTGCTGGGGCTCAGGGCTTCAGCTGCAATGGGGCTGAAGCCCTGAGCCCTAGCAGGTGCACCCTGGCTCTCAAACTTCTAAAGATTGTCATATGTGACTTGGAGGGCCAGTAAGTGTGGCCACCCCAGTATAGTCCTCTGAAGTTCATAATCATTCCATGTCCCCTGTAGATAGAGATTTCATGCAGTCCCGGCCCACAATAATACACAAACCATTTCTTTAATACGATGCCCCCAAACATGCTTAAACTTGATTCAGTAAGGTCTCCAAAAGATATCGTAGGAAATTGCCATATCTGTCACGGAACATAGATGAATAAGCCGTGTACAGAATGGCCGGTATACAATAGCAGTATGTGTTTAATGGTAGGAAGCAGCATGGCTGGACTTGTGGATTGTCTGTGGGAAAATTAGTGCTGACTAATGGTTTTTTCCTCCCTCTCTATGCTACTTATCTCTTTCCAGTTCTTCGTACGTTAATGGGCCACAAAGCAAATATCTGCAGCCTTGATTTCCATCCTTTTGGAAGCTTTGTAGCTTCGGGGTCCCTGGACACTAACGTCAAGGTAAAACCAGTCTTTTCCGGAAGGACTCTCTCTATCCCCCTGTGCATTGTCGGAGTGCCAGGATTGTTTTGGCAGTATAAAAGATTGTCATATTGGAGGTTTGTAAAGTATCAGTTGCATGTGTATAAGGAGGTGTGAAATTTCCACTTGTATTCTTATAGTTGAAATTTATCCTAATAATAGGAGTCTGGTTCATCTCTTAGGATTTATGGTTTATTTTTCAAGCCTCTTGGTGTTAGATGCCAAATTAAATCTGATGTAAGCAAGTGTGATTACATTGAAATTAGTGGAGCTACACTTGCTTATAGCGGGTCTGCATTTGGCCATAAGTATTTAGCTTTCATGGTATGAAATGTCTTGCCAGCAGTCTCTCTCACTGAACACTTAAAGTTGCATCTTGATTCTATGCCATTCCTACCTGGGCAGGCGGAGGGAGAGGTAAAGGAATATACCTTGCATGGGCTTGTGTTTTAGCAACCCCTTTAGCTGTTGGGTACCTGTCCTGTAACCGTTCTACAGTGTTTACAAGCTCTGTAATAGGGAGACCTGTCATTCTGTTATGGCTTTCAGGGTCCTTCATAGCTGTGGTTCTAAGCACGTTTTTTGTTTCTCTTTCCTGTAGCTCTGGGATGTAAGAAGAAAAGGCTGTGTCTTCAGGTACAAGGTAAAGGGTACTTTGCTATCATTTGAGGGAGGGGGAGAGGAGATTCTCTCTGATTTATTCAGGAATCAAGACAGGATCACCTAGAATTAATTTATTAATCCGTTGGTATTGAAAATTGGACTGATGTGACTTGTGAAGTCCATGCAATGATAATAAATGGCCTGACCATGTGTACAGAGCCTGATTGAATAGAGAAGCTACAAGAAATGGTTAGCAGAAAAGTAAATGTACTATGTGCTGTCGATGTCAGTGGTGCTTCCAGATTATCCCATGAGTGAGTGTGCAGTGGAGTGATGCATTCTTATACATAGTAAACTGATGCGTTGCCCTTCTGCTGGAGACTGTTGAATTCTTCATGTGACCGGGGTCCCAGGGAGCCACACCGGAATTACTCAATTAGGGTGAACTGCAAAGAATGGGACAAACAAATCCCCAAAACTGGGGGATGTTCCAATACTTAGATTTATCAAACCAGCACGGAACAGCTTCTATAATACCTCACTGGTTAGCCAGAATCCAATAACCATTCCCTTAAAGCCACCCAGCCTTAGGCCTCCACCCAGACACCCTAGTCAAATATGCTGTGGATTACTGAAAATCTTAGTCATCATATAAGAAAGTTCTACCAATCCCAAAGGATTGGACACATTACTTCTCAAGTTATTGAATATTCCAGATCTTACCCAAATACACAGATACAGCCAATTCTTATTAACTAAAATTTATTAAAAAAGAAAAGAGTATTGGTTAAAAGATTAATATACATACAGACATGAGTACAGTTCTGCAATCAGATTCATAGTAGAGATGGTGAGCTTTGTAGCTGCAAAGAGTTCTATCAGAATTGGTTCATGGGTTATAGTCCAATGTTCATATTCAGGGTGAATCCAGGTTAGAGCTGGAGATATCAGCCTTTTGGCTTAAGCTTCCCCTGCATGAAGCATAAAGCAGGTCTGAGATAAAAAGGATCGAGACCCCAAACATTGTTATACAGTTCCAGGTCTTCCTTGACAGTTTGGAGTTCTTAGGCAAACAATAGGATACTTTGAAATAGATCTGTTTCCTAAGCATCACCGGTAATTAGTTATACGGTTTAACATAAGGCAGTTACCTGTTTTTCCACCATTCGCAGATGATTTGCTGTACAGACGCTCCCCGGGTTACGCAAACCCGACTTACGCAAATCCGCAAGTGCTTTTTTTTTGTAAATGGGTATATGCTCCCGATTTACGCAAAATTTGACTTACGCAAGGCATTCTGGAACGGAACGCTTGCATAAGTTGGGGGGCATCTGTACATTTCAAAGAGAGATGAATACAGTGATATTACTATGTGTCAGGGCTGATTCCCCACTCTGGCACTTCAAGTGCAGAAGGTTGAAGCCCACAAGGATTCTAAAAATTAATACTGGCCACTCCAGGCTTGTATTAAACTCCCAAGGTTACAGCTTTTTTCTGACCTTGGCTTGGTAAATGCTGCCACCACCCCAGATGCAAAAAAAACCTTGGAATCCAGGAAGGCACACTTGGGAATTCCTCCCTGTGAGTACCCTCAAGCCCTTTCACTCCCTCTTCAGGGAAGAGCTGAGAAAGAAAACAAAGGAAATCAGCTGTTGCCACCAGCTGATGAAACAACTTACGCACAAACCTCTTAGGACACAATAAATCCCAATCCTTTCTTTAAAAAGAAAGAAAATATATCTGGAATTTAGGCTATTGCTAGATTTAAAAAGAGCAAATATCATAATTAAGCACCAAAAATAGTTTTCTTGAGGTCCAGCTTAATGGTTACCAACAAAACAGAAGCATTTGAGGGTTAGCACAGAGGAGTCCACAAGTCTTACACAAATAAAAGAAGTAACCTCATAGTGCCTTTCTATACTTTTCCTGATCTACTTACTTAGCTGCGGTTTCAAACAAAGTCGTTCTAGGTAGGATCTGGTGATTTTTCATACCTGGGTCACAGCTTTTTACAGCATAGCTTTAGCCCCATGTCTGCTCTCTCCGGAGAACAACAGACAGACGAACAGAAAGTTTTTTCCCAATTTTAAAAGGTCTAGCTCTCCCATTAGCTCTTTTGGTCAGGTACCCACTCCCTTCCTTTTACTTATGCATGTAGTCAGACTTTTTAACTCTTTACAGGTAAAGCAAGTAGAGAACAGCCACCGAGAGGGATTTTATAGCTAACTAGCTGGCTGGGTGTCCATAAACAGAAGCTACCTCCCCCACCCCACACACACATTTCATTTATATCACTATGTTTATAGTTCGTTTAAACGTTAACATGTCCTTTTGATCTGTGAATCAATAGCTATAGTTACAGACAGGAACTGTCTGTTTATCTGGCTAACTTCTGACAAGATATAAATATACACATACAATTAGTATCACCTCCAGGTTTACATTTCAAAGTTCTAGCCTATCTAACATGGAATGGCCCTAATTACCATTCACATAATTTTTCTGACATGTCTCTAAAGGTTGAGTCTGGGTCATTTATCCTTCAGGATGCTTAACCCTTTCTGGCCATGTGTCAATCTTTGTATAAGATTTGTTGCAATTATATAACAGTGGTAGCAACAATGATTTGCATGGTCATATTCTAATTAGCTAAAATCACACAGGGACCTTCCATGTGAGCTGTGGAGTCTTTCAAACTGTAATAAATGTTACTTGATTTCATTTTGTTACAAGCACAGTGTAAAATGGAAAAGGAAACTAGGATTTCCTCCTAAGGGCACAATGAAGGTGCAAAGCCATTGCAAGCTGTATATGGTTGTTTTTTTTAGGGTCACACGCAAGCAGTTAGGTGTCTCCGATTTAGTCCTGATGGGAAGTGGTTAGCGTCCGCTTCAGATGATCACACTGTAAAGGTATGGTATTCATTATCAAGAGCGTGGCAAGAGCCATTACTCCTTGGGCATGTGGAAGGGCAGGGGTACTGTTCATAGAATATTAGGGTTGGAAAAGACCTCAGGAGGTCATCTAGTTCAGTCCCCTGCTCAAAGCAGGTCCAACACCAACTAAATCATCCCAGCCAGGACTTTGTCAAGCCTGACCTTAAAAACCTCTAAGGACGGAGATTCCGCCATCTCCCTAGGTAACCCATTCCAGTACTTCATCACCCACCTAGTGAAATGGCGTTTCCTAATATCCAACCTAAACCTCCCCCTCTGCAACTTGAGACCATTGCTCCTTGTTCTGTCATCTGCCATCATTGAGAACAGCCGAGCTCCATCCTCTTTGGAACCCCACTTCAGGTAGTTGAAGGCTGCTATCAAATCCCTTCTCACTGTTCTCTTCTGCAGACTGCTGTTCTTTAATTTGCATTGCCAATTCTCTCCCCCACCCACTCCAGCTCACTTTGCAGTGATGCGAGCCCCTTAGCTTCATAGGGTCTGTCTCTATGCAGGGACAATTGTCCAACAGTTCAAAACAGCCAGAAATGAGATGTGGCTAAGTGAAATATAATTCCTTACTGTCCAACAGGCAAGGCAGTGTCCTTCATCGAAAGGTTGCGGGTACATTGACTGCAAGGTGAGTTGAACCTGAGGCTGAAAATGAAAGCTCAGCCAGTTGGGTGATTAAGCACGTGCACTCTCCAAAGAGCTGTCAGGGACACAACTCCAACTTGCTGAATGCAGAGAGAGAGAATTCAGTGAAGTATCTGTTCTAGCAGCAACTCTTCCATTTCTTCTGCTGTGGTATGGAGGGCTCTGGACAAGAAGCTGGCTTCATTTTCAACCTCAGTTCAAATGAGCTGGTCAGTCATTGCACCCAGGATTTATAAGTGAAGACCAGATGATGTGAAAAGTTTATCCCTGCAGGTAGAATAACATAACACATCATACCTTTAAAAAAATCGTATTTTAGCTACTGATACCTCCTCTAGCACCACTGTATTTTCTTGCCAGTTTCCAACAGTGATAGAGGTTCTTTGACAAATCTCCAAATAAAAACAAAACTGGAAATAACCCTCATGGCCCTGGTCATTACCTGCCAGAGGCAGGCTTGTGGGCTAGCAGATTTCTAGTGGAGAACAATCCAGGGTAGACAAATCCTCTCTAGAGTCTGACTGTTCTTTTCTTCTTCCAGCTGTGGGATCTGGCGGCTGGGAAGATAATGTTTGAGTTTACAGGACATACAGGCCCAGTAAACGTTGTTGAGTTCCATCCCAATGAATACCTCTTGGCGTCCGGCAGCGCTGACAGGTACATGCAGGGAAAGAAAAAGCAGGAAGTTTATTCATCAGCTCCTGTATTGGTCTCCACCCTCCTGGGAACATTGCTGTTCATGTAGAGGGTGTGACATTCCCAGCACTGGAGGAGCTGGACAGTTGCACTGCAGATTGCAGCTGTGCTATGATGCCGTGCTGATCCTACCATGTTCTCCCACAGTCTAGTAGCCACTTCTGTCATACTAGGAATCAACGAGCTAGACTTCTGAGTCACATGCTAATGCAGCCACTGCAGGTAGCCTTTCCCCGCTGAGTCATCCATGGCTTTGGGTCAGTGCTAGATACCTATGGAGCCAATAAGCATATCCCTTTGCATCGGTGGCTGGATCCGAATTCTGCTCTAGCGTTACCTACAGTTGGGTTCGTCATTAGCACATAGCAATAAAGTGCAGTAGAAAATACTGTCGCATACTATTACAACGGTCTGGGTCGGTGACTTGCTAGAATACAGCAGACTTCCAAGGAGATGTACAGTTATTCTTTCCTTTCATTCTTTGTGCTGACAGGACGGTCAGATTCTGGGACTTGGAGAAGTTTCAAGTGGTGAGCTGCATTGAAGAAGAGGCCACTCCCGTCAGGTGTGTTATACTTGTGCCATAGTGTGTTATGTAGCGACCTAGCATGAGGGTTCGGTCTGGTTAAAGGGCCACGTTCTCACTAATGGGACACTTTGCTAAGGAAAGTTCATACTGCTGAGGTTGAAGCTCTAAGGAAGTTATGACACTTATCCACGGTGTTCTGGTGAAGTCAAGCGTTCAGCCCCGGTGTCCTTCAAAGACTGGATGAGTTAGTAAAGTCTTGGATGAATCTTGGTCTCTTTCCTTTTCCAGGTGTGTTCTTTTCAACCCAGATGGCTGCTGCTTGTATAGCGGCTACCAGGATTCACTGCGTGTGTATGGCTGGGAGCCGGAGCGCTGCTTTGATGTGGTCTTGGTGACCTGGGGAAAAGTGGCTGACTTATCGATCTGCAACAACCAGCTGGTGAGTTCCCCTTCATGAAATGGAGAGAAGAGTCTCAGAAATACTGAATAAAAATTCCCTGGGCTGCTTACTGGGCCTCTGACTTCTACAGACTGGCCATGTTCGACTGTCACAGCTCATAGATGGCCATGGTCAGTCTTAACACTTGCCTAGTGCTCCTCAGCAGATCCCAGAATGACGGATAAATGTAGAGCAGCGTTCATTTCTCCTCGGATCATTGCTTGTGTAGTTCCACATGCTGCTCCCTCTTACCCCACTCCAAGTCTCTCTGGCTTCCTGAGGAACAAATGGGTGGTAGTTGGGGCTCTAGTCCTTTTTGCACCCCGGAGCTCGGATATTTGATACCATGAGCATGTGGCCCAATGGAGGGTGTTAGCTGGCAAGGTTTGAGCTCCAGTGCCAAGAGCATAACTGTATGCAGACAACCATCATGAAGAAACACTTCAGAGTAGAGGCCTTTCTATCCCATCTAGCAGGAAGAGCGAGAATAAGAAGGTGAGGTGACATGACAAGCTGTAAGTCTCACAGTGACATACTGGCAGAGCCATGAATTGGACCTCGGTTTCCTGAGTTCCACTCCCATTCACTAGCCCCACTGCCAGGCTGCTTCTCTCTTTCACAAGTGCAGCCATTTGGCATATACAGAGTGTCCTTTTTCCCGTTTGTTTTATCCAGTATCTGATCTGTTAATTGATGCCCTGCGACACATTCTCCGTAACTTTCCCTGGTAGATTCTTCCATACCACGCTTACACTCCCAGTTGCTAAAGGCCCTTCTGGTCACTGTTTTGGGATAACACCACAGAGAAGCCATTCAAAACAAGTTATGTAACGGATTTAAAGGAGAAGAAACCCTAAGTCCAGTCCATGGACCTCGGCTTAGAGGGGCTAACACTATGCTGGACTCCTAACAAGTTGCCTTACTCTTGTTCTCGGCAGATAGGGGTTTCCGTCTCTCAGAGTACAGTCTCTTCGTTCGTTGTGGACCTCAGCAGAGTCACAAAGTCTGGTTCTGGCCTTCATGGACCGATCAAAGATGATAGGCCTCTGGCTCAGCCCACCCCCACAGGATCCTCCCTTCGACGCATCTATGACAGGCCATCAACTACCTGTAGCAAGCCCCAAAGGTATGGAAGAATCTGATGGTGCTTCACAGTTCTAAATGCTTTGTTGGAAAGAGCAGAGAACTTACTGCTTTTTCTCTCAAACATGCCCTACCAGTCTGCTTCTGACTGGGCCTCTCTTATTGGCAGAGTGAAGCACAATTCGGAGAGCGAGAGGCGCAGTCCCAGCAGTGAGGATGACCGGGATGAGAAGGAATCAAAGGCTGAGATCCAGAATCCAGAAGATTACAAGGAGATCTTCCAGCCCAAGAATTCCATCAGTTAGTACAAGATTCTGTTCTGCTTTTCGGGTGGTAGCAAGGTCAGGGTTTGGGGGCTTGAGAATTAATCAGCTCTAGAGGGAAGGAGTGATCTTTGGCTAATTGGCACAGCCTGTGACTATTTGGAGTTCAGAAAACCTCTATTTAAAATTCTTTAACACAGGACTCTGAACCAAGGACTACATTGGCAACTTACTAGAAGGCTGTATCTAACTAGCATATGGGGAAGCAAATTGCAGCCTCTCATTTGCAATACAGAATTATGGCCCAGAAGCCGACCGCTCCATCTTGACCTGGATGCCTTTCTGGTCAGATCAAAACAGAGTACTGGAATGTGAGATATCTCTTAGAATTATGGCATTAGGCACACTACCCCACAAACCCCATAGTTTCCAAGGCCTCCCATTTAAGGTGGGTAGGTTAAGCCCAGCTTTGACCATTTAGAAGGCCAGTAACAGGTTAAAATTATATAAGATGTCTAAGATAGTAATAATAGTTATATTGACTTCCTTACTGGTGTAATTAATAATCTCTTATCTTTTTATACGTCTTTCTGCTTCACTAATCTAATCAATTTGCCAGCATGTTGCCTGATTCTGCACTTCACTCCTTCTGACTTACGGGAACGTACTGGTCTGTTTTGCTCCTCACAGCCACAGTGGCTGCAAACCTTCAGTTGAAACCCAACAATAACAACATTTAAGCTCTAGAGGAGATAGGACAGTTACTGACACTGCAGACTGGCTTATCTTCTTAGTTGTTGTCAGTTACACCAGTCCCAAGGCTGCTCTTTGTAATCTGTGACTTTGGCTTTCTTTTTTTCCCCTTTTTGTAGCTCGAACTCCACCACGAAAGAGTGAGCCCTTCCCAGCCCCTCCCGAGGATGGTGAGTTGGGACTGTCCATCTGAATGCTGGGTGAGGATGGGATTGGATTCAAGGGCAGGTGGCTGTTTCAACAGGATTCTCCTTGACCAGAGACACACATGACCTGTACTCAGACACTTGAATCATGTCGAGCCTCTGCTGAAAGCTTCTCCTGAAAGGGATAGTGTGTGACTTTTCCCTCTTGCCCTTCCTTCCCTTACTCCAGAGCCTGTCATCGTAAAGGAAGCAGCAAAGCCCAGCCAAGTTGTGGACATTCAGACTCCACTGCCAAACCAAGAAAATGTACGTACTGTGTGAGCCATTAGTATCTTTCAACACCCGCATTCCCAGTGAATTCCAAGCGCTGGAGATTCTGGCGTGTTGCTAATCATGCCAGTTCATCCAGTGCACGTCAGTGGAGACCAGTAAGGGGGAAAACTCTGATCTGGGCAGGGTCAGGTGTAGAGCTGGAGGTCAGATCAGATCCCTTTACAAGCAGATTTTGACTCTGCTACTTTAATTCTGTTTCCACAGTTCTAATTGTGTCTCTGATTCCTCCAAAACCCCAGTGTGCACTGAAGAGAAACAGCTGTCAAATTTCAGCGGCTTCTTAGACTGGCTTCTTTGTATCTGAAGATTAATTGAGCTCCACGGGATGGGGCCTCTTCACTCACAGTCAGGCAGCCATAATGCCTTTCAGTGGAGTATCTCCATGCTCTTCACAATCGTTAATTAAGCCTCACAACACGCCTCAGAGTCTCTGTCTCTCTCAGCCATCCCAGCAAACTTTAGATTGTTCCAGAAGAAAGTGGGTGAGGGAAGAGGCAGAACATTGCTGCTGTAATTTCTATTTCACTTTCTCCTGCAGCCTGACCTGGTTCAGAGGCCACCAATAGCCTCCTCAACGCCTGTGACCAGAGCAGAGCCATCAGTGATTCCTGCAGCCAGGAATGCGCCCATTGGGCTGAAGGCCTCTGACTTTCTGCCAGTAAGTAACTAGCTTGTTCTGCAGAAGGAGAGTTAAGCAGGTGGTTTGGGAGCAAGGGATAGCAGTGCTGTTGGCCTGGATTGGTTGTGCTCAGTTAGGAGGTAATATTGGTGCCGTCTCTGACCACACATACTTCAGGGTTTGCTTATGTTCAGCCTTGGGTTAGACCACTAAAAAAGATTACAGAGGAGACAAACCCTGTGAGGCTGAGCTGGGATGTGGGGCACCTCTGCAGTTGGATTCTTCATACTGAAAAATAATCACTGCTCCAGGGAAGATTCCATGAGCCCGTGTTTCAGATCATTGAAGGAGGCCTCAGAGGGACACCACAGGTCTCGCCCTCCCTCTGCTCACACATTATCACTCGAGACCCTCCCACCTCTCACTACTGACAAGCGATTGGTTGGTTATGATTGCCCAGGATCCCATGGTGCTAGCTGCTGTATAAATAACGAACAAAAAGTCCCTGCACCTAGGAGCTTACAGTCCAAATAGAAGACAAGTGACAATGGATGGATCCTGAGACACAGGAGCTCAAGGAAACAGTGAGATAATATGGGTCGGCATGGCAGGCAGTGAGCCAGCACACAAGGTGCCTAACATCTGTCAACTTTTTTTGTAGGCATTACAGCAAGTGTCTCTAAATTATCTAAATCAGTGTGTCTCTAAATTATTTCATTTTCACCTTTGGCTCCCAAATCTGGGATTGCTCCTAGAATTTCTCAAGGTAAAAGACCTTCCCTCCCCACTTCAGAGCAAGCCAAGGCACTCTTCTGATACCAAACCAGGAACATGATCAGATGAAAGGGAGCTTCCAGCTTGGCTTGGACAGAAGTCTAGTTAAGCCTCTAATGAAATCCACAGAGTGGTTTGGTGTGCGTTGGGGTTTTTTTAATTTGGGTTGGTTGAATATTTTGTGATTGAAAATTTTTTTTATTGGAAATGGGGTTTGTTTGAAAACAAACTACAGCAAAAATTTGTGGGAATTTTTTTTTCTTTTGTTTCCTTTCCAGCATTTTGTAACTGTTTTCTAAGGCTTGTGAGCTGGGAAACAGTCTGAAGAGGTGAGGGGGGAAAACCACCCACTGTTAATTTGTGAAAAGGCGTGAAAGATAGGTTTACCACGCTCTCTTCCTTTTTTTCCAATGCGGGGAGAAGATGGGGCAAACACACTGAAAATTAAAACAACATTTTTCTGTTTGAAAGAAACAAACTGAAATATTTGAATATGAAACAGAATTTAAAAAAATATTTAAAAATGTTCACTTTGGACTTTCCTGTGGGAAATCAATGTTTTCCAGCTGAAAATTTTCAGTAAAGACTTTTTTCTTGTGAAAAATTCCACCAGAAAGTCTCCCATTTCTCTCCCAGGTCTAGTTTTTACTAGCTGTGTTCAGTTTGTGCGTAAAACTCGCTGAGGAAAAAAAATCCAGACTTGAAGAATATGAATTCTTTACCATGTCCTTATGCTGCCAGAAAGGTCAGACTCAGTTACACTGAGATTCATTCTCGTGTAGCCCATATTCCTACTGCCAAGGGAAGCAGGATTAAACCTAAGAAGGCTCCTCTTTACCCACTTCCCACAGTCTCAGACCAGAGCATCTTGTTATGCTGTCACCAATCAGTTGGTGTTTTCTCTCTTTGTACCTACAGGCTGTGAAAAACCAAAGCCAGTGCGAGATAGTGGATGAGGAAGCCATGTCCCAGATCCGTAAGGGCCATGAGACTATGTGTGTGGTGCTCACCAGCCGCCACAAGAACCTGGACACAGTGCGAGCGATGTGGACCACTGGTGACATCAAGGCAAGGAAGTGGGATTTACTGGATTTTAGGGACAGGTCAGACTTACTCTGTTGGGTGGAGGTAGGAGAGCAATTGGACAGGCCATCTCAGTTTGTGCAGAAATGGCTCTGAACCCCCGATTACAGGAAGATATGATATCCAAGCATCAGTTCCTGCCGTTACACCTTGGTGTGCTGTTTCATTCTTTTTATGTGATTCAAAAGAAATGCGGAATGAACTGTAGTGTGGCTGAGACTGGAACTAGCTGTGAGCTTTTCTGTTTCCTACATAGGGACCCTTGTGTGAATCAGTGGGTGTATTGCTAAAAGGGTTAGGATGGCTAGTGGCAGGATGCACGTCTCTACTCTATTAACATGTCCCTGTGCCTGGTATTTAGAAAGTGATTCTCATAACAATTACATGGGGTCTGTTAGTGTAAACCTCACAGTAACTTGTCTCCACCTCCTTTCCACTTGTCTCAGACATCTGTGGACTCTGCTGTGGCCATCAATGATCTCTCTGTTATAGTGGACCTACTGAACATTGTCAACCAGAAGGCGTGAGTACTTCGCAGCTATTGTGTCTGTGTAAGGATGTGTCTAGTAGGTACCTTCGATGTAATACGGTTGCTGTATCTGATATTGACTAGACATATCCTAACATCCACTCATCTCCTATGTTGGACATATGGCACCTCTGTACCCCACCAGTATAAGAGCAAATGCATTTTAGCCACCCCTTTGAGCCTGCAACACTAGTGATCAGGTCTTTGGCACTGGTTCTTGCAGTGTCTTCATTGTTAGCAGTTAAGGTTTCCTCAGGAAAATGAGTGTCTTGTAGAAAAACTTCAGCCAGTTCTTCAGGAATCCAACCAGAAATGACCAGAGCTGCTATTATGCCACTTTCCATCACAAGGTGGAGTGAGTGAACTCAGTCAGCAAAGTGCAGGCTGAAGTGGCTGAGTTTTTAGGTCTGAATGCATTGTTTGTGTTGAATCAGACAGTCTCCTGAGGCTTGTCTCCAGTTCTCGTGGAGTGTGTTCTTTTCTTTCCAGGTCTCTCTGGAAACTGGATCTGTGTACTATAATCCTGCCTCAGATAGAGAAGCTCCTTCAAAGCAAATATGAAAGGTGAGGTGTCCAGGAAGCTACTTCCTTAGAGGACAAGCAGGTGGATAGTAGCATTCTTAGATGAGTTTCACTGGGTATTGAATAGCTAATCAGTAAAGAAAATACCAGAAAACCACGCACGATACTGTTCTGCATAGATACAGCATCTGGAAGAGGGGTGCAGTGGCTAAAGGTCAGGAGGAGCACAGGGAAACCAAGAAACTTGGGGGATAGGGTTTGCTTGGGGTGGGAGTTGTTACCCACTACAAAAGGGACATTGGGAGCAGCAGTTCTAGATATTTTGAATTGAAAGTAGCTATGCAGAAACAGGGATGAGGTTGAGGAAGAATAGATGGCTTCAAAAACTGAAGGGACCAAAGATTTGTATTCTTGTTTGGAATACTCCACCTGGAATTTATAATCATAGTTAGGAGAGGAGATAGTCGAAGGAATGAATTGGAGTTGAGCATGTAGAACACTGGTTGAAATGTTTAGTCACAGAACAGGAGCACGTGGGTAAGTAGGAAGGGAACCAAGACAGCAAGATGCTCCAGATACTATGGACCTAGACCAGGGAACTGGTCATGAGGCAGCCTCTGAGTCATCTTGAAGATTTCGTGTACTTCGTAGCTGCACAGTAAAGAAATGCAGGATGTCCCTCATGGAAAGACTTCCGGCTTTTACTCGTCAGCCATGAGTATTAGTGGGTTTCATGGAGATTGAGTCCTGAGGCAGAACGTTTCTGTGCTTGAACAGAAGGTTGCTGAGCAGGGGTCAAATGTCAGAGTCTGAGGGTGTGAGCATAGTTTGCCTCATCATTTGTCTGCTATTTAGGCCCAGCTGTTGCTCTCCTGTCTCCTTCCCTCTTATTAGCCTTTCTTCCCCGGGGGTGTCTTTCATACAGGCTGGGGAGGTTTGTTTGAGACCACCAACCTCAGGTCACTAAGTTGGTGAGTGAGCTGTAAGACACGTTCAAGCAGCTGGTATAAATATGGGAGTGAAAGTCAAGTGATATTTGACCCTCTGTGTCTTTGTGTCAGTTACGTACAGACTGGCTGCACCTCCTTAAAGCTGATTCTCCAGAGATTCCTGCCACTGATCACCGACATCCTTGCTGCACCACCGTCTGTTGGGGTGGACATCACAAGAGAAGAGCGGTAAGGCACCCTAGCCGCTCCCACACCACCTCCTGCCATACGAGCCCTTTCCTGATGTCATGGCGTCCTGCTGATTTTTTTCCTTTGAGTGATTAGGGTCTGGATGAACTCTCTCCCAGCCCCATCAGTCTTGCTTATGGAGTCAGAGGGATTGCTGCAAAGCTATGCAGGGTATTCCTCCCCCTTCGCCTGCAACACTGTATGTGTAGCACCTGGTGTTAGGGGGTGAAGGACCATGCCTGAGAAGCAAATTCAGGCACTTGGGCTACTACTTTCTTCCCCCAACATGTGCAGTGTCCTGCTACTTGGGGAGCATCTGTAGAATACCAAACAGCCACTGTCCTTTAAGGCTGTATTCCTTAAGTGACGGCACACAGCTGGCTTCCGCCTGAAATTGGGTTTATAGCATTCCTCATTTAAAATGCAGTTTTTCTTTGAAAAGTGGCTCTGTAGAAATGGCACCTCCTTACATTGCAGACCGTCTCCCTTGGTGGGAGGAAACCAGCAGAAAAAGAGCTCTTGGCTCATAGCATCGATAGAATTCCAGCCATCTTCCCACACAAACCTATTGATATTTCAGTCTCTTCTAGCCTCAGAGAGGCAGGCGTTCCTCCTCCTCCCCATCACATATCAAAAAAAAAAAAATTAATGGAGATATATATACCCATCTCCTAGAACTGGAAGGGACCTTGAAAGGTCATTGAGTCCAGCCCTCTGCCTTCACTAGGAGGACCAGATACTGATTTTGCCCCAGATCCCTAAGTGGCCCCCTCAAGGATTGAACTCACAACCCTGGGTTTAGCAGGCCAATGCTCAAACCACTGAGCTATCCCTCCCCCCAGGAACCCTAGTGAGTGCTTGGGGATTCATGCCCTGTCCATCTTCTTCCTTTGCAGGCTCCATAAGTGCAAACTGTGTTACAAGCAGCTGAAGAATATCAGCAATATCATAAAGAACAAGTCTGGACTGAGCGGCCGCCATGGCAGTGCCTTCCGTGAGCTTCAGCTCCTCATGGCTGTCTTTGAGTGACAGCTGCCTCCTCCTCCTCCACACACGCAAACACACAGGTTCATTTAGTTCCATCTGTCTCACTCTGTGTCCATCCCTGTTCCCCAGAGCACAGCAGGGAACCGAGGTCCCCACTGGCTAGCCGGCTGCCTGCCCCACCTCTGGTGCCTTAGGAGCTGGATTGAAAACCTGATTGGAGGTGTCTGTCCTACATGTGGGAGGGCCCTGGCTGGACGAGGACGCTGCAGCAGAGCTCACACCTTTCTACGGTTCTTATGTGGAGCAGACTGAAGTTCAGCTCTCCATAGAACTTTTACCCAGCTCTTTCTCTGCTAGACTGTTTCCCTGGGGTGGGCTCAGAATCTGCCTTCTCCCACTCCCATACTCATCATCAGCACACTTGTTACGTGACCACTCCAGCCATGGAGAGGCTGTCGATCAGACCAGCCGGAACACTTGAGTGTGGACCTGAAGGCCTGCTCTGTTTTTCCCTTCACAGTGAGATGAGTGATGGAATTCCTTTTCCAGGAGCTTCCCTCTGTTTGGGTATTGCCAGTGCAGCACCGCAGAAGAGCTGGCTCTAAGCAGAGTACCCCTTTCCTAGGGCATGGACATGACTAGTGCTTTTCGATCGGCATCTGGGACCAGCCCCTTCCTTGGTGAATTGTTACAGAGGGTTTGAGCCAGGACATCTCTCAGCGCTAGTCCTGCTGGTGTCGCATCTGACGTCTCAAGGCTCTGTTTCTAGTGGAGGCTGTCTTGCAGCCTGCCTGATAAGGGGGGTTCTTAAGATCCCTGTTGGTGGCTCTGGGCTGTGTAGCTTTAGTTATGTTAAAATCGAACTAGGAGTAGGTGGGGATGGGGCCTACATGATCTGTTTGTAAATGGGACTTAGCTAGGACTTGCCCTGTGTGTTTGCCTTTGGGGAGGGTTTTGAGCTGGGAGGGTGAGAAGCAAATGGACACAGACCAACCTCTTGCTACACCCATTGGACTCTTAGAGATTTTTCAATAAATGACTGTCAGAACTGTTGTCCATTCTTGCTTCTTTCCTGTAGGGAAGGAGGCTCCTGTGCTGAGGGCTCCCTCCCCACCATTCATACACTGGAGCCTTCTGTTCAGGAAATTAACTTATAATGAATTTTATTAAAAGATTTGTAACTTATTTGGAAAATTGTGTTAAACGTTTGAGTCTCTAAACACCCAAAGCCCTGCCCTGCCCTGCCCTGCCCTCTGTCCTGCTGGGAACGTTGTGGTGAAAGCAGGACTCGGCTTACTAATGTTTACAATGGGAACCATACTGCATCTTGTCTCCCCTTTCTGGTGCTGCTGAACAGTGTCAGTTTGCATGTCACGGCCAAGGCACAGCCCCTGAAGTTGGAGAGGGCACCAGCAAGCACCTAGTTCACATTTTACGGGACATCTTCACTGTGTTATTCTATCCTAGAAGCTTTAAAAGAAAACTCCATTCACAGCTTGTCCTTGAATGGACCAGTTCCCATGTCTGACGTGGATCTCCGCCTTTTCCTGTGGCACAATTAATATCCCATCTTTAGGGTTTTGATGAGGATCTTTGTCTGAATGATTCCCTTGGGTTGCAGGCAGGAGACACAGCAGGTGTATGATGTACAAGAACCAAAAGCCAAACCTGGCTAACACGCTTACTGCCCAAGCTAAATGCAATGGAACCAGCATCGTGTAACCCAAGCATTTCGACAATGTAAGGTCTGGGAACAAAAGTGAAACCTATCCGTGTTTTATCCTCTGTCTTCCCCGATTGCTGCTCAGCCTGAAGAGGGCCATAACACTACCTTTTGCTGGAGGTAACATGGTCAGTGTTATGTGTGAGGTGTATACCGCAGTGCACAGTGAGTGAGCTGTGCTTGGACACTTAACAGGTACCTGCTCTGAAGAATTTAGTCTAATGACCCAGTGCTGCAGACAGTACAGTCAGTGGGACTCCAGGGGTGAGTAAGCATGGCAGCAGCAGGCCCTAGTGGTCCGCTCTAGGGCAAAACGAAGGGCTTGGTTGACAGAGGTGGATCCAAGTGTATGACCAGTCTGGAATAAAGCACAGAAGGAGGGAGTGAAGAGGACCCAGCGCTCAGACCAGGAGCAAAGGCTGCATGTAACGAGCAGAGAACATGACTTGAGGACTCGGTGCTCTAATCCTGTAGGATGGTTCTGAAGGATCAGCGGGGGTTTGTCATTCAGGATGGCTGTGCAGTGCAGAGTGCTGTGTGGGAAGCTTGCATAGCCACTACCTGGAGCCAGTGGTTCAACTCCTTGCTTCCTTAAGCATGGCCTCCACACACACTCTTACCTATCAACCAGCATCCTGCTTGCTTGCCTGGTGGTGAAACCTGCTCCGTCATGGTTACAGGTAGAGAGGTTCTCTATCCATAAAAGCGCCCTAAGGGTGTATGGTCATGAAAGTGCTTTTGATCCACACCTGTCAACAATGCGATCTTAAATTCACCCCCCTCTGGTCTGTCTTGGGCATTTACTGGGCCACACAAGAGTGGTCTCAGTGGTTCTCCAGTGCCTCAGAATGACTAGCTGTGTGGAGAGAGGTGTCTTCGATGGCTCAACCTCTGTAGCCATAGAGCAAGACCCTTCCTGCTATGGTGGTGGGTGTGGAAATCAGATTGACACCTGAGGAGAAACAGAGCAGGGCTGAGGGTGAAATCTGTCCTAACGTTTCTGAGGGTAGTCTGGAGAGAGACCCAAGAGCTGTGAAGGGACTTGTGAAACACTGGCTGTCAGCCTCCCTTTGTGGTTGCTGTTCACTGCTGCTTTGTGTGCTAAACCAGGCTGTTTTATGGAGCTACACCCATGTCTGGGTTTTGTTGAAATGAAAAATGCTCAGACAGCTGCATCACTCAAGTTAGAAATGGGAGTAATTGAGAAATGAGGATGGAAGGGAGAAGAATTGGGTAATACTGCACACACTTCAGCGTGCGCCCAAGGCAGAGTGGCATGCAGGTAAGGATTGCCCAATACTCACTAGGCAGAGATCATCTTGTCCTGCCAACTTTGTAAGTAAGCAAAGATCTATGCTTGGGTGAGGATTACCCTGGCACTCTGTGTAGATTGGGTGCAACTGTGCCAGAAGGCCACAAGCTGCAGGTTTATCATCAAAACACCTGAAAAAGGCCAGAGTGAAGGATGGAGGAAATGTTATGAAAATAACAACTTGAGTTGGAGGAAAACTGCATTTCTCTGAATCAGCTGTTTTTGCATCAGAAATGACGCAATTGGTTGTTTTTCTCTCTACCTGACTATTTGTCTTTCACAAAACACCCAATAATGCAAATAGTCAGTCATTCTGCAGCTGTGCCTGTGTCCGCATGGAGCAGCTGAACTGAGATGGAAAGAGGTGGTTTCTTTCCTAATGCATGTGGTGGGGCAAACAGTTGAGTTAGAGCATCTTTTTTTTTGTAAATACAGTGGAGCTCTGTAAACACAATTATATGTTAAACTTCTAACACAGCCCTCTTCAGTTGTAAAGAGACGGACAGTGTGGTTCTGTGGGTTGGGTGCAGCCTCCTCAGGCAAAGTGACTTGCACCCTGAGATCACTCATAATTCTTTGAAGAGCTCTGCCAGCCTGGAAGAACTAACCTCTGCTGGGATTGCTTCAGAGCAGCATGGAGCAAACGCCAGTTGCTTGGTTGAGTTTGTGACTCTCTTGCTGAGATGCAGTAAGTAGGTGCTTGGTGGGTTCAGTGGAAAAGTCCTGGCTCCGCTTCTGAGCGTGGTGGCTCATGCCTCAGACTGTGATAGCAGATGTTCTTCATGGTTAAGTGCATAGAGGTTTAGTCTGCTGCTTAAAATAAATACCCTGGCCAAATACTAGCTTTCTGACTTGCGGGAACGCCCCTTGGGTTTAGCCTTTCATTGGCTCCTTGGGGTGCCTCCCTTGTTTTTTGCCCCATGCTGTATCCTTTCAACTTCTGTGATCATTTAGTAGTCTAGGAACTGATCCATTGGGGTTGGTCTTGGAGCTCATTGTCTTGCTCTGTCAGGCTGTCTCTTGGAGCCGTTAGTTTGTAGGCTGCTGATTTAACCATTTTTCTACCAGCTCTAGGTGTTTTGCAAGTGTTTCCCTATAGAAAGGTGAAATAAAAAATAGCGGGTCTGGTAAATGAAATTCATTTTAGGGTAAATCTGAATCCGCTGCTGTCTCCAGCACCTAACTTCCAGTTCAGTGGTCGTGTGAACTCCAGAAGTGAGGGAGAGAGCAAAGAATCAATATAGGGAATCTACTGTCTACTACTCTACTCTTTCTCCCTTATCATTCCTGGCCACCTGCTTCTGGACCTGCAGCCTATGGGATGTTTACAGCAGACCCTGTAGGCTTTGTAAAGTTTCTGTTCCTTCATAAAAACTGTTTGTCACACACAAGACAATTCCCCACCTGACTCAGCCAAGCTCTGCTCCTCAACAGGACCAACAGAGCAACAGAAGTGCATCATCTACTGGTCAAGCTGGCTTGTGCTAGTATGAGCCAAACTACACTGTAAGTTAATCTGTCTGAAGCAAACCCCTGCCCTCCTCCCTTAATGCCTTGTCTGAGTGAGCCCGAACTGTCCATACAAATGTTGCTGACTGCATTAAGATCTGTTGTGAAATTTCAGGTAGATGGACTTGATTTTGGTGAAGTTCAAAGGTGTGTTGGAGTCAAATGTGGGGATGTAATAGGCAAGCTAGCATCACCTTAACTAGGCCACTCTTCATCCTGCCACCGTAGAGGTGCATTTTAATTAGTGTGGTACTGCTCGGCAGTGGCAGAATGTGAAGTTGGGGCCGGCTGTGCTCACTGGTTTCTGGTGCTATCAGAGTGCTGTGCTGTTTTATTACAAGAGGGTAAGAATGAAAGTGGTGTTGGTAGCGGAGTCCCTTTTACGTGATTCCTGCGCACCTAGCGTTCCTCTCTTGCCCACAGTTCTGATCTGGTAGGAGATCTGCTAACTCCAGGGCTGCTTTCTAGCAAAACTGCAGTTGGTTATTTGGTGGATGAGGGGCAGCCAGGGGGTGCTCTTGACCTGTGTTGATTGGTCCTTTTACCCTTCGGGGCGGGGAGTTCTTAGCTGGGTATGGCCTGGCTGCTTGATGGGGAGGGAGACTGCTGTAGAGCATAGGTACGAGGCTGAGCAGACTCAGGTCAGGAACTTCTGAGGCCCAGGAGAGCAGACTAAGATGTGTAGCCAGAGTTATTGTGTTTGCTCTGTACTGGAAGTGGTACACAACTGTTCTTACCTGACTCACCTGTGTTCCCAATTTGTATATAGCTGGAATGGGTGTTAGCTGAGGAAAGGGACTAATTATTGCCAAACACTATCTCTCATGAATTAAACAACCTTAGTTAAGGAGCTGGAGATGCTGTGGCTTAGCCCAACTCCTCCTTCCCCACATAGCAGCTAACCTAGGCAACTGCAGTGCCATTCTCTCCTTCCCCCTCCTGCAAGTCTTTCCTGTCCCTGCATCCAACATGACTCTGTACCAGCAGCAAGAAAGGTGGCCCTTCAGTTTCCTCCCCACTTACATGCTTGTGCACAGAAGCCAGTGTGAATCTGCAACCCTCTCCTTGTCCTAATTTACTCCTGAGGGCATGTTGTGCCAAAAAAATAAAAATTCTGCACATTTTTTTTTGTCAAATAAATGTGGAGACTCTAGCATGGCAGTGGGGAACACAGGCCCCTGGCTGCACAGAGGTGAGAGATCACTGTAAAGCTTTCCCTCTCCCCCCGGACACTAACGCAGTAGTGAGGCTGCACCCAACCCTGACAGCACAAGGACCAGGCCTACCTCAGGGCCCTGCCCTCTGAGGGCAAGGCAGGATCCAAGTGTGGATGGGCTTAGTGTGGGAAGATCCAGGTGTGAGCTGAGAGGGTTCTGTGGGGGGCAGTCTGGGTGTAGGCAGCTGAGTGGTGGATCTGAGGGCAGGGGATATCTGGATCCACAGAGGCTGGAGCGGGGGGCGTGTTTCCTGGGTGCAGTGGTAATGGGTCTCTGCAAGGAAGTCCAGATGAAGGTGGTTGGGGGTCAGTGGGGTGGGGTCTGGGTATGGGGGATAGAGGTTGGCAAAAAAGACTGGGTGGGGCTCAGTGGGGTGTGGATCCAGGTGGTTCATGGGGGGGGGGGTTTCAGGTGTGTATGGGCAGGTTCTGAGTGCAGAAGGGTGAGGCTCAGCAGGAGGGTCTGGGTATGAGGGGGGCTGGAGGCATGAGTGTTGGGCAGATGGGGGGCAGCTCCCTGTACAGGGATCCCTCCCCATGCAGCTAAAGAGCAATGGGTGCAGGAAGTGGGGAATTTGCAGAGCTTCCTGCAGCTGGGGGAGAAAGTGGGGGTGAGTCTGACCTGGCCCTGGATGCTGTGCAGGGGAAGAGGAAGTCCCGTCCTCCCCAGCCCAGCCAGGACTAGCAGCTGAGCCCAGCACAGGGTAGGAGCCACCAGCCGGGTCTTTGCCAGTCTTGCCTCCTGCCCTACAGTGATTTTACCTCTCTGCTGGCTGCCCTGGACACCCAAAACATGACTGCTCTTGTGGCTTCCCTTTCCTTCCCCATCAGAAAGTCATTTTTCTGCAGGGAAGCAAAGAAACCGGGGGAGGGGGGGCATAAATTCTGCACATGTGCGGTGGTGCAGAATTCTCCCAGGAGCACTAATTGTCGGGAGGATGACACATGGTGATTAAGGTTCTATTAGAAGTGGGCAATCCAAATTCTCCCTTCATTTTCTGTCTCACTGCAGCGAGCAGACGTGTAATCCTTTTCAGGCCAACTGCACTAGCACTGAGGCAAGAAGCTAGGAGCATGTCCCTGCCAGGAACCATCTCTACAGTACACTGTCAGCTGTGGCCTCGTTCCCTCCCTCCCACCCACCACTAAATAGAAAAGAGAATAATTCCACTCTGCCCCAAAAGTGACACGTTCAAGGTCTGTGATGGTAAAAGCTCCTAAGTTTTTGTATGTTTCTCAGGCAGCGGTTTGCAGAAGACAAGCTGCACCTCAGATTGTAATAAACAGCAGCAACGAGAGATTAAATAGGCGCTTTAGGATAAAGCAGCGAAAGACTGATCAAAGCAACGCATTTTGCAAATGGCAGTAAAAGGGGAGTGGAAAGAATTCTAAGCTGTTGCAGCAGGCAGCAGGCGAGAGATCATAAACTAGCAGCAGGCAAATGTATCGTGTGAAAGCAGTTGCTTCATACAATTTATTTAAAATAAGTTTTATTACAAAACAGGATCTTTTTATTAAAATACGTAAAAACCACTAATCTTACCAAAGGCTAGGGTTTTTAACTAGACTCCACAGCGCAAGACCAAGCTTAGAAAGAGCCAAGGTGGAATCAAGTCTTTATAATACAGGGAAGCTTGACAAATGCAGCCTGTCCTCGGTAACGCAGGCCAGCACACCCTGTTGGGTGTATTTGGACAGCTGCTCTAAACAACTCCATCCACCCCACCCCACCCCCAAACGTTAGACAACAGCCACACTTCACTATATAAACCAAAGTTTTTTGCTCGTTTCTTTTCAGTCAGATACGGTAAGAGAGGCTATAAATATTTCAGACACTTCCATGAACAAACACACTGATCTGTTTAGAAAGGAGAAGGTTTTAAAATAGCTTTATTTGAAGCTTTTTTAAACATTCGATCGCTGCTCAGCAGCAGCAGCCTTACTCCCCTGGCACGTTAACAGATGCTTTTTGCACAGCCCTGTATGTCAAGTACTGCATGCAACGTGGGGGTGGGGGCAGTGGTGAGAAGCAGAGGGACGGTAAGAAAGGGTTCTGGCTCCAGTGTTCTGCTTCACACACAGTGGGGCCTGTTCTTGGTTTCAGTGGGAGCAGGATTCCAGTGTTTGCTGGACTATGCAAGCATCAAAATAAATAGATGCCCTGGTCACACATGGGAGAATTTGGCGCGCACGTTTCTGCAGGAGTAGGCTCAGGGAGACAGCCTGATCCTAGAAAGGAGGTGAGAAAGGATTGATTCAGTTTTCTAAACCCAGTGTTAAGAACCCCTTGGTCTTTGGCAAGCAAGATAGCGCCATTCTTCAGTTCTTACGTGGTTGCTCCAGCTTTTTACCACTTCCTGCAGAGCAGTACCAAGTTATAGCTGCTAGACAGCTGGAAGCCTGGGTCATCACTACAAGGAAAACACCAGTTAAAAGGCAGTCGTTGCTTTTCTCAGCTCTAACCTTAACCTCCGTATCCCTCTCCTACCAGATGGATAGAGGTATGAAAGTCACTTAAGAGCTTCAGTTGCCTCTCGAGTTGGAAGAGTTGGATCCAAGGGACTCTGGCTGGCTTTGAGGAATCTTTGGTTTAAGGCCACAGTTCTGCTGGTTTTAGTGGTGGCTGGTTGCTGCTTTTATAAGCTGAGGTTGCAGGACTCGTCATGGCAGAGTGCCTGCTCCTTGGGAAAGTTCTGCTAAGGGACAAACAACAGGGAAGGACTAAAACATTTCTGCCTCAACATTTACCCTAATGAGCGCCAAACTTGTTTTTCTGTGCGGCCATCCCCAACCTCCCCAGCTATAATCAGCTAAGAAGATGATTGGTGGAGTGGGAGGACTGCCTGAGAAACAGCAATGTGGGTTCAGAAGAACATACTGCTTGTATTTTTAGAGAAAGTGGGTGAAGAGGACAGTCCCCTCTGCCATTTGCAGATGTGGAAATCATTGGCAGACCGCTTCAAAGTGAACGGATTGTGAGCTTTAGCACAGCAAATTACAGCCCCTCTGGATCCCTAAATGCTTTTTTAAATCCAAGAGTAAGAGGCACACGCCCTCACCTCTGAAATTCACCCTTCCCCTCCCTTTGGGTGGTGTGTCAGGCAGCAGCATCCAATGAACTAGCATGTCAGCAAGTATGGTGGCATGAAGTTTGAACAAAGGCCAGTGAGTACGTCCCTGCAGTAAATTACCTCCTACCTAGGTTGTCCCCGACCAGCTGATGCCTACACAAACTTTACCCGAACTGCGTATGAGGCGATGAAGATGATGGCATAAAAGTCTGTGATCTTCCCTTCCACAGCCCTCACTCTGTCAGCAGCCAGCCAGCCACGAATAGAGCCGAACAGACGCAGGCCTGGTCACTGCACCGAGGAAAGCACAGACACCTTTGGTTGGCTGGTAGGTTTTAAACCAACAGTTGGGTGATACTCTTTATTCATTTAAAAACAAAGCCAGGGGCAGTGAGATGGGAGAGGCCCCTGGCAGCTCTACTCTCCCTTCAAATCCACTAAAAACCTCCATGTGGCAAATAAAATTGTACATGCATAAGTGCCACAGGTAGGTAGGCAGGTAAAATCCCCTGGGCTCAGCTCCACCAGAATCCAGCTCCAGGGACATCCATTGCCAGCAATGGAGTCCATACTGTCCACGGCCAAGCTTGGTGCCCCTATGTGGTGACATGAGTCTCTGGGTGGGGCTTTATTTCAACAGGAGTCTTGGTTCAGAGATGGGGGAAGGAGAACCGGCACCTGACAACCTGGTTTCACAGCTGCAGTGGAGCAACCTGGGTCCATACTTCCAAGAGCTTCTGCCTGTGCCCGGGAGCCTGGAGAGAACTGTCTTCACCTTTTGGCTCTTGGATTCCACAGAGTCGTGCTCTCTCCTGAACATGTGACTGTGCCCTGTCTATCCGATGGGAGAGATGTAGGGGAGAGGAGAGAGTCTTTTTCCGTTTTCACATCGCTTGAAACGCAGGAGTTCTCCTTCACACCATGAGCTCATTGGATCTGGAGCAGATCCTGTTCCCCAGCTGAGTGTGTCCGTCACACAGGGACTGGCCTCAGCTTTCCTACAAGGAAAGAAAAGAGCATCAATACTATGCCAAAGGGAAGAATGTGTAATTCCTGCCCCAAACACCAATGTGCAGACAGTGCTCCTAGGGTCTGAGGGCTTTTCCCTGCTACCACCAAGGAAGGCCCCAGCTGTAATCCTGGCACATGGATTGCCAAAGAAAAAGTTCCCTGCATTAGAGACTGCAAACCACCTCACACCGTTTCTGAGACACAAGCTCCACCTTGCCAGTTACTGAGCAGACCTGACCGTCCCTCTTTAAGCATTTGCCGAAGTAGAGACCTTCACCGCTTACAGAAAGGCTTAAGCCCGACTGCCCTCCATACCTGCACATGCTCACCTGGAAGCCAGGACTTCTCCTAATTTCAGGCTGAAATCAAAGTCAACAACACAGTTTCATTGGAGACGAAGTTACACATGTTCCCGCCTCCTGCAACCAAGCCTCCCCCTTCCCCCATCTTTTCTCTCAGTGCTACAAGGAGGAGGGGAGGTTGGCAGTGGGATTCAGAGCAGTGCGCAAAGGGGATCAATTGAGGCTGGCTATGTAGCACCCTCTTCTCTTTGTGCCCCCTTCAGGAAGGGCTGCCAAGGGTGGTTTTTGCTGAGCTGCCTTGTCAAACTATGTGGCCATTACTGGTCCTTAAATGAGAGGCGGTGACAGCTTGCAATCTGCAATGAAAACCTTTTCCCTTGGTCAGCACCAGCTCCCTACCACATGGATGCTGGAGCAGAGGCAGAGCAGGTGGGATTAAGATCTCAGACCAGGCGGCGTCACCACAGAGTTAGGATTAGGGTCCTCTTCAGAGAAGGGAGATGGCAGAGGTTTAACTGGGACTGTGCCAGATAATTTGTGTTTAGCTAATGAGCTTATTCCAGGCGAATGAGCAGTCAGTTCTCTGCTGCAGTAGCCCCAGCTGTTACCAGCCCTCTTTTCTCTAGTCATATCTATTCTGAAATTTATCTGGAGAACTGTCCTGTGAAGACACTCAAAAGGCAACATGAATAGAGCACAACACATCAGAGCAGGTGGACACCTCAGCTCCTAGGATCGCTCTTCGCACACCAGGACTGGATGTACCAGAAAAGAGCCGTTGGTCACAGTTCAGGGCAACTGCCCTGTATTTTCCCTCAGTGACCCAGCAAGGGCACCAGGATTCCAGCTCCCTTTCTTGGGTGGAAACCCCCATCTCTCTCCCTTCTGGCTGGAGTATTTCCAGGTTGCAAAGTTCCCTGCCTTCACTGTGGTATGCCCAGCAGCAGAGACAGACTGCCCAAGCACAGCTGCTTGCTTTCTCTTCAGAAATGGTGAACAGTGTTTACCACATAGCTCTTTCTAAGCAAGCCTATTTTATTCTTAAGGTAAAAGCACCACACAGAAAAGATAGTAAAAACACATGCTAAAAAGCTTACCAGAGATCACCCCAACCCAAATATGGGCTCTGGCAGGAGTATTCCTTCACCCCCCCCCATCTCCCCCTCTCAACAGTTTACCTTGTGGTTTCAAGTTCATCACAGCTTCAGCTCAGAACAAGCACAGAGTCTTACAGGGCTTCAGTAGGCCCTGCCCTTCCAACCGTTCCCTAAGGGCTGGGGCCCTCTGTGGACCAGAGGTCCTGCCCATTGGCTGGAAGAAGGCCCTGAGCCAGTTTAAAACCAGGCTATTTATGCAAAAATCCCTTCTTTGTGGCTCCCTCGAGAATCTAATTTGAACTAGTATATGGGTTCCTCTCCAAGAGGGATGGCTTCAAAGAATGGATAACCAGAGCAATTACTTTAGTTTGTCTTAATTCCTTAAGGTTTGTCCAGCATATTACAGGATATAATCAGTCTGTCACACCATCATCCACTCATACGAGCCTCCTAACTTCTCCCTGTTAGGGGCTTGTGAATTTATACTACAGCCTGTGGGCCTGAGCAGCTTGCCTCAGTGAGATCTAAGGGCTCTGTCTGCTGCTGCAGAGCCAATGCCCACACATTTATGGTAAGACAAGCCCTCTGGGTCAGCCTTTTGTGCAGACAATGCCTTCAAAAGAAGTTCTCTTCTTGCTGGGAGGGACTCAGAAACCATAGCTGGATGTGGCAGTGGGGGTGGGGATTCACATAGGCGGTGAGTTCTATGGGCCCATAGTGCCCATGCTCCACCAATATTTAGGGACATGGGCCTGGCTCCACCAATGTTTGGGCTTACTGCACTTCAGGGGGCCACGGGGTCCAGGGCAGCCTGGGGGGTTAGTGGGGGTCCTGGCGCTGGCAGCAGTGAGTGACCTGGCCCGAGCCTGCCCCGCTCCACTCCACCTCTCCCCACTGGTTCCTGGTATCGCTCGGGGGAGGGGACGGAAGCTGGAAAGAGGCGGGGCAGGGCTTCAGGGAAGGGCTGGAATGGGGGCAGGGAGGGGCCAGAACAGGGGTGGGCTGGAGCCAAGTTGCTCGCTGCTGCTGGCATCAGGCCCCCCGCTAACCCCTCAGGCTGCCCTGGACCCCACGTTCCCCGGAAGCTCCCCAAAGTGCCCCGGTTATTCCTATGGACGGGACAGCTCTGCTTGGACCCGTTCTGGGCACTACCAAAAATTATACAAATCTGGCACCCATGGAGATTAATACCGGTTGGACAGTGGGTGAAGAGTTTGGAGTTTGTTGTTCACATCCACATGTATCAGGAAGCATTATTGCAAATAGGGGAGCACAGAGGGGCCAAAGGAGACCTCTCCACTACACCTACCTGAAGTCTGGAGCTTCCTCCGGAATGAGCCTGCTCGTCTTGTAGGTCTAGGAGAAGAATGTGTTCGAATGGAGGGCTGTGCTGCCACTGGTGAATCATTCTAGAGAGAGAGAGGAGGAGACTGGGCTCAGACTGCAAAGAAAAGCTACAATGACTGCACCATTAAGGATTTTTTAAGACAAAGCACCCTACTGGGCCAGCCTAGTCAATCTGCCACTTTCCAGGCAGTGTGAAGAACGCAGGATGAGCATAATGGGATCACTATAGCTCGAGGCAGTCAGAAAATGGGCTGTTGTATTCTGAGCAGGCTGGTGTATTCTGGAAGGCCACTCAGAGGGAGTTCAAAAGTCAGGCCCTGGGGCTGCTGAGAGAGGGAGAAAGACTGTTCCAGGGTGGAGGCAGTTGTGTGTGTCACAGAGAAACAGAACGTGAACAGCGCACCACAGAAATGAACAGAACACCCTAATGAAAGGCAATGGAAGCGTGCAACGGGGCTGGTTAGTTACCTCTAAGTGCTCTTGACTAGACCAGGACACTAGTTCTGCTCTCCGGGATACAGGGCCCAGTTCCACGGAGCGAACTCGCTCAGCGAACTTTAGGGAACAGAGAGTCTCACTTGTGTTCTTCTCCACTGGAGAGACCTGGAGCCAGACAGAAATACACAGCATTCATTGCCCTGAACATTCCCGCCTCCCTCTCAACATTCCCATGCTGCTCGCAGCGGGGAGCCGCCAATCCCTGGCAACGGGAGGGGGGCAGAACTGGAAGAGCCACGTTCACTATCACACAGCAGTTACTGTGTGAGGCTGGAGAGAATCTAAGTTCCAGCTCTCAATCACAACAAGAGTATTTCAGTGCTGCTAGGACACTATGATTAACAACAATCATTTCCCATTATAGCACTGTACATGTATGTGGTGCTTTACAATCAGAGTCACATGTGTTCCCTGTAACTAACACGCTCTTTGTTTGTAGGAGAGCTGCAATGAGGCCATGTCTACATCTAAAATTTTGCAGCGCTGGTTGTTACAGCTGTATTAGTACAGCTGTATAGGGCCAGCGCTGCAGAGTGGCCACACTTACAGCAACCAGCGCTGCAAGTGGTGTTAGATGTGGCCACACTGCAGCGCTGTTGGGCGGCTTCAAGGGGGGTTCGGGGAACGCGAGAGCAAACCGGGAAAGGAGACCAGCTTCGCTGCGGTTTGCTCTCGCGTTCCCCGAACCACCCTGCAAACCGCAGGGAAGGAGACCTGCTTGTTCGGGGAACGCGAGAGCAAACCGGGGAAGGAGACCAGCTTCGCCGCGGTTTGCTCTCGCATTCCCCGAACCCCCCCTGCAAACCACAGGGAAGGAGACCTGCTTGCTCGGGGGTTCGGGGAACGAGAGAGCAAACCGGGAAAGGAGACCAGCTTCGCCGCGGTTTGCTCTCGCATTCCCCGAACCCCCCTGCAAACCGCAGGGAAGGAGACCTGCTTGCTCGGGGGTTCGGGGAACGAGAGAGCAAACCGGGAAAGGAGACCAGCTTCGCCGCGGTTTGCTCTCGCGTTCCCGGAACCACCCAGCAAACCTCAGGGAAGGAGACCTGCTTGCTCGGGGTTCGGGGAACGCGAGAGCAAGCCGGGGAAGGAGACCAGCTTGATTACCAGAGGCTTCCTCAGGTATGCTGGGATACCTGCTTATTCCACGGAGGTCAAGAAAAGCGCTGATAAGTGTCTATACTTGATTACCAGTGCTGGATCACCAGCGCTGGATCCTCTACACCCGAGACAAAACGGGAGTACGGCCAGCGCTGCAAACAGGGAGTTGCAGCGCTGGTGGTGCCCTGCAGATGTGTACACCTCCTAAGTTGCAGCGCTGTAACTCCCTCACCAGCGCTGCAACTTTCTGATGTAGACAAGCCCTAAGCTACAGCAGCTGGCAACCGCTCGGGGCTCTTCCATAAGGGACTAGTGGAGACACGGATATTCTAGTGATTTAGTGGTGAAATTCCTGGTGGGGAGGAGGCACACAAGCTGCAGGGAGGTTTAAAAAGAAAACAACCCCAAGCCACCATGAGTAGAGAGAGACTCTTAAGAATCTGATAATGCTAACCACAGAAAACTACACAGAGGAGAGAGGGAAACCCACCCCAAAAGAGCCACGTGTTCCCTGGCCTGGCTATCTTTAGAGCCACGGTTTAGTACGAGATTTCTCAGACTTCCATATACAAGTAGATCTCTGTGACCTTCCCAGTACTAGAATCTGTGAATGGATTTACCAGCTTTCCTCCCTCCTCTCACGCACAACAGAGCTCTCCTTGAGTAGCGCTATTAGAGAGATGATTGAAAAGGGTGAGTTTTGCTGGTTCTATTTCAAGATCAAGTCTTTTCCTCACACTAGTGCTCAGGCAGGGCTGACTGAATCTCATTGGATGCCCCTACTTCTTGGCTCTGATGCTGGCGGAGTGCCGTGATGGACAATGCTGTGCTCCTCCTCTGTCACTGAGGGGGTGTCTACTTTGAGCAGGAGGTGTCATTTCCAGCTCGAATAAACGTGTGCGAACTAGCTTTGATCCCATTTCCATGCTAAAAATAGACGGGTAGCTGCAGCAGTGCAGGTAGCAGGCTGGGCTGACTGCCCAAGTCCACCCCTACAGTTCTCGGTCGGATTGTACTTAGGGTGGCCACTGTCACGGCTACGCTCTATTTTTAGCGCACTAGAGGAGGAGGCTTTCAGCTAGACCGGAGTATCTCCTAGAAGAAGGCCCCTTCCATTGCACTGGAACCTTTCCCTTTCAGTCTGTGGCATGTTGCAAATGGCAAGCTACTCTGCAGTGCCTAGGGGAGTAAGAAACGGAGATGACCAGGGAAAGGGGAGAGGAAAGCCATACATTTACACAAAACGTAACTTCTTCCTCATTCTTCATCACCAGCACTACCCAACCAAGTGCAGCTAGTCCACAGCGGCACTGAGAGAAGAGAGGCTATCTGGCACTGGTGAGGCCACACCTGGAGTATTGTGTCCAGTTTTGGACCCCCCACTACAGAAAGGATGTGGACAAATTGGAGAGTCCAGCAGAGGGCAACAAAAATGATTAGGGGGCTGGAGCACATGAATTCATGAGGGAGAGGATGAGGGAACTGAGGTTGTTTAGTCTGCAGAAGAGAAGAATGAGGGAAGGATTTGATAGCAGCCTTCAACTACCTGAAGGGGGGTTCCAAAGAGGATGGAGCTCGACTGTTCTCAGTGGTGGCAGATGACAGAACAAGGAGCAATGGTCTCAAGTTGCAGTGGGGGAGGTCTAGGTTGGATATTAGGAAACACTATTTCACTAGGAAGGTGGTGAAGCACTGGAATGGGTTCCCTAGGGAGGTGGCGGAATCTCCTTCCTTAGAGGTTAAGATCAGGCTTGACAAAGCCCTGGCTGGAATGATTTAGTTGGGATTGGTCCTGCTTTGAGCAGGGGGTTGGACTAGATGACCTCCTGAGGTCCCTTCCAACCCTAATCTGCTATGATTCTAATGTTGGAGAGAGAGACTGTAGTATGTTCTGGCCTGCAGCTCTTTCATGTTGAGACAGGAGCATAGTTTGAAGTGGGAAGTAAAGGCTTGTAGGGAAGCCCAGGTGTCTGTAGCAGACATTGACAAAGAAGGGCACACGGACAGACAGACACACAGAGTCTGAAGACTACAGTGGATCTATGCCAGCTTACACCAGTGGAAGAGCTAATCCTAGTGGCATCTAGGAGGATTTTCCATGGAGCACCTGCCTCCAGAAGAGGGTGCCACTCCTCAGGGTGGTAACACTGAGGGTGTTCCCGAAAAACTGAAGGGCAGTGATTGATTTCTGAGTCTGGTCAAAGGCAGCTATATAAATACATATTGTGTATTGCCCCAATCAAACCAAACGGAATGAAGCTGCTTAAATAAATGCCCAGTGAACATATAAGCCAGTTAGCGGATCACATTAAAATTGTATAGTATAATTTGTTGCACTGCAAACTTAGAAGTGTGGTTTCTACTCTAAAAAGTGACTGTGTAAAAATGGCACCTCCTTATTCATCTACTCCCCATGGGACATTCAGGGTCAGCCTTGCTCACTTTAGTAACTAAAACAAGTTTTTACTGTTCTTTACTCCCATTATCCCTGCAGAAGCCAACACAGCTATGAGAGAGGAAGCCACATTCTATTCCTACTTATGCATCAGGGACAGACCTGCTAACTAGGTTCCAGGCAGTTACACCTGTGCAAACTCACAGACAGTAACAGGACTGCACAGGTCTCATTGATGGCAAAATATGAAGCCAAGGGGGTTTCTCGGGTGTCACTAAGCCATAATTTGGCCAGCGGGCCCTGTATTACTGGTGATGAGATGGAATAAATCCAGCTTGACTCTCAAGTTCCTGGCAGTAAGGAAAAAAAAAACCCATCTTTTCACTTGTAAACAGCACCATTGAATAAAATTAGAGACACTGCACATAGAATCCCACAGTGCCACTTTCAGAGGAGAACCACACCTCAAGTGAAGCCTTATTGTATCTACCAATCCAAACTAAAGCACCTATATTATGAGACCACAAGCTTTCCTATGTCTGTTCCTCAGACCTGTTAAGAACCTAATGAGGTTCTGGACTATGAGATTCTGGACTTCTCTTGTAATGGGCTTTCGGTCAATTTCAAGTTTCCTGATTCAGTCAACCATCTCTCCTTACCTCATCTGCCCAGTTGACCCCAGAACCCACCTGCACCATCATGAGGGTTTTGCTATCTCCGCTAAGGGAGTCTTGGAGTAGGTAGGTCAGTTTGGAGTTGCGGAATGGCACGTGACCCTGGCGGGCGCGCAGAGCATAAATCACATCTCCTAGTGCTGACAGTGACTTGTTGATGTACTGGGCCTCCCGGAGCCTGCTTCCCTCTGCACCAGACCTGCCTACCCGTTCAGATCCAGCCAAGTCCACCAAGTTCAGCTTCCCTATGACCAGCCAAAACACAAACACACACACAAACTTAATAATCTCGTGCAGCTACCTGCTCGACCCATGTGGACGTGCTAGCCACAGTGGGGTCTGTCTAGCAATTAATGAACATCCCCATCCCCTCCAGTTAGGAACTCAACACACCTGGAGCTTTATATTGGTATGGAGAATTGGGAGTCCCACAGATCAACCTGCAGCTTGGATTTTCATTACATTTCGAGTTGATGAAAGAGGGCCAATTGATGGGACTGTACAAGCTGAGCTATCTGTCAAATTTACATTAGCCTGCCTTTGCGAGTTGCCTACATTTGATACAGAATCACCGCACAACTGTGCAATGCATGGGGGCAAAAATTCCTTCTTGACCCTTGTAGCAATCAGCTGATGCCCTGAAGCATGAAATCTGAGCACCTTATTTTAGCATGTATAACCACAGATGTTCTAGAGTAGCTAGTCTCTTTTTCAATCCAGCTATACAACCCAGTCCTGACCAGCAACACCCTGAGCATTCTGCTCCCAAACACTGACTCCCAGTAATGCTAAATTGTGTGGCTTTGTGTGTCAGAGACAAGCATCCACTAGGGACCAGGCAAGTGGCACCCAGTTCTTTTTTCACTTGTTACCCACTGCAGCAGTTGAACTCAAATCTCCAGGCCTGTGTCATCCAAGGACAGGTGTGATCACCAGCTTCCCCCTCCACCATCTGCCTCCTAGGAGACACTAACCTGTGGTTCTGAGGCCTGTGCTGTAGTCGAGTCCTCTTACTGTGACGATGAGGAGGGCGTGAGATCGTGAGCTGTGCTCATTCAGGCTGGTGTACTCAGTCACTCTGTTTGAGTGCCCAAATTCAAACACCTGGGAGAAAGGCAGAAAGATGTGAGCCTTTGGATTTCACTGTGTTGTCTGGACCGCAGCTTCCCCTATCCCATCTACATTCACCACTTTCTTAAATGGCAACAGGGTGGGCAGGTCTTTGGCAGATCTTCTTTACTGACACTCGGCACCACTACCTACCCCATTTTCTGAGCAGAACGTAGGTGAACGGCAGACCCTTTCTTTCTTGCAGATGCTCATAACCCCTGGCAAATATTAACTCTATTCCTTCCGCAATGAAATCATCAACCACTGACCTTAATTGCTCACGAAAGATATTGGATTGACAGTAGCACTAAATTCATATTAACCCATAGAATAGGTATGGTATTTGCATCCTCTTGTCCCTCTGCTGCCAGCACTGCTCCAGCAGCTGGTCTGTTCATAACAGAAGGACTTGAGTAAGTCTCTCTAATGCATAGGGAAGTTCACTTCGTCCCAGCAGGTGATCCCAGCTGGCTCACCCCATCTACTAGGTACCATCTCTGCCCTTCCCCTCCTGGGTTCTCCATCAATCATGATGTTTTTACCTTGTTAATATCCTCCACACTTTGCACCTGGAACTCAGTCAGTCCTGGTACATACAGCTGCCCGCTGCCATCCGGGCACAGTTTGATGTCCAGCTTCTCCTGAGGTTCCTTTCCAAGCAAGTCCCTGTAAAGACAGGCAAGGTGACCCTCCCCTCAGACTCGTATCATTTTCTATTCCCTACACTAGCGACTTACAAAGGTGAAAGGTATGAGGCCTTTCAGCCTGACCAGCCCTAAACTAACCTCCCCAGCTAGGAAACTGCAGACTGTGTCAGGCCAGGCTCCCTTGCTTTGCTCTGCTCTGCAGTTCTGCCAGTGGTCAGGTTTATGATCTAGAGAGGACAAGCTTCTTCCAGCCGTTGGAAGCCAGGGTCCCTCCTCAAGCACGGTTACCCCAACTGTTGTCCACTAAAAACTCTGAATTGGCTTTGGGTGAACAAGCACAGACTAAATACTAGCTACACTAGCTATACGATTTTCAGAGGAAGCATTGCCCACTGGATGCTTCCTCATCTATTTTTAGTCTCAGCTCTTCTCTTTTCTGTGTTGTTATTTGTCTGTCAGGCATGTAACACAACCCATCCATATAGCGCCCCAAACAGATCCACATTCAGAAGTTCCACTCCCCTGTTTCCACCTGATCGGACTCATGCCTGGTTTGCAGCTTTTATTATCTCAACAACTGACAGTCTTCTTCTCAGGTTCAGCCTACCCAGTTGTTGTATAATTAAGTCATTCTTGCAACGTCTTTGCTGCCACCCTTCTGTGCTCCATTCCACCCCCTACCCCTACTCCTGAAGGAGACAAGAAGAATTCACTGGAGGAAAATGCTTCTCATTCTCTGAGACCGTAGCTCACAATTTCCAAACGTGCCAAAGGCACAAAACACAAGCAGAGAATGTTAATGTAAAAAAGCTTCCAATTAATGCCTGTTGGGGTTTCCACATCTATTAGCAGAAAACGGGGAGGCAGAGAGCACAAGCACGAAGGGGAAAAATACAATCTGATTGCTGGCAGATGTTTTAACAGGTGTTGGCGTGAGCGAGAGACCAGAGACACAGAAGGCATTCTAGGAACCCGAGGCTTGGAAAGAATTCCAGGCAGGAGTTCTGAAAGCCCTGTGTGCTGAGAAAAATCCCCGAGTCAGCTAAAGCTTGGGGACTGAAGCAC
Source organism: Gopherus evgoodei (assembly GCF_007399415.2). Taxonomy (NCBI): domain Eukaryota; kingdom Metazoa; phylum Chordata; order Testudines; family Testudinidae; genus Gopherus; species Gopherus evgoodei. Next base: position 7,084,765 of record NC_044333.1, on the reverse strand, counting down.
ACATCAAAAACAGTACGTACAGCCCAGAATCAGTTTGGTAGTTTAAGATTTTGGAGACACCATATGCTTCTCAATTACCTGTACACGGGAAAGAAGAGACTGTGCACTAGACAAGTTGGAGGAGGAGAGATATAGGAAGTGAACCTGCTTTTTCAGCCATTAAACATTTCCCTAAGCACCACAAGTAAATTCCCTGGTAAAATAGCCAGCCTGGTTCAGAGTTCAGGTGTGTCATTTATGCACAGCCCTGCCCAGGCGCAGTGCAGAGCTGCCGTGCTCTGGAGGAGCACCAGGAGAGATTGCCCTTGTCTTTGCAGGACTACTCAGCACACACACTCCATGTTACCCATTAAGGGACACAGACATCCCACAGTCAAGCTTTCCTACAGACTCCTACCCCTCCCAGGCTCCCTTCCTGTTACCTGAGTGCTTCGTTGTAAATCTCTGCCACACTGACAGTGATCGTGTAGCCCCAGTCAGACGCCTTCCTCTGCACCTCGGAGAAGAGCAACTGGAGTGCTCGCTGGTTGATTCCTGGGTTTTCAGGAGTTCCCTGTTGATCAAGGAAAAAATCTCACATGTGACATCAATGGAGAGAAAGGTATGACAGAATGACTGACATGAGACTCACCAGTGAGCCCATAAGGTGTGCAGTTGTGAGGACACCAGTAGATATTACACCATGATAAAGCTTGGAACAGGCATCCATGATTCACTGTGGAATCACCAACATCCACCTCCCACGCTCATGGTAGAGAAGGGGAACAGCCAGAAGGTTGCAAAACAACCAGGTTCCAACCTTCTTCTTCAGACTGTTCTGCTGTTGGCATTGTGTGGTTTGTTACAAACTTGGGAGATGCACAGTCAGGGCTGCTGTGCATGGTTATCTGGGAACAACATCATTCTTGGTCACTCTGACAAAGGGGGAATTTAAACACGTTTACCCATGAGCGTATCCATTACATACAGTCATCTAGGGACCAATCTATCCTCACCCTTCCTCGAGAAATGATGATGCTGAACTGTAGAATATAAGACACACTGAAAGGGAAGATGGAGGGAGACAGAGAGAAAAGGTGAGAAGGGAAAATTTACCTCCATAGTATATGTCTTGCCTGCACCTGTCTGTCCATAGGCAAAAATACAGACATTGTAGCCATCAATACAGGATGTGATCAGGGCCTGAACTTCCTGGAACACCTGTCAATGGGAGAGAAATAAAAATGAGCAATAGCTGACCCTCCAGCATAACCACTCCCCCACCGCGCCTCTCACACAGATTACACTGGGCATTGACTGGCTGTGCTGAAATCTCATTTCTACATTAATTTTTTGCATATCATGGGGTGATGGAAGAGTAGATACTTTTATACCAGCAGGAGCAGAGAGACAGCTCTCAAGTCTGCTCGAGTTCTACTCTGCCTGCTTATTGCTCTTTTGGAGGAAAGAGTTGCTTTACCTTCTCTTCTCCATCCTTCCCCTACAAAATCAGGGACCAGTAAGTAAGCTGTGACCTTATGAAATAATTATGTCTCTCCTCATGTCGACACACACCTTTCTCTTGTGGTGGAAGTCCATGCTAACGTACCAGTACAGAAACATGTGGATGTACTTACATCTTGCTGTGTTGCCTGTGGGGAGAAAACCTTGTCCAATTCAAATGAGACCTGCTTCCCCTTGTGCATCAGGTGCAAGATAGCATCATCATCAGGGTCAAAGGTCACTGAGTTGGCTGCTTCAGGCCCTTCCCCATCCTCTGTAGTTATTGGCCGGACTCGGCCAAACACACGGATATTTCCTTTACAAAGACAAAAATACAGAGACGCGCTCTCGATCAGCCTTCCCACCAACTCTCTCTTATCAAAGGGCATCAGACAGCAAAGATGCTTGACACAATCCACTTCACCTCTCTCATTCACTTCTGCAACTGCAGATCCCAAAGGTGGAGATTTAGAGTAACACACTTTAAGACCACAAGCCAGACTGTGCAGACTTCCCATAAGACAGACGTGTTGCTCGTGCCCTGCACGGAATATGTGGAGCGCGTGCGGGAGGTGGAGTCACAAGACATTGTTGTCTGCAGCAGGCCATGAATCATGTCCCTATTAGAGCACAGTGAAACCACAGTGATCTGGAGACAGCCCACAATAGGTTACTGTGCAAAAGAAATGCTTCCGCTCCAGTGCTGAAGCTTTCATTATTGCCCTTCTGGGTAGGTCCCCCAGGACCAACGATCCCAGTCTGATCCATGCCTGAACATGTCTAACTTCAGTCCAATCACAAAGCTTGAAGTGGGATGTCTCTGCCCTCCTGCTGCATTAATGTCACCCACCAAAAAGATCAGCCCTACATCACTGTCTAAACAATCTCTCACACACACACCTTTCAGCCGCACCAGTTCATTGTGGCATTTCTTGCGGAGCTGCAGCTCCCTGCGGTATTTCCTGAGTAGCTCCCGATTTGTGCTGTTCACCTCCTCAATGGCTTGTCCAATCTGAAGAGGAGGAGACACCAATTATGAGAGAGGAAAAAAATCAAAGAAGTATGGAGAACCCCCCACTACACACACACACACACACACACACCCCTCCTTCACAGTGTGGGAACTAGCAAAGGAATCTAAGAAGGGAAACATGGGGGATGGTCCCATGGCAGAGAATCAAAGAGCATCTGTCTCCTCATGCTCACGGTGCAAATCTAACTGTGGCAGAATCAAAGCAATAGTGTTAGGTCCTGCTCTACCGCAGAGCAAGGAATCTCCTGCCATGCTCACCTCTGCCCTGGCATTCTGCAGAGCTTCCTGGAGTAGCAGGGGGAAGTCTCGGACCTGCCGTTTCAGGCTGTTGTAATCATTGGTGAGGGTTCGGAGTGCTGGCTGGAGTGTGAGAAGGTTTGTCCGGACCCCTACAAACAAACATAAGATCCTTGATAATCCTCACGTTAAGGTCCCCCTTGGAAGGTGATAAAGCCCTTCTCCTGTTTGGATGCCTTCACTTGGAAGTGTAGGGCTGATCTCAAACTACCAACAGAGTAGATGGCAGGGATGTGGGGAGGATTCGCTAATGTTGCTGGGCATTTCTAAATCCAAGTGTGGCTTTCCTCCAGTAACTCCTAAGGAAGTCCTGCTGCATATGAGAATGTGTAGCATCACCTGGAAAGCTACATTCCCCAGTACCTGTACCACCCACCCTCCCACCCGTGTCAGGTTGTTGTAGGACTTGCTTCCCTCTGCCTCACCTGCCAGGTTCTCATGCACAGCTTTCATTTCTACTTGAGCACGTGCAAATGCCTCTTCAATGGCCCGGTTCTTGTCATCTTCCATGTTCTGCATCTCCTCCAGCATCTGTCCATGCGCCTGCTCCAGCTCAGACTCATACAGCGTAATCTAGGAAGGGACCCAAACTGCAGTTATTACTCTGTGACAGAGGCCAAGCCCAGCAGGACTGAATCACTCACCCACCCGCCCAACATTTCATGCAAACTCTTACCAGAGTTTGTTCAAACTCTTTTACTTGTACCACGGGGCTCGGTGAGTAAGTCAGAAACAGTCACTCAAAAAGGGCCATTGAACAGGGAGTAATGTGACCAATGGAACTTCTCCAGGTTGTTCCCATATACGTTCCCAGTGTGACCCAGAGACCTGAGCTCTGAGGTTGGATGCAGTTTGCTACGTTCCTCTGTAGCTGTTTTTCTCTCCTTTTCCACCCACGTTATATATTTTCCCCGTTCTCTATGCAGTACTGATACCTGGGCTCTGAGCTGGGCTGCAGTCTTCTGAGACTTCTGCAGCTGCTGTTCCATCTCCTTTAGCACCTGCCTCTGCATCTCCACTTGCTCCTGCAAGTGCTGATTCCGTGACTGGGTCTCACACAGAGCCTGCTTGGTCTTGGATGACTCCACTTCCACCGTTTTGATGAGATACTATAAAAAAATTCCCAACACAAGCATTTGAGAAACTCCCCACCATCAGGCCTGGGACAGATACGGCATTCCCCAAATCCAAGGCATTCCCCGAATCCAAAGCATTCCCCACTGAATTTTCAAGGACGTTAATCCACAAGGACCAGATGAAACTGGCAAGTTCCTTGGAGCTCAGCACCGATCTGCACAACCACCATTACAATCTACCGTAACTTTAAACAGGTAGTGGCATCTTTAGCACATAAAGCTGGGACTCTTACTTAGATGATAGATTTCACCTACCCTAAGCACCTTGTGCACTGCCAGGATTCTGTATAAGCTACAGACAAACAGCAAACAGTATTCAAACCTCCTGCAAGCGCCTAGATTCTCTGAGTCAAGTGCTAGCCCATTTTATACCCCCTTTGATATCAAGGGGTTGATAGGGGAGAAAGCCTGCCAGGATTTGGCCCTCTCGCTCTAAACGGAATTTAAAGATACGCATTCTGCTTGGATGCTGAACAGCAAATGGGCAGAATGATCAATAGGAGTCGCCCTGCAAAAATGATTTGTTGCATCTCACCTTTATCTGCTGGGGTTGGGCTTTCAGGCTAGCTATAGTCTCCTGACTGTCCCGCAGCCGCCTGCTGAGTCGCTCCTCCTCCTCAGCCTTCTCGGCAAGGGAGTCCTTTAAGCGCAGCTCTACCTCTGCCAGGCGATTGGTCTTCTGCTGCACTTCCAGGTCCAGCTCTGACAGCCTCCCCTTAGCCTCCTCCACCTCCAGCTGCAGCTGGGCCAACCTTTCTTGCAGCCTTGCATTCTCCTGCAAGCCAAGTTGGGAGGGGGTGAGAGGAAGCCAATTTTCATGTGATCCATAGGCAGAGGCGCAGGCACATGATCCATCACGAACAGTCTGTATGCATACACCCCAGCCTCGTGACCTCTTTACCTGGATGTGTTCGCAGTCAATGCATTTCACATGCTGCTTCTTCAGCTTCTGAAGCTGTGCCTCACATGACTTCATGTCTTGCTTTAGGTGCTCGTTCTCTGCAGCAAGCAGATTCCGATGCTTTTCCAAGTCAGTGCCACCCTGAAAAGGGCAGAAAAGGGAGACCAAGTGTTTGTTAACTCAATATTTTACTTTTAGTCAGTGGGTCAAATTCTGCTCTCTCCCTACACCCCTACAATGCATTTGACTTGAGTGGAGTTGCACCATAAAAGAAAGAACAGGATTTGGCACAGTATCGTTAATAATTAAGGACTCTACCCTTTTCACAAACTATACACATACGGTGCTACTGAAATGCAGCCAGCTCTGGGATGAAGGGCAGAATGCAGCCAGTGAATACCACAGTAATAGTGGCATGGGAAATGTTGTCAGGGACACAAGCAGCAAACTCCTGCTATGGAGAAGAGTGCCAGGTCCTCTGTTTTAAGGCTGCATTGGACAAACTCCCATTTAACTTAATGGACTTCAGTTTATCTACGTCGGGTTGGTCAAAATCCATCCAAATCAAACCTATGATTCTGGGAGTATTTCATTCATCGTCCTTAGGCTTCTAAACAATCCCCATTTGCACTAAGATTTCCTTCTTTTCTCTCCCTGTTTTACTGTCTCATATGTAAAATACTAAGAAGCCAACAACTTTAACCATGAATGTAACAATCTCCTCAGGGAAAAAAGACATGTAATGCAGATACGTATTGACTTCCAAGGGCTCACCAGCTCAGAACAGAGTCTGTTCACTTCCTGAGCTTGATCCAGAAGTTTCCCTTTCAGATTTTCAACCTGTCAACACAGGCACAAGTTGACTAGGCTGGTCCCTTTTGTATTTTGACCACAAACACCTCCTCCCAACACACACCAGCTCAGATTACACATAGCTTCACCTGAAGCTGCAATGCGCCGGCAAAGGGAAGTGCTTCAAGTCATGAACTTCCTAGAAGCCACACAGAGCCAGACTGATAGACCGGGTAGTTATGAGTTGTGGACTCCCCCACCCCAGAGAAAGCAGTGCCCAAGATTATATTGGAAGGATGTTGGCCCTGAGAAGACAACTTACCATACCAGCAATCCCCAAATTACACGGGGTGCTATTCATCATCAAACAAGCAACACACTCTCTTTATTTCTGCTAATATGACTGTAGAATACCACAGAGGCAGCTTTTTGGAGAGAACTGTATATATAACAGCCCTGGCTAACTGAGCTCCCACTGAAAAGATCAACAGAAAGTGAGAACATTCAAGCTGGAAAGGGAATAGACTTATCTAGTCCCTTACTCCACCACCTGCAATCAGCGCAGATACCTGGCAGTATCTGCTCCAATCCAGTTTTAGTTCCAAGTAGTGGGACCCCCTACCACCTCCTAGGAGCAGATTATTCCTCAGAGTGAGACCACATGGTTAGGACTATTTTCTGATATTCAGCCAAAGTTTTCTTTTCATCCCATTTTCTCTGATAATTGCTTGCACATTTGAGTGCTACTCACACCACATACTCATTTGCTGCCTCAGTGTACGTTTGAGGATTAAAAAAAAAAAAAGATTTTTTTTTTCAGGTAACCTTCTCTACCACATGAGCATTTTGACAGTTTGTCCTCCATTCTTTCACCAAATCTTGGGAGAAACTTTAATGGATAAAAATGCTGTTTCTTATTGGAGGAATCTTCCACCCCAACTGTGCTCAGAGATCAAATCATCCCCTCCTCACTAGGGGTCTTTGCTTTCCTGTATCATAAAAATGACCATACTGGGTTAGACCAAGGTTCCATCTAGCCCAGTATCCTGTCTTCCAACAGTGACCAGTGCCAGGTGCTTCAGAGGGAATGAACAGAACAGGGAATCATCAAGTGGTCCATCCCCTGTTGACAATTCCCAGCTTCTGGCACTTCTTCCTTTTTCTTCTCTATGACTTTCTTTTTCTAGCAGAGGCTTTTAAATTCCTTTTATATGGTGAGGTTCTTGAAGGAGAATCTTCCTAAACAGACATCAAAGAATATTTTTTTCTGTGTACAGCACACCATTTTCATTCCATGTGTGTATGAGATATTTACTCCAGGGATAAAGTAGATAGAAGTCTGCAGGCAGGGCTTAATTTGTTCCAGGGTTTGCTAGGGCTGAGCCTGGCACCTCGCAGCTTGGCAGTTCAGAGTCCTGGCATCTCTGGGCCTGCTGCATCAGTTATAAATGTACAAGAATGGCTTGACCCACATCACCTCTTTCATTACAAATGAAGCACTGTCTGTATGTTACTAGTGTGCCCATCTTCACACTCATGAACAAGAGAAGCAGGGAATTTTGGCAAAACGTATGGGATTTCTGCAGCGCTCTCTTTTAGTTTTCAGCTCTACCTGGTCCTATTCTTCTATCAGTGTCAGACAAGGAAATCCATTGAAAAAAATGATTATGGTGCAGTTTCAGAAATGTCACACCAGCTACACCACAGGAGCCCATTATTTTTACATTATAGCGCCCTATTGCGTGCTGCGGCTTCACTAAAGACAAAATACAGTGTCCTTGCCCCCAAAGCACTTACAAGGTAAGGTCTCTGTCCTGCAGTGAGAACCACACAGGCAGACCCCTGCCCCTGTGCTGAGCCCCACTGACTCTAGTGGGGCTTCACACAGCTGCAGTTGTCCATCGGCCTGAAGCAACCTGCAGGATAACAGGCTAAATTTGAACAGAACCGGTGATATACGGTAAGGAGGACTTTTGCCGACGATTACACCATGCACATCGTGTTTACCCTCAGGACAGCTGCAAGTGTCCACATTTCAGTATTTAAGAGACTGTCTGATTGGCAGCCTTTTTGTTCAACATTTAATGCTGCCTCTTGCCAGCCAAGTTCCGTCTCATGGTCAGAGCTCTCAATCTCACAGGACGGCAGGAGTGTGAAGGGTTATGGCAGCACTGCGCAGAATTGCATCAGAACAGACACACAGATGGAACCTGAGTTACTCTAAAGTAGCGCGGGGGAGCCTGATAGACTCCCAGAGGATTATGATAAAGCCAGGATGAAACTTGTGTTTCAACAGCACCTGCCAGAGTGCTGGAGCAGCCACAAAAAGTGAGCTAAACCCCGTGATGCTGACAAAGCAGGTGCCAGCTCATGCCAGGTGCCCGTGTCTCAACTGAGCACTGACAGATACTCAGCTGGAATGAGGGTGTGTCCACACTACAAGATTATAGCGACCTAAGTTACATTGCCACAGCGCCACCACAGTGATGACATCGTGTTTGCATGTCCCCACTATGCTCCTTGTGGGGGCAACGTGCATCCTTCCCAGGAGCGCTTGCACTGACTGAACTGCCAGTGCGGTGCGGCTTCTGAAAGCCAGCAACACTCGATGTCAGCAACGCAGTGTCTACATTGATAGCGTGTTGACCTAAGTGCTACGCCTCTCGCGGAGGCGGAGTTATTAAATTGGTGTAATGGGTGAGCTGCATCTGTGGGAACAAAATGTTAGTGTAGACACTTACAGAGTTAGGTCGACATAAGTTGCCTTGCTGCGCCCTAACTCTGTAACGGAGACCACGGCTCAGTCTGGCTCACCTGTGGGTTAAAACAAGTATTCGAGTTCTAAAAATGGCCTTAGCATCTAGACTTTATTGAATGCTTTTCAACAGTTGTGTGCATTAATCTCCCTTATATCATCTGCATACCATATTGTAAGGTAATATCTGAGCATCTGCATTGTAGGCCTCTGTAGACTGGTGAGTCATTAATTAGTGTGCAATGCTGGCCTACAACACAAGGTGTCATGTTCTGTCCCACAGTGAGGACCCATCAACACTAGAACTACTATTGTGGAACATCAAAGAAGATAAAAGACTTGGTTGATTGCTTCCCCCACCTGCCCCATGAAGAGAAGACATGCAAGTGAATTCCTCCCATCAGGTGAGTCGGCAGCTCAAACATCCCTACAAAGGAGAAACTGTATCTCTATGCTGCTTAGACTCCAGAGGGCAAGATTTCTAGGCATAAGCATGGGGTCCCCCTGCTGCTTAGCGTGGGTTAGCCCTAAGGGACATATAGAGCTGGCTTATTATACAAACCTCTATTACCTTTAGAGTGTGTGTATGTTTACCTGCTCTAACCTCGTAAATAACTCGTTTCCTTTTCCTACTTAATAAATCTTTAGATAGTTTGACAGGATTGGCTACAAGCTTTGTCTTTAGTGCAAAATCTAGGGTGCAACTGACCTGGTATACGAGACTGGTCCTTTGGGTCTGGGAGTAACCTGACTACTGTTGTGACTTTTGGTGCAGGGCACCCTCTCTCACAAGAGCTAGCTTGCCTAGGTTGAAAGATAGCTCAGAGTAGCCAAGGGAACCATCTATGACTCCACGGTTAGGCTGTTATGTTGCCTGAGAAGTTTACACTTGATAGGTGAAATCTAAGTATAAAACCTCACAGCCAGTTTGGGATTTGTGACTTGCTTCTCAACAGTCTTCCCTGGGATTGGTACCCACACTCTTGAGCCACTCCAGGACAGCTTGACAACCTTCCCCTCTCAACCCTACACACACACACACACACTTAAGATTTCTCCCAAGTGTACATTCTGGCGCTCAGTCTCCCCTCTTTGATTAGTGTAGAAGCAGTGTCTTCAGACACAAAGATCTGGTGGTGTGCACTTCTCCATATAAAGACCCCAACTCTCTTTTTCCCCATCTTAGTGCTCAATGCAGAATGAAGGCCGGGGGGGTGGGGGGGGGAGTGATCCCCTAGTAGCTTAAGAGCGCTCTGCCCCCGGCTTTAGTCAGAGCAACCTCAAGGGGTCTCTAACAAATCTTTTGCTTCCCATGCCTCCCTATGAGAGCAGACAGAGCACAGCACACTCAAACCACATCCCTTCCCTCTCCCAAGGATAACCGGTACTGACCCTGGACACACCCCCTAAAACAAGAGCTAAGAGGAGGGTCAATGGAGTTTTTATATCAGCTTGGAAGGTCCCCTGTGCTGGGAGTGGATCCCACCACAGAACTGAACCCAAACAGTCTTTCCAAGATGGAGTTACTGTTGACAATTGGCTCTCCTTGACAACAAATACCCATTTTTATTTTTTATCTTATAACAAAGGATCTTAATGTTTTCCTACAGAGTGAACCATTTCTTAACAGAGAGAGAGACTCATTAGTGCTTCCCCCCCACCTGTGATCATGGAACATCCCTGTGGCAGCCACAGCAGGGAAGTACAAGGGAATGAAATGTTAGCAGACTATTCGCATACTTCAGCTTCTTTTAATAGCATTTAACAGCTGGAAACAAAGAGAAGGAGCTGTTACCCTGTGACCACCCAGCTCTCTGCAGCCCCTCACTGATCTGTGGACCACAGTTTGGAACTGCTGACTTAAAACAAATACACGTTTACAGTATGCTACAAATTAATTAAGCTCAGTTAAGTTACACCCATCTAATGAGGTGAGGTTAGAACTAGTACTTAAATAAGTATTACCATATTCTGAGATGCCACTCCACACTAGCTGTTCCATTTAAAAAAGTACACTGAGAAGTCATATATTGCCTAAAAATTAGGCTTTTATAAAGACAAAGTTCTACAAAACCGAAGACCAGTAAAATTAGTAGTTTGTTTTTAAACAAGATAATCCCCAAATATTGCAGCACTGTGCAAGTCCATGAGAACCAGAAAGTGAAAAAAAAAATAAAAGTTGCAACTGATTAATCTATTTTCATTGTCCAATCAGAGAGAAATGCAAAGAACATAGATAAGGGATTAAAAATCACTTTTAATAATTATTTTAATATCCATAACTTAGATTTTAATATATTTTACTTCCCTTTAATACTGAAAGTTTATACTATTTCAGTGCAACAGCATCCCTCTAAAAAGAATAAAAACCTATAGACACTTACAATAGTTGATCCTTATAGTGGGGACACAAAAACAAGAAAAAATCTATTACAAGCAAGTCTGCATTACACATAGTCATCTATCTGTGACTGGATTTATATACTTCATACCATTCCAACTTCAGTCAGTCACCTAGAGTGGGCTTGAAATGTCTTTAGAATCAATAGTATTCACAGACAAGCATTCACCTGTGACACAAAAGCCACTTAGAATAAGTGATTATCAGTACATTTAACATCAGAGTTTGTTTAACCCTAAATTCATTAGCAGAAAACTCACAGGCCATGTCTACATCTAAAATTTTGCAGCGCTGGTTGTTACAGCTGTATTAGTACAGCTGTATAGGGCCAGCGCTGCAGAGTGGCCACACTTACAGCAACCAGCGCTGCAAGTGGTGTTAGATGTGGCCACACTGCAGCGCTGTTGGGCGGCTTCAAGGGGGGTTCCGGGACGAGAGAGCAAACCGGGAAAGGAAACCAGCTTCGCCGCGGTTTGCTCTCTCGGTCCCGGAGCCACCCAGCAAACCGCAGGGAAGGAGACCTGCTTGCTCGGGGTTCCGGGACCGAGAGAGCAAACCGGGAACGCCGCGGTTTGCTCTCTCGGTCCCGGAGCCACCCAGCAAACCGCAGGGAAGGAGACCTGCTTGCTCGGGGTTCCGGGACCGAGAGAGCAAACCGGGAAAGGAAACCAGCTTCGCCGCGGTTTGCTCTCTCGGTCCCGGAACCCCGAGCAAGCAGGTCTCCTTCCCTGCGGTTTGCTGGGTGGCTCCGGGACCGAGAGAGCAAACCGCGGCGTTCCCGGTTTGCTCTCTCGGTCCCGGAACCCCGAGCAAGCAGGTCTCCTTCCCTGCGGTTTGCTGGGTGGCTCCGGGAATGCGAGAGCAAACCGCGGCGAAGCTGGTCTCCTTTCCCGGTTTGCTCTCTCGGTCCCGGAACCCCGAGCAAGCAGGTCTCCTTCCCTGCGGTTTGCTGGGTGGCTCCGGGACCGAGAGAGCAAACCGGGAAAGGAAACCAGCTTTATTACCAGAGGCTTCCTCCTTCCACGGAGGTCAAGAAAAGCGCTGGTAACTGTCTACATTGGATTACCAGCGCTGGATCACCAGCGCTAGATCCTCTACACCCGAGACAAAACGGGAGTACGGCCAGCGCTGCAAACAGGGAGTTGCAGCGCTGGTGGTGCCCTGCAGATGTGTACACCTTCAAAGTTGCAGCGCTGTAACTCCCTCACCAGCGCTGCAACTTTCTGATGTAGACAAGCCCAAAGTGTTAAATTAGAAAATACCAGCTTATCTCTCTTCCAGGTGAAGATGAAGACAACAACAGGAGACACTGATTCACTTCACCTGTAGTGGAGACCCATCCCTTCCTGGAAAAATAGGTGGAGCCTGGTTGCATGCCTGGCTAGACCTCACGGGTTGTATCTCCAGCCTGGCCACAATTTCTAGAGAAGACACCCACTGGTTTTCTTAGCAATGTCTGGCACTTAGGTGCAGCCTTTGTATCTATTAGCTTTTAGAATCTCTTTAAAGAAATGGGACCTTCTCCTTTGTCCACATGCTAGAAAGTTGTTTTTCCCTAGCAGAGAGTTGCCTCCTGTATACAATGTCACTCTTTCTCTGTTAGTTGGTATAGGGCCAGATTCTGCTTTGACTTATGCACACCAGTGTCATTCAGAGTAACCCAACTGAACTCAATGCAATTATTCGGTCATGTTTAGATCAGTGTAATTAAGAGCAGAATCAAACCACAGTCACATCTAGAGTTATAAACTAATCCCCCTTCCCACACAGTCTTTTTATTATGAGCCTGTAGACCCACTGTCTCACCAAAAAAAAAAAGTTTTTTTTTGTGGGGGGCGGTTACCAGTGTTGCACAATCTTGCTACACTTTGACAAACAGCCGGGTAATGACTTTCAAAAACGTGGTGTTTCTTAGAAACCAAAGAATGTCTTTGTAGCTCATGTACCACCCTTTCCCACATCCATCCACCCACCCACATACCTATTCTCTTATCAGTTTTCTCCTTCTCAGCTAGGAAACTGATTTTTAAATGTGTTTTTTACTTCCTGCCTTTTGAAAGACACTAGAATTAACTTGCTTATTTCATACCACAAACCTTTCATGCTGTGCCCTTTGTGCACTAGTATAATGGTCAATCACAGCATAGCTCTGAGAGTAGGTTTTTCTAGACAGCAAGACATGGTGCCTAACAAGCTCTTTTCATCAAAGGATTTATAAGCACTTCATGAGATTACTGAAATGCCACAAAACTGATTCAGTAGAAGATTAGACAGGGAACCTGAAGCATGCAGCTGTTTAGCAACTTGTTCAACATCAGAAAAAGTCAAAGGCAGACTTGTGACTAGAACTCAAAGTCCTTAGTCCTAGAGTCCTGCCCTAACCACTAGACCAGCAGTTTTCAAACTGTCTGAGCTGAGGCCCTCTTTGAATTACAGTTTTTGATTGTGCCTCCCCCACCTCACCCAGACCAAAAAAAGAGGTGAGTTGGGGGAGGTGGCACCTGCCACACCAGGCTGAAGCCCAAGCTGCCTGGCATCACTGTTCCCCCCCCCCCCCCAACATTCCTCCATGCCTCTAGTACTAGACCTGTGAGCTGACTGCTGCTGCAGAGTCCACAGAGGGAGCACAACACATTGTGTATCCAAGTCCTGCAAAATAGCTGCTTTAAAAAATGTGTTTCTTAGCAACAGAATAACTACAAGAGGAATTAGATCAGATATTTAGTGTGAGAGCACTTGGAACATAGCAATTTGCACGTAAGTTATAATGTTGGCTTAAACACCTTGGCTGAGATCCTCAGAGGTATTTAGGCACTTAACTCCCTCCAAAATCAATGGAAGCTAGGAACCTAATACCTTTTGAGATCTAGACCCTGAAAAATGTCACGGTTCACTCACAGAGTTCCTCCCCCATCTTGTGGAGTACCTGATCCTGCAGCTGGACAGACACAGCAAGTTCTTCATTCTTCCGTGCAGAAAGTTTCTCCTGCAGTGCCAGCAGCTCTTCCTGCAGCTGCAGCTTCTCCTCCTGCAGCTGGGCCATAGACTCCACCATCTTCTGGATCATAGGAAACTGATGTGCTCCTGACAAGCTGGAGCATTTCCCACCAAAGAATCTTCCGCCTGCAACAAGAAGAGTGTTAGCATTGCATTTACAAAGCAGCAGGCAGGTGTGACTGTATGGGGGTGGGCAGCGCGTGACGAAGTGACAGATGCACGGCCAGGAAAGGCCAGTAAGTGTGGACTAAAAGTAGGGCCGACTAAATGACTAAAGTGGAGCAGGAGATGTAAAGACAAAAAGAAAAGGACCATAATGGCAGTGAAAACCCCAGATTCCTTCCTGAGCTGCATGGGGTTAACCTGTGTAGAGGACCATTTCATGGCTCCAATCACCACCCACTGCTCCAATCAATGCTCTGAGGGAAGGAACCAGCAGTGAAGCCCATTGCAGTTCTGCCAGCCCCCAGAAGGAGCTGCAGCGATGCTCCAGATACAGAAGATGAATCATTTGATTGGAAGTTTTTCCTGACATAAGTGTGCACACCTTTCAACAGTAATTTGTTTGACAGTTCTGTGCACGCTGACAGAATCAAAACGAGGCTGTGATTCTGTAAGCACGTATGCATGTGCCTAACTACTCATGTAAGCGGTCTTACTGACTGTAGCAGGACTACAGAGCTCCGCCATAGTAAAGTCACACGCATGCTTAAGTTCATGTAGGACCAGGGCTGAAGAAAATGTCACAGAGGGCATTTGAGAGAAATCCTGACAATTCAATATCTTAAAATATTTTTTAAATTTTCTTTCAAAGCTGTTCAGTTCGACATAGATGGAAAATGGTGGCCACTCAACCAATGGAAGCATGTGGGGAACAATGTTCCAAGCACAGAGATGCAAGCAAGAAACAGAGTGCGACAGCGACGGCACAAACGTCACATCTCCACAGTCACAACCCCCCAGGAAACTCCCTGTTGGCCATTTGACTGGTGAAAAGTACACAGCGAACACACAAGCATGTGACATTCATAAATACCCCACTGCTTCTGAGCCCTGGGCTGAGGAGTTCATCGCCCGCTGACTTCCACATTCCTGGCTCCACGAGCAAAAAAGAAAACACAGACAGAGCCCGTGATTTCATTTAAGACATTAAAAAAAAGTGCTTTGGGGCAAACTGAGGAAAATAACCCAAAACACCCTTTGCAATGGGCAATAGTTCTACCAAGAAGGGGGGCTGAGCCAAGGGGACTACGAGGCATTTCACTCTTGGCTGTGGCCAGCAAGTGAAGGAGCACACCAGCCACCATCCAAAGCATGGCAACAAAGGCTATCTAGTGAAGAGGATAATGCAGCAATCTCCTTCCTCCATGCCACATGCTGTAATTTCCTAACAGTGCTCCATGGTCACATCTCACTCATTTTTCCCACTCGGCTCCTATCGGTAATAATCTGGCCCTACAAAACAGTAAGGGCTGGTTTGGTCTGCAGCTCCTATCTACATGTCTAAGCACTTACATGGGCCTCATAATGGTAGTGTCTGAGCACCTCATGGTCGTCAGTGGATCTTGTCCTCACAACACCCCTATGAGGTAGAGAAGTACTAGCCCCCTTTTTAATTTTACAGCCAGACTAAATAACATAGGAAGTCTGTGGCTGAGCCAGGGCTCAAACGCATCTCTCATAAAGGCCTAGTCCAGTGACGTACCCACTAGTCCATCCCGTCTTTGCAAGGCCCTTATTTCTACTCTCATCTGAAGTCCCTCGGGTAATGTCAGGCTTTACTATTCATATTTTTTAATTCAGACGAACAAAAAAAAAATCACACAAACTCCTAAATTCCGATGGCTTGATCTGACACCAGTGGCAGGTGAGGGAGGGGCTGACAGTGGCTGCAATGCACAGTGGACAAACAAGCTGGAAAAGTGAGGCGCTGTAGAAGGAAATTGCGCAGCTATTTTCTCATTGCTCTGCCCTCAGCAGTGAGGAAACAAAAGGCAACTCACAGCTCCTTTTATTGTCTGAAATGAAATGAATTACGAAGGGAGCATTATTTTTTGGAAGCAGGTTGTGGATGGCTTTATATGGTTTAGATTATATTTGGGCTTACGTTATTGATTGGAGAAAGGGGATAACAGCAGTCTATCCTATAGACATACATGTTCATAGAGGCCTAACATTGTAGCTCATGTAACTAATCCTTGAAGTACTTGTTATTTCCCAGGTGGAAGTAAAGGGACGGGCTAGTTCCCAGGATTTGGGGTGACACTACAAGGAGGCATTATGGTGGTGAGGAGGGAGAATCTGTGGCCATAAGAAAGAGAGATTAGGTCAGGATTCCAGCCTGCCAAGAGCCTAATACCACCCTGCCCTGCCTCTCACCCGTTTAAACAACTACTAGAAATGACACAGTTCTGTGGCTTCAAGGCCAAATAATAGGGCTGGTAATTGTCTGGCTAAGTGCAAGCAGTCAAAGTTGCTTGCTTTATGCAAAGTGTATTTATCAGAAGAAGCTGCTTTTGCTGCAAGACTGATTTTTTTTCTGTGTAAACCTTTGGTAGCTCTGTCTCTTTTTAAGACACGTGTTTGGACCATATGGAAGTGTTTAATATACCAACTGCGGGCCTTTGACGTGTTCCTCTCTGTATAGAGAAGTTATGGGATAATGGTGTGAGCAAAGGGCTGAAAAGCAGCTATTGAGTTCTAATCCTAGTTCTGTCACTGATTCGGTGTGTGACCATGGCCCAGTTCAAAGGTATAACAAGATCCAAGGGCTGAATTCAAACTAGAAATAAGATGCGTGCCAAGGGTTGTGGTGGAAATTGTTTAATCTAGATTGGATGTTTTTCTAAAAGGTATATTCTAGTTCAAACGGGAACTAATTTGGGGAAGTGCTATGGATACAGGTGGTCAGAGCAGATGATCGCCTGGTCCCTTTTGGCCTTGTAGTCTATGAATAGGGCCAATATTTTCACAAATGACCACTGATTCTGGGTGGCATTTTGCCTCAATTTTTGAGTACTTGAGACACCTTTAAAGCGACTTGAGTTGGCCGTCCAGAAGCAGTGTGCACCTTTGTTGGCTTTTAATCTCTCTTAGTAACTGAGTTTCTCCATATGTAAAAGAGGGATACTATACATCAGAGGGGATAACACCTACCAAATGTTAAGAAAAGAACCTGTAAAGTCATATATAAATGCAAAGTGTTATTCCTTTGGGAATGTTCTCTCACCTCAAAAGTGCTATCCTAAGATAAAAGGAGATGTCAGGGCATGTCTGAAACCACTGTGTATCTGTGTGTATTATCTAATTTAATCCTGTGCTGGGACACTGAATCCTTCTGCTATGGAATTTAAACCAGTCAATTTAAAACCACAGCAATTGTACGCAACTTAATTCAAACAAAGCATGAAGATTATTCTATGCTTTGAACATGTTCCCCTTTGGTCCAGGTGTATCATCTGTTCCAATATGTTATTCTCCAGAAATTATTTTTGGGAGACCGGAGGCTCGGAAAGGCAGGTCTCCCAATGGCACAGGCAGCTTACATTATATAACTTACCACACAGACTTACTGGTTGGGAAGCTAATTACGCAGCAGTAGTCTATGTATGCTAGAGTTCAAAGGAAGGCAGACACTTTATACTGTGAGTTAAACACACACAGCTTTTCAGACACAGCCACACAGACTCTCATGCTTGTTCTGAAAAACTTTTCAAGTGGACATCAGTGACTTCCACAAAGGCTGCAGCCAGATGTGTACAAACAACAAAACATGTTGATTATATACGGGGCAGATCAGACCACAGGATTTATATGGGGCATTTAACACTGAAATTGTATAGTACATGCTGAGGTAGCCAGCAGTTGATGTGCAAAGTGTACAAATGAAATGTTCTGTTATTTCAACACTTTCTGGTTTTTCAGTTATTTATAGGTAGGGCCCTACCAAATTCACAGCCATGAAAAACACCTCACAGACCGTGAAATCTGGTCTCCCCCAGCAAAATCTGGTCTTTTGTGTGCTTTTACCCTATAGCACACAGATTTCCTGGGGGAGACCAGTGTTTCTCAAATTGGGGGTCCTGACCCCAAAGGGAGTTGTGAGGGGAGTAACAAGGTTATTTTAGGGGGTCGCAATATTGCCACCCTTACTTTGGCACTGGTGCCTTCAGAGCTGGGCTGCTGGAGAGTGGCACTGTTGGCTGGGCACCCAGCTCTGAAGGCAGCATCCCACCAGCAGCAGCACAGAAGTAAGGGTGGCAATACCATGCCATGCCATCCTTACTTCTGCATTGGTGCCTTCCGAGTAGGTGGAAGGAGAGTGCGGCTGCTGACCGAGGGCCCAGCTCTGCAGGCAGCAGGGCAGAAGTAAGGGTTGCAATGACATGACCTGCCATCCTTACTTCTGCGCTGCTGCTGACGGCGGCTCTGCCTTCAGAGCTGGGCTCCCGGCCTGCAGCTGCTGCTCTCCAGCTGCCCATCTCTGAAGGCAGCGCCACCACCAGCAGCAGCACAGAAGTAAGGTTAGCAGTACCGCAACTCCCCTATTCCCCTACAACTCCTTTTTGGATCAGGACCCCTACAATTATAACACCGTGACAGTTCAGATTTAAATAGCTGAAGTCATGACATTTACAATTTTTAAAATTCTATGACCGTGAAATTGACCAAACTGGACTGTGAATTTGGTAGGGCTCTATTTATAGCTGACCGTGCAGTGTCTTGAGCCTCTCTAGTCTGCAGCTTGCCAACCATTTGCCAGAGAATGGGGAGCCTATAAAGCAGGGAAGCCTGCTACACCTACGAACAAAGCCAGTAAAAAGCTCAAGGAGTATTAGCAGATGGAGGGATCAGCAAAGTTCAGATGAGCCATTTGCCTCAGGTGGGCACAGCTAGAAAAGCAGCGAAATGCTTAGCGAAGTGGCAGTGGGAGCAGGGCAGCAGAGGAGGAAACAGCAGCTGTAGCAGGGGGGTTCAGAGAAGGGGGCACCGCAGACTTGTGAAGATAAATTCTAGATCTAACTCACTGTACAGTTACTCTGGTTATGTCCTTTTCACACACTAGTTCCCCCGCCTGAGAAGAGAGCTGCAATTCATGTGTCTGCCTACTCCTTGCATTACTTTTTGTCTCTTGGCACCTTACATTTCCAGCTGGCACGCCTTCCTCCTTTCTTACACTCCTTCCTGTTTCTGTCACTGAGCCGCCTCTTCCTCTCTCTGCGTAACATGCTTGGCACTCTCCCGCACACACTGTCCTGAGGCACGCTCAGGGCGGAGAGAGACGTCTCCCACAGATAACCCAGTAAGTTCTAAACCAGAGCACGGCAGGGAGTGGCTCACTCTGATGTGTCTGGACAAGCCCAGGTAATTAGTTTCTGATGGAGAAAACGAATAATAGGAATCAAAATCCAACTTCCAGCACAGTTTCTGAGTAGCTTTTTCCTCACCAAAGACACGAGGCCTGAATCTGTAAACTAGGACTAACCCCCAGAGAAGTCAATGGAGTTAAACTGGCGTTAGTGGATAAGAATCAGACCTGCATTTCTCTCATAAAGGTGAATATGCTTCCATGCACCTTTAGTGAAAAGCTCTTGCTTCACCTCCTTTTCCCCACCAAGAGACTACAACCCTGAAGAGACACTTACATTCACTGGTCTCTTGTACTAGAGATGCTGCCTATAGAAGGATGGGAAGCAGGACAAAAGGAGCAATGAGGACTCCATTTCTGCCAAATCCACATTGTCACTTTGGAAGCTAACAAGGGAGAGGGATAAATGAGCTCCGAATGACTACCAACAGCAGACCAGCCTCTTGAACACATTGCAGGAGATAGTGTCCTCAGAAGTTGTATGACAGCAAAGATGAGGCCCCACATTTGAGCTGTCAATTTAAGTGCTTAAGATTCAGAAGAGTTTCTGGGCAAGACGCAGCTTTCAAAGCAAGTCATATAATCTTCTGAAATGCCATTTATCTCCTCTCATGGGAGGGGGACTGAAGACAAAACCAAATTATTTAAACAAGACCCAACAGCACAGAGACAGGCGGCAAAACAGACACAGAACAGGACAAAAACTCAGGTTGAGGAGATGCAAGAGAGCAGGGATGAAGAGGAAAGGAGGCGGTAATGCACTAGGAGGAATAGGTGGTTATAACTGCACTGTGATAAAGTTTCCTTAAAAGAGAAGAAATAAACAAGATCATTTTGCTTCAGATCGAAGGTTAGATTAATCTGTCAGTGACCTGACATGACCCAGCACAGTTAATTTTTTTTACCTGCGTGCAAACACCTGGCTTGCATTTGATCCCTCCTGAGCCCAAGTCATTCCCTAATGAGTAATCAGTTTCTATTTATATAAAAGAATCATTGCATTAGCTGTGAGCTGAGGAAATTCACTTACCCCCAATCTCATTTCACTGTGAAGCAGTTTCTTTCTGATTTTGTTGCCTTAAGACAGAGATAGGCATGAGAATTAATGGCCATCAATTCTCATGCCTCCCCCTTTACCTGTTTTCTCAATGTTCATGCTGCAGGCTTTCTGGCCCTGCGCTCCAGCGTCCCAGTTGTGAGCAGACCCCGACCTCTTCTCTATGCCCAGCTTCTGGGTCCTACACTGAGTCTGTGGCTGGTGATGATTCTCCTTGTTCTTCACCTGACTCTTGTCCTTGCACAACTTGTCCTGCAAGGCCTGGGTTCAAAACACAACCATTTTCCCTTTAAAGGGCATTGTAACTCAAGAGGACACAAACTTCCCTAGACTTCTTGTCATAGACGGAGTGAGATTTGGAAAGGTGACCCTGAGCCCGAGGGTATTGAAATAATTACAGGTATCTCAGTATTTCAAGCTGTATTTCTGCTGTCTTCACATCTTCATCGCTTCCCCGCACCACTCTGATCTGGTCAACTCCCCACCTGCTAAAACCTAACTCCTTCCCATTGCTGTTCCAACCTAATCAAACTCCAGCCTGTGCCATCCCACTAAAGCCATCGGTGCCCTCTTCCCCAATGACCTCCTACGTTCTCCCACACTTTCCCTCCAGCTTCCAGCTCTCATCAACCTCAGGTTTCCAAAAGGTCAGTCACAAGGCAAAAGACAAGAAGCAGCATACACATGGTCTCAGATACAAACTACAGACTGGAAATCGGCATCTCAAATAGCAGTCATTTTTCAAAGTTCTGAAACCTCTGTTTTGGAAAGAAAGGAACAAGGAGAAGACAGGCGGAGGACAGAAAATTAGATGGCAATGTAGGAAAAAAAGATACTCAATTACAGTGACTGAGGCTGATCCATTCATCACATAGCAGGTGATTTCCTGATTGCAATCAGGTGAGCCAAGCCAAGATTGATGGGGAAAAGGAGGAGAGAAAAAAAAATCAGTTTCAGCAGGAATGAAACCAGACAGAGTGAATCAGAAACCGGAGACAGAAAAAATGCATTAAGTCATTTAGTCCACATAGCCCCAAACATGGTTCAGTGCAGGGATTGTTCCTCTCTCTACATTTGCTGGTGTTCTGCCCAGTCTAGTTTCAGATCACCCAAGCAATGATTCTTCCACCATGTTCCCCAGCAGACGTCACCAGAGCTTTCCAGATTTCAGTGTCAGGAAGTTTTCATTTACATTCAGCCTTGATTTTCCTTTCCTTAATTTCATCCCATTCCTCCCAGTTACACCCCCATCCTTGAACCACCTTGAACAAGTCCTCACTCTCTTTAATATTTGACATCCTTTTGGTAGATAGTCGTGTCCCTCCTTACCTTTGTTGCAGTTCAGCCAAGATGCACGTTTAGCTTAGTCTATCCTTTAATATATAGGAATGTATCCTTTCAGCTTCTAAATCACGGTTATTGTTCTCTGTATTCTTTCCAATATGTCAGCACCCCCCTGGTCGAGAGGGACCCAGTTCAGTACACAGTATTCTAGTTGGTGTAGTCATTCTACAGATTGTCAGTTCTGCGTTCCGTGACATGTTGTTTCTGAATTCACACTGGCTTTTTCTGCTGCTATATCACATTGTAAGCTCATTTCCATGGACCATTTAACAATGAGCCACTGTTCAGAGGCACGGATTTGGAGCAAGCCTAACTTCTAACAGTTTTATGACAGATCTGGAAGGATGGAGAGGAATAAGGGGATTATCATAATTTATGTAACAATTATTTAGTAGCTTGAAAAAAAATCTATATTCTTCTCCATTCCAGGAGCAAGCCTTCTCCTTTCTGCCACCCCAGGAAAGATTACGCTGCTTCCGCTGCTGTGCCAGGACTGCCTTAAAGCTCTGCAGACAGGACTTTGAAGCTGTCTCTATAGTGACAATTGTAGGGATTTCTCCGCTGCAGATCTAATGCCAGGGCACTAGCAGTGATCGGTACACTAGTGTAGACCAGACACTAGCATTTTCATCCTCACGTCATCTGAAAGCAAGTGTAGATGACATAGTGGTACAAGCAGTCTCACCTTTGCTCTCCCCAGTGGAATTGTACTGGTGCTGGAGCAATGATGGAACGTTTTCGGAAAATCTGTCAGTGTGAGCATGGGTTTTGTTGTAATCTGTTCACTGACTGAGACTTGAGAATTTCCCCCCACCCCATTCAGAAGCTACTTTTATTAGTTACACTGTATCTATAATGTTCTGAAATAAGGCAAGTTTTACTGGTAAAACTTTGTAGTGTAGACCAGGCTTAAGATCATAAAAGCACTGTACGATAGGTGAGCAGTGCCACACGAGTAAGTCCCTGCCCTGAAGAGCAGAAACCTGAAAGGCATGAGTGAGTACAACACACAGCACAAAATGGTGAATGGTTATTACAGCTGGAATGTTTCTGAACTGAACTTCAAAACGAGGGAGACCAGTTCTCAGACTGCAGCCAGAACACAACATGTGGCACTTCGATAGTGCCTGTCATCCCACATTCTAGAAGCACTTTACAAGAGGTAATTCCTGAAGCTATACCAGGCGCTGGGCCTGGACGGAAAGTGGAGCAGAGCTGCCTCTACACTTCTGTGAAACACACAGGTATTGTCTCCATTGTATAGAGACATGGATTAAGTGACTTGCTCAAAGTCCAACAATGAATGAGTGACAGAAATGGAAATAGAACCCAGGAGTCCTGACTCTCAATCCTTTGTTCTAAACCCTCCATATGAAATTCCTACCATCTTCTCCCCCACCCATGATCCACCTAATCAGTAGTTAGTAAACATTATTGCACAACCCTAGATATGAGATAAGGTGTATGCAATGCATGAGGTGGGTTTTTTGTTTGCTTGTTTGTTTGTTTTGTCTTCTTCCTCCCTTGGATGCTTATTATATAACTCAAAAATGACACCAAAAATGTAAAAGCAGCAAAGAATCCTGTGGCACCTTATAGACTAACAGACGTTTTGGAGCATGAGCTTTCGTGGGTGAATACCCACTTCCTCAGATGTCATGTCATGCATCTGAGGAAGTGGGTATTCACCCACGAAAGCTCATGCTCCAAAACGTCTGTTAGTCTATAAGGTGCCACAGGATTCTTTGCTGCTTTTACAGATCCAGACTAACACGGCTACCCTCTGATACTTGACACCAAAAATGTGATTCTTAACAATTCCACTAAACCTTTACCACTTCCTCACTGGATTTGGTTTCCTAACACTTTCCAGACAACCAAGACATATTTTTCCAACACCCTTTCCATCTCCACTCAAGGAATATAGTATTACAACAAAGTGCCTTTATGCAGCAGAATAAATTGTATTCTGAAAAGAGACAAGCTAGTTTTAAAAATCTGGCACCTAAATCTAAGAGTGTTTTGGTTTTTTTTAATTAGCTAGTAGTTGCTCTATAATCTGAGTTCCTACCTTACTCCTTAGAGGATTTTCTGCTGTGAGAGTGGTGGTACTACTAAATTCAATCAGCTGTGAGTTTCACAATGAGGACACTTATCACATTCCCCCCAAATGCATCCTGCTGGGAAACACTGAGATCTCTACTACTGATTTTTGGTTTGGGATCCTCTACCGATAATGGCCCTGATCCTGGGCTGTGGCTGAGAAGAGTTCAATGCAGCCCTATATCTAGAGAGTGCAAAGGTGACTGCAAGCAACCTTTATTCCTTCCAGATTTTGGAACTGCTGGGGATTGATTCAGCCCTTGACACAAATTAGGGCTGCTTTGATTTACACCCTGCCAGCAACAGTCCCCAAGGGACCATCCAACAGATCATAATAGCCCGAATGCAGAGCATTCCTGCCTTCCCCAACACATCCCTTCTCTTCCTGAGACATGTCCCTGATATGTCCAGGCACCAGAAGTTGTGATGGGGCCTGGTGTAGTGTCATTACATGAGCCTAATGTCACCAGGAAATCCTTCATACACCTCAGGTATTCCCCAGTGGAGAAGTCCAGCTATTTTTTGGCTCCTTTACACTGCAGGCAGATGACTTCTCGATGCCAATATTACACTTAGTTGATAACCCACTCCCTTTTCCATAAAGACACAGCTGAAAAGATACACAGTTCAGCAGGAAACCACCGAGTGCCAGAAGATAAAGAACGCGTTCCTCAGTAGGTGCCCTGGCTTTCATTCCTCTCTCCAAAGGGGATCAGGGGTTCCTCACCTGCACGGTCACGTAGGGGCCTTGTGGACTCGCAGCGCCGCACCAGTTCGAGTCCTCTTCTCTGTCACTGAGGAGTGAATCCTGTCCACTCCCTTAAACAAAACAAAAACGAATGTTAAATAAATCAGCCCAGGAGAAACTGACTACAACCAGCTTGTGTAGCAGAGAGTGAGGAGGGATCCCTTTAGATTGATTCAGTCTTGGGTATGCCTCCTGTTCTCACTCAGCAAGCCTGTCTCCTCCTTCTCTCCCCCCCAAGTTCTGTTCCAGGCCATCCATCATCATGCTAGTAACTAAAGCTGGTATCCAAGCCCCCTCCCTTCTCTGGCTCACAGCCACGGTCATTAACAACTACCGTCAAGCTTTCGATTCCTGCTGCCCAAAATACTTCAGGTCAGAGCTTTGTATGAAATCTCAGCCACAGGGCCATATACTAAAGAGAGGAGGAGAGATGGGGGGTCGGGGGCGGGGGAGAAGGAAAAGATGTAAGCAAAGCTACAGTATGCCCACCTGAGTGATCTGAGACCTGTCAAACTCATTTCACATATGACTACAACTTCCTCTTCGTACGTCATTTGGAAAATGTAAAGCACCATACAAGAACAAAGTATTATTACAACTTTGGCAATGTTGATTAGCAAAATAAGCCCTTTAGGGCAAATATGATCTGTTGGCAAATGAACATAAGTTATAGGAATCCAAACTGTAGGAATCTATTCATGTATCTTTATGAAGAACCCTGTAAACAATCCAAACAGACTCTGAAGAATTATGCAAACTTCACCTCTCAATCTACAAGGTTGTCAGACGCGTGAACTTTTTCTGTACAGTCAAAACTCCCACACAAGGGGATTGGGAATCAGGATTCCTGGGTTCTCCTCCCACCTTTGCTACTCGCTTATTTTGTGACTTCAGTATCTATGACCTTATCCCCTATCTAGTTGCCCGACCAGGTCTGCATCTCAAAACCTGTCTAACTGACACTGCAGAACTAGTGAGCTAACACCTCTTCCCCAGAATGTGTTTCACTACAGAAACAGAACCAAGACGGACAAATCTAGAGGCAGCGTAGCCACTCTGTTCTTTTTTGGGTCCAAATGCAGAAAAAGCTCACTTGAGAAAATGGATCTTTCCCAGCTCTCTCACTGCTCAGCCAAAAATCAACCCGTGGATGGAGAGCAGCTGGCTAAAGCTGAACCCTGGCAGGACCACTGAAGTGATACTGGTAGGAAGTGGCAAGCACTTTAAAGAACTTGCCTCCTTTCTCACATCCCCCACTCTCAAGAGTGTCTGTTACCACAAGGCTATGGGTTGATATGGTTGTGGAGTCCTCAATGCTACTGGATGCTCAAATAGCCATGATGGCAAAAAACACTCACTTTTTTGTGATGAGCAGGAGTTGTGTTCCTTCCTTCCAGACACAGTGACTCACACTCTGGTGACCTCCAGGCTTGATCATTGCAACTCATTACATGTAGGAATGACCCTCCAGCGGTTGCAAAATACAGCAACCCCTTGGCTTAGCAGTGTACGGCATCATGACCATAGAAACTCACTCAGCTCTCTGAAGTGGCTATTCAAAGTCTTTTTCCTGATATTCAAAGCCCTGTATAAAAGTGGCCCAATCTATCTGAGACATCACTTCTCCTTCAGTGACCATAACTTCCTATGATGTCTATGTCCCATTAGTACAATGAATATACAGACCACAGAGGGAGGCTTGCAAGGGTGGTAAAGAGAACTTTCACGGGAGCTGGGGCTAAACTAGGGAACCCAGCCCTGAATGAAATAAGAATGACTACAGGTCTCTCCATGTCCAGAATGAAATGCAAAAATGAACTCTTCAGTTTAGCTTTCCCATGATCAGTTCATCTCACACACGAACACACCAAAAACTACTATAAATAAATCAGGCTCTTTTTCCTACAGGCTGGAAAGGGACAGAGAGAGGTTGTTATTGCTATTTCTGTTCTGAAATAGTTGGTAAGTACTCAGATACTATAGTGAAGAGGGCTGTATATGTACAAGATAGATATGTAATCTTGCTGTGCATGTCACTTTGCCTCCCTATGCCCCTGTTTCCCCATCTTTAAAATAGGAATAACAACCTTTCAAAATCATGTGTAGTTCCTTAATAAAAAGGTATTACATACATGCAATTAATATACATTATTATTCCCCACCAGGTAGGACACAGTCTGATGCTAATCATACAGTACACTGGTTTTTAGTGTCTCACTCCCCACCAGTCTCTCCGCCCTGTAACAAAGCAATGCTCCTAGCTCACTGGGGAAAGGGCATGGGGGGGAATGAAAACATAATTTCAGACCCCTGCTCCTGCATACCAGGCCACATACACATGTCTATGGTCAGTAGTTAGAAATCAGAGAAGAGGAAACAATACATAGACAAATTGCTGCCAAGGTTTAAGAACTTAAAGGTGTCAGAGAGTGAACAATAAAAGAGTGCAGACAATCCATTTGTTTTTGATTTTCCACCCAAAATTTCTAGTACTTTTGCTAAAACCTGGCTTTAACACTCAGAGTGACCCTGAAGCCTGCAAACAGACAGTTTGTCTTGTGTATAACCGCACAGAAGCTGCAGCATGTTTCAACAAGTAGGTTTTGGTTCTTTTAGCTACTTTTTGAAAAGGCGTCAGCCCCTGAAGAAGAAAAAACGTTGAACTAAACTCACCTATTTGGTTTCAGTGCTTTAGAGAGATAACAAACTCTCCCAAGGACCTGAGATGAAGGACGAACAGAATCCACGTGGTTTTCTTCCATGCAGCTCACAGATATTTTTTTTTTCTTTTACACGTTAAAATTTAACTTTTGTCCCAAGGCTTCTGACTAGGAGGAGGGAGAGGAGCCTTTTACCTTCCACCACAGCAGCAGCACTGAAACACTTGTCTGATGAACCCTGGAGTTACCTAACAGCTTTTGTCTGTTTCAGAATTGCTTCCCCCGAAACCATTTTAGTCTCATCTCTGGCATCTAAAAAGAAATGTCAAAAATGCGGGCTCGCTGGTTTTCTAGCCTATCCTGGCTGTAGTGTGAGAAAGGGTGTGACCATGAGTGGGCTGGGCATGGAATGGGATGAGCCATCACTTAATACTCACGGTTAAGAGGGAGGTCCTTTTTCCACAGGTCTTTCAACGAGGGAGTAGGTCCCAGATCCCAGGTCTTGCGAGATGTAATCATGGCATAGGGCCCCAAAGCAGACTGACACCTCAGGGCCTGGGAATAAACACAAGCAAAGATATTCCAGTAAAGGGTTGGATTCCAGCTGCAGGAAGTTAATGGTCCAAGATGAGACACTTTAGCAAGCTATGCAAGTAGCAATATCCCCATCTTGATTCCTACTCCCACACACATCTGGAACGATTCAGATTTGAATACTGGGAATTTATCCACATGAGAAATGCTGACTGATACAAAGCAGGCGTTTACGCACACTGTATCTGTAATTAACTTAATAATTCCTGTTTACAATGTTATTGTAGCTGTGTTGCTTCCTTCTTCATGTTGTGATGTTTCCAGTTTAATTGCCAGCATTCCATAGCTTCCATAGTTGTTTGGCGTGGTCTTTACCCAGGTTGTTTTGGTTAATAATTCCTGTGTCATTTCTAGCTTCTTCCACTACTACATTTGATTTTATAACTTTTACATTTACAGGGCCGGAATAATGTCATCCTATGAGTCTGCACACCACCTTGTACAATAGCCAGGAAATAAGCATCCGTCTCTTACCTGTTCTCTTATGCATCACGCTCTTATTGCATCACACTCTTATTGCAGTGCTGTGATCTTGACTGGGGCCTTAAAAAGTGTTTCCACAGTACAAAGAATAGCAAAGATATTTGGGGTCTTTGTTCAGTTGTTGAGCTGGATTCTCATCTTGCACCAGTTTTTCCACCAGAGGACTTCAGTGGAATTATTTGATTTAAACCTTCATAACTTAAATCATAATCTAGTTTATCACACAATCAGGCCTCCACAGGATGAGAACCATAGCCCAGAGAGGCTGGAAGCAGACTGGGGAAGAGAGAGACTCCTATCCACGTGGCATGTGCCATCTGAATGCCCACGCCTTCCAACTTCACTACGTCTCACTCATCTGGAAGGAGACTCCTTCATTTGAGATTAAACTGTAAGCAAGTCTTCAAATCCTCTGTCTCACAAGGAAGGATTTGGCAGTGTTTGTTTCAATTAGACATCTAAAATATCATTCATAACTTTACAAAACTGCTCTCATTCATACTGCGGTAGCTCAATGACCCTGTGTCTCAGTGATCCCATTGGGTCATCTGGAGAGGAAGTATGAGCCTAGCACGGGTTCAAGCACATGCAGTTGAATCAGTAAAGTAGTCAGAAAGCGTGATATTCCCTGCCTCGGGGACTACTCTAAACTCAAAGCCATAATGAAGGGGAGAAAAGGAATCAGCCCTAAAGATGAACCAAAACTGAAAACAACCAAAAAAGACCTGTGGCTTGGCAGCCAGGCAGTGGCATGAAGAAAGGTGGCATTAGGAGAGAGCTCTGTGATCTAGGATTGTCTCGATCTGTTTAGTCAAACTCAGGAGAACTGGATACAATAGAGTGACCAGATGTCCCAATTTTACAGGGACAGTCCCGATATTTGTCGCTGTCTTATATAGGTGCTTATTACCCTCAACCCCCGTCCCGATTTTTTCACACTTCCTGTCTGGTCACCCTAGGATACATGATCCTTACCATCTCACATACGCACACAGAGCTTCTGGTCAGAAATCTCTGAACCAGGGTAGACCGCATTACAAGAAGTGTAGTTATGCAGGGAAAGCCAGTGCCGTGGAGGAACAAAGAAACAGAGAATAGCACATGATCAGAAACTAGAGATGAAGAGGAGAAATAAACATTTATTTTTAAACTGCATTTTTATTTAAAATCCCTGTCATCAGTTTATGCTTAAACTGGAAGCAATTCAGAGCAGGGACTGTCTTTTCTATGCCTGGTGAAGCACCTAATGCACATTAAGTGCTGATTAAATAATACACCTCTGTCCCGATATAACGCGACTCGACATAACACGAATTCAGATATAACACGGTAAAGCAGCGCTCTGGGAGGGCAGGGCTGTGTGCTCCGGCAGATCAAAGCAAGTTCGATATAACGCAGTTTCACCCATAACTCGGTAAGATTTTTTGGCTCCCAAGGACAGCGTTATATCGGAGTAGAGGTGTAATTAAAACAATCTTTTCTATTTTGCTCGTCACGCTCCTTTCATCCAAAGATTTCAAAATGTTGCATGAACATTAATGGAACCTTAAAACACCCTTTTTTAGCTCTCCACTCTGCCTCATTAACTATTACATCACTTATTAGAGTGACCCAACCCACACTGACAGGGGCCCCAGTGCTTAACTGCCACTAAATGGGCACAGGGGTCCATTGAGACGGTGGCAGCTGCAGAATCAGAACCCTGGCATTATCCCACTGTTTATTACAGCACATTTATTCCGACCCCTGGAAATGCTGAATCTTGAAACGAAGATTACCGCAAACGTTATGCTGTGCATATTAATGGAACGAATCCCATGTATTTCCAAGCCTCCTGCTCTGCTATTTCTGATGCATCTCACACGCATGCATGGTTCTTGTCACACATTTAGGCCTTGGCAGGTGAAGCGTAACGGCAATGCAATAGCACGCTCACACTCCGGGGGGAAACCAGAATTCCAGCAGCCGGCGCACACCATGTCAGGTGCCACTGATAGCCAAACAAGTCACTGGAAATACAGACTGACCGATGGAAATTGAGGTGATTTGGGGGAGCGGGAGGGGGTGACCGAAGCAAAGCCCTGGTTAAAAGGCACAAACCACCTACTGCTGCGTTTGCTCCCACTCCACCCCCACCGCCAATGACAATGAGTCCTTTGAGAGAGACAAGGCAGGTGAGGGAATGTCTTGTATGGGACCAACTTCTGCGGATGGAGGGGACCAGCTTGACAGCTACACGGAGCTCTTCTTCGGGCTCCTTTCGGTAGGGCCAGGAGAGAGACACACACAGAGAGACAAAAAAAGAGAAGACACACAGGCACCAACACACACACCCAGGATCAAAGCAGAGGCATCCAGACACACACAGACACACACAAACACACCGCTCCGACAGAAGACACAGGTACTAACACACACACACCCAGGATCAAAGCAGAGGCATCCAGACACACACACACACACACACACACCGCTCCGACAGAAGACACAGGTACTAACACACACACACCCAGGATCAAAGCAGAGGCATCCAGACACACACACACACACACACCGCTCCGACAGAAGACACAGGTACTAACACACACACACCCAGGATCAAAGCAGAGGCATCCAGACACACACACACACACACACACACACACACACACACAGGATCAAAGCAAAAGCACACACACACACACACACACACACAGGATCAAAGGAGAGGAATCCACACACACACACACACACACACAGGATCAAAGGAGAGGAATCCACACACACACACACACACACACACACACACACACACACACACAGAATCAAAGGAGAGGAATACACACACACACACACACACACAGGATCAAAGGAGAGGAATACACACACACACACACACACACACACACACAGGATCAAAGGAGAGGAATACACACACACACACACACACACACACAGAATCAAAGGAGAGGAATACACACACACACACACACACACACACACACAGGATCAAAGGAGAGGAATACACACACACACACACACACACCCCTACCTCCCGGCCCGCGGACGCAGCAACACGAGGGGCCGAGGCCAGACTCACCCGGTCGGAGCTGCCCGGCTCCGGGGTGGGCGCCCGGCGCTGCCCGGCCTGGCCGCCCCCGGGGGCAGGAGGGCCATGGCAGGGGGCTGCGCTGTCACCCCCTCACGCCGCCAGCCCGGATTCCGCAGGCAAGTGGCGGAGCGTCCCCACTCCCCGCCCCGCACACACCCCCTCGCGCCCCCCCCCCCGCTTTTCCACAGGAAATGACTGGCTCCGACTCGCTGCCGGTTGCCATGGTAACCGGCTGGCCGCACTCCGGGGCTCCTTCTCCGCAGCGGGCCGCGCCGGGGGGTGGGCGGGACCCCGCGGGAGGGGAGCTGCGGGCGGGTCCCACGCCGCAGCCTGGCCGGCTCCAGCCCTCTGCTCCGGGGGGGGCTCGCCAGGGGGGCTAGACGTGCAGCCGAGGCGGGGGAAGGCAGCAAAACCCACCCGAGGCGTGTCCCCGACGGGCTGGGCCGGCAGCCGCTGCCCGGCGCCAGGAGCGAGCCCAGGGGCTGTTGTCCTTTCCAGCACAGTGGCTGCATTGCCCCCACCCCAGGAGACAGCAGTGCCCCCAGCTCGGGGCGCACGGACCGAGGCTGCAAAGCAGCAGCCAGCCTCTCACTAGCCTGGCTGGGAAGAGCCAGAGCACCCCCGTGGGGTCACAACGAGCCCCTTCTTCGGGAGAAAAAAACCCCGCTGCCTGCCCTAAACTGTTCTCCAGAGCTGTAAATAAGCCGCCCTGCTCCACCTCAGAGGTGGATGCTTTTCTGTGGTGGTTAAAATGATTAACCTGCATGCTTTGTAAAGCATGCAGCGATCTTTCTGGATGAAAGGGTTACAGGCGAACACATTGTGGCCATCAAGTAATTCCCAAATGCAGGGTTTATTTTTCAATAATAAACCTTAATATAAATACTGGGGCTGTCCAGAGATTTAAAAAAATTGATCGCAATTAATCATGCCATTAAAAATTAATCATGATTAATCGCACTGTTAAAAATTAATAGAACACCGTTTATTTAAATATTTTTGGATGTTTTCTACATTTTCAAATGTATTGACTTCAATTTCAACACAGAATACAAAGTGTACAGTGCTCACTTTATATTTAGTTTTGATTGCAAGTATTTGCACTGTAAAAAAAAATGTATTTTTCAGTTCACCTAATATAAGTCCTATAGTGCAATTGCTTTATCATGAAAGTTGAACTTGCAAATGTAGAATTATGTATCAAAAAACTGCATTAAAAATAAGCAATGTAAAATTTTAGAGGCTGCAAGTCCACTCAGTCCTACTTCTTGTTCAGCCAATCTCTCAGAAAAACAAGTTTGTTTACCTTTGCAGGAGATAATGCTGCCTGCTTCTTGTTTACAGGGGCACCTGAAAGTGAGAACAGGTGTTCACATGGCACTATTGTAGCTGGCATCACAAGAATATTTACGTGCCAGATGCACTAAAGATTCATATGCCCCTTCATGCTTCAACCACCATTGCAGGGGACATGGGTCCATGCTGATGATGGGTTCTGCTCAATAACAATCCAAAGCAGTACAACCAATGCATGTTTATTTTCATCATCTGAGTCAGATGCCACCAGCAGAAGGTTGTTTTTCTTTTTTGGTGGTTCGGGTTCTGTAGTTTCTGCATCAGAGTGTTGCTCTTTTAAAACTCTGTTTAGCATATCTGGCACATATATACCTTGCAATGGCAGCTACAAAAGTGCCGAGCAAATGCCTGTTTCTCACTATCTTCTGTAAAAGAAGACAAACTTGTTTGTCTCTTAGTGATTGGCTGAACAAGACGTAGGACTGAGTGGACTTGTAGGCTCTGAAGTTTTACACTGTTTTGTTTTTAAGTGCAGTTATGTAACAAAAACAATCTACATTTGTAAGTCACATTTTCATGACAGAGATTGCACTACAGTACTTGTATAAGGTGAATTGAAAAATACTATTTCTTTTGTTTATCATTTTTACAGTGCAAATATTTATAATAAAAAATAAACACTGAATTCAGTTACAACATAGAATACAATATATATGAAAATGTAGAAAAACATCCAAAATATTTTATAAATTTCAATTGATATTCTATTGTTTAACCGTGTGATTAATTGCAATTAATTTTTTTAATGGCGATTAATTTTTTTGAGTTAATCATGTGAGTTAACTGTGATTAATTAACAGCCCTAATCAATACATATCAGACTATCCAGATAGTTGTGTGGCCTGCATCTGAGCACCTGCATGGAAAGATCTTCATGCTTATTATTTTTTAAAATTAAAAAAAAGAGTGTATCTGTGTTTTTTAATTCAAACATTTCCCTGTGTTGTTGGAAACCCAAATACAAGAACCTTGTACTTGTGTAGCAGCTAGAAAGCTGGATTATTCTTCAATTTATAATTGTGCTTTATAAAATAATAGGCATCTACCTACCACTCCAAGTGCCTTTGACATAAATTCCAAAATCAAATCAGTTGGAA
Organism: Gopherus evgoodei; assembly: GCF_007399415.2. NCBI lineage: Eukaryota > Metazoa > Chordata > Testudines > Testudinidae > Gopherus > Gopherus evgoodei. The sequence goes on along the minus strand of NC_044333.1, from coordinate 7,051,070 downwards.
CTAAAAGCTAAACCCACCATCAGCTCCCCCCAAAACTAGACCCATGACAGAGCTCCCACAAAATTCAGTGCCTCCGTACAAACCTCAGTCCCTTTCACACCCCTTCCTCCCCGAAAGTCCAAAAAACAGTTATGCTTTACAGCCCTGTCTACTCCGTTTTAATTGTCTAAGATGGGCTCTCAAACTGGGGGTTGCAAGGTCATTACAGGGGGTGTCGCAAGCTGTCAACCTCCACCCCAAACCTGCTTGCCTCCAGCATTTATAATGGTGTTATATATATTAAAAAGTGTGGTTAATTTATTGGTGGGTGGGATCGCACTCAGGGGCTTGTGATGCAAAATGGATCACCAGTAAAAAAGTTTGAGACCCACTGGTCTTAAGATGAGTGAAATGCTAAATGTAAACAGTACAAATTAGATATTTCCTCTCCCCCACACACGTTTCATGATCTTAAATTAGTTAGGCCATGTCTATGGTAGCATTTATGTCAACAAAACTTTCGGCACTCAGAGGTGTGAAAAAAACCTCTGGGCAACATAAATTTTGCCAGCATAAGCACTCGTGTGTGCATCGTTTTGTCGGCAAGAGACGTTCTCACTGCTCCTTGCACTGGTTTTGTTATATCAACAGGAGAGCTCTTGCCCGTCACCATAACGCAGCTGCACGAGCCATCTTACAGGAGCACACCTGTATGAGTACAGCTGTGCTGCTGCAAGCTTGTAACTGTAGACGTGGCCTACACAGGAAAGGAAAACAGGAAGGAATTTATTTAATAACGTTTGTTTTACTTGACAAATGACCCGATAAGCAACATAACTTTGCGCACTTCTAGCACCTTCAATCTGAGATTCTCAAGGCACTTTGCAAACTTGAACGAAGCAAGAGGAATGCCTAATTTGTAGCTATAGAGAGGGAAACTAAGGCATAGAAAGGGGAAGTGATTCACTCAAGGTCACACAAAGTTTACAGGAGGGCCGAGAATAGAACCCAAATAGCCTGACTCCCAAGACTATGCTTTAGTCACATGCTCGTCCTTCCCATTTCCACAAATTACAGGAATGACAAATTACTAGTTCTACATTTAGTTGTGAGAGATGCATAAAAAACGTGACTTACACTTTAAAAATAGTTTCTTTCTTATAGCGCTAGAAGGAGACTAGACTTGTCCCTTCCAGTCCTATGTCCTACATCCCAGTTAGAAGTCAGGTACTGATCACTGGTGGCTCAGTAAGAAAACTGAACTATTTACGTGAGGTCCATACTCAGAAGGCTTTGCTATACCAGTATATTATACTGGAAATGCTCCTAGTGTGCATGCAGCTTACACCTTCAAAACTGCACTTTTGCCATTGTACCTTATTCCAGCCCCACCCCCAAGTTTTGCTGGTATAACTGTGTCTACACTAGGCACTTTTGCCAGCACCGTTATGATGTCAGCTGCTCAACACAGCTATACCAACAAAAATTTGTAGTATACACTTGGCCTTAGAGGAGTGTTTTTACTTCAGCAATTGGGAGATGCTGTAGACATAAGTGGGAAAAGACACCAAGGAGGAGAGAGGAGAAGACAAACAGTCCTTCCACTGAACACCAGCAGACAGATTTCTCTCCAGTGCAGGAACAGAGGCAAAGCAGCTTGTACAATGGCTTCTGGGGGCAGCGCAGCTCCTGGAGGAGGGTTGTCTCTGCCGCAATGGCCCCAGTGGGGCTATACAAAGGCACAGAATAGCTGGATGGGCAGTTCATTCTAACCCCCCACATGCCGTTTATGTCCTCCATCTCTCCTCCACTGCTCTGGAATGCAGCCCTTGCTGTGGGATAGACTGTGCAGAGCTGGCTCTATGCCTGGAGTAGGGGCTGCTATGCTGGGGATGCTCACCATGAGCCCATACACTAGCCCTGCAGTTGCTTTAAGACAGTTTAGTTACACAAAGGCAATGATGAACTAGGCCCCAGAACCTTATCCATCAGCACAAATTAGATATTTCCTCTCCCCCACACACGTTTCATGATCTTAAATTAGTTAGGCCATGTCTATGGTAGCATTTATGTCAACAAAACTTTCGGCACTCAGAGGTGTGAAAAAAACACACCTCTGAGCAACATAAATTTTGCCAGCATAAGCACTTGTGTGTGCATCGTTTTGTCGGCAAGAGACGTTCTCACTGCTCCTTGCACTGGTGACCTGGCTCTCATCAGAATTGACCTTAGGCAGAGGCAGCACCAAGTGACTGATGGTGGTCATATGCTTCTGGCGGCTCAGTGTTGCCTCAGCATTGCTAGCCTCAATCCCAGTTCCTACTCAAACCAATCCCCTTGGCAGCAGAAACAAAGAGTTGCTCGCCAAGCTCTTGCTTGAGGCCAGAAAATGGTTAAGCTGTACCTATGTTTCATTTTCCACCAAGAAGTGGTCCTGGCAATACTGAAATTCTTCCATCAGCACCACACAAACTGTGTTGCCTGCTGTGGGCTGTTTGCTGGAGATCAGGTATCCACCCTGCCCAATTCACTTTCCCAGCCTTAAATGTTAAGGTTCAAGTGAATGTGAAAGGGTTTGGCTATCAAAAGTGCTGACAAAGTCCTGGCACTTCCTGTTACTCATTGGGAAAGAAGGTGTGTGGGGGAAGGGATGGGGAAAGGCAGGACACAGAAGCTCCCACGTTCATTGGACAAAAATATGTTTGTCTTCTGTGAAGCTAAAAATGAATGGAATGCAGACACAGCGCCCACATGGCTGCGTGCAACCAAGTACTTGGTAATTAAAAGATTTGGTAGGGGATTAGCTTGTGAGAAGCATGCAGGGTATAAAAATAAACTTCATCTTCCTCTATGTCCTTCTCCAGTCTCTTCCCTCCTCCATGACCTGAGCAGATACCTGTGTTGCCGATTCTTATGGTATTGGATGTTTTACTTAGAGCCTCGGCTTTGGAGACTCATAGACTTTAAGGTCAGAAGGGACAATTATGATAATCTATTCTTACCTCCTGCACAATGCAGGCCACAGAATCTCACCCACTCACTCCTGTAACAAACCCCTAACCTATGCCTGAGTTAATGAAGTCCTCAAATCGTGATTTAAAGATCTCAAAGTGAAGAGAATCCTCCAGCAAGTGACCCATGCCCCATGCTGCAGAGGAAGGTGAAAAACTTCCAGGGCCTCTGCCAATCTGCCCTGGAGGAAAATTCCTTCTTGACCCCAAATATGGCCATCAGTTAAACCCTGAGCATGTGGGCAAGACTCACCAGCCAGCACCCACAAAAGAATTCTCTGTAGTAACTCAGATCGCACCCCATTTAACATCCCATCACAGAGCATTGGGCATATTTACCTGCTAATAATCAAAGATCAATTAATTGCCAAAATTAGGCTATTGCATCATCCCATCCCCTCCATAATCTTATCAAGTGATTACATGAAGAGCTCAGCTTTCATCCAAAAAAATATACTTCTGGTCCTCAGGGTTGTGAAGAAAAGCATGAAGATGTGTTGTGACAAAACTGCACTCAGAAGACTCAAATATCAGAAAGGAAATAAAAGAACTTCATTTAAAAAGAAAAAAGAAAAACAAAAAAACCCTCAATTTTTAAGACACTTGTTATTTTGGGAGGGGCTGACTCATGATATTTGAATGTTTGAGACTGGTTAGCAACACTGGATACTGCCCACAGCAAAGCATAAATACACAGCCGTCACTGCACTACTCACCCAAATGTGGCCATAATTTTGATTGTTCACTGCTGCAAGCCTCAAACTTGCAATATGTAGACTCACTGGCAAGAACAGAAGGGCAAAACCACACTCATCCTCACCAAAGTCCTAGGTGTCCAGGCTGCAGCATGCATACAAAAAACTGATGCTGAAACATGATCACATCACATCCATCTTTTCACAATTCCACTGGGTTCCCTTATCTGGAACAAGAGCCTTCCTTCACACCAAGGAGCGTCTTGCCATTAGAGCAAAGAGTTAGGAGCCAGGATATTTCAGTTCTGCCACTGACTTTCTGTGCAACTGTGTACAAGTCACTTGACTGCTTTGTCGGTCAATTTCCCCTTCTGTAAAATGGGAATATAATACTGGCCAACCGCACAAGAGTATTGACTGGTTTAATTCATTAACGAGGTGACATTCATGCTTGTGCAAAGGGACAGCAGAAGACGCTATTGCACCACTTTAGCCCTATTTTGAGGACATAGGGTTTTGTGCTGGCCCTCTCACTGCAATGAATTTCATCCCAATATTTGTAGAGTATAGTGATCTGCAGCTAGAAGACCCTATGAGTGCGAAGCATTATTATTAGTCTTCTCGTATTGTTTGAGAGAGGAAGCACTGTCAGTCCAGTAGAAATTGATACCCTTGCTTCATGTATCAGAGAATTTTCTGAGTTTCTTCCTTTCCCTTCCATCTTGCAATAATAAATCACAATATATCTCAGATTTTGCTTGCGGATAGTATGGGGAATTCAATCTCTGTGTCCATTCAGCTCTGCTTCCATGATCATACTCTCCCTAATAGATACTCCCACCCTCATCTCGAAGGTGTGCGTATTAGTGGTACTAAGTACAGAAACCAAGACTCCAGAATGAGGTGTTTGTTCCATCTCATTTTGTACCACTCGCATGCTTCATGGAGAGTGGGGAAAGAGAAATAAAGAATCTGTAAGACAAGTGAAGAGAAAATAACTGTGAGCTTCTGCGTTGTTTAATGGGTCTTGTGAACCTCATCACCTATTCACACCTGCTGCTTCAGCCCTGTTCACACCAGCTGTCCACTCTAAAAGTACAAGTGGGAGATTGTGCTGCTAATTATTCTGTCTCCTTGCTGTGAAGAAAAGACACCTCTGAACGCAGCTTGTTCTTCTGATATCGCCCTCTTGAAATATTTCTAGCTTGCAAATAGCAAATGACGTTTTGGCAGAGAACATTAAACCATATCAACCACAAACTCTCACAGCTGCTGCTGCTGCCTCTAAACTGCAGATATCACCTGCTTTAGTGGACCAGAAAATGCAACAGAAGACACCCGAGACGACATATCTTGAACTTCTAGGAACAGGTACCTCCCATTTTTCTTCTTCTGAATTTCACTTCCATTTCAAAATCAAAGCCCTCACCCCATGTGAGTGTGTGGGCCTTGATTCAGCACAGCACTTAAGCATATGTATAGTGTTAAGCACGCAACTAATCCCATTGACTTTAAAGGGACTACTCGTGCTTAAAATTACATACATGCTTAAGTGCTTTGTTGGACTGGGGTCATACTTGGGGGACAGCAGGGTTTATTTAGAGTTTAACTTCAATGGGCTTTGGCTCAGGCCCTTAATAGAGAAAGACTTTAAAATAACAATTCCTCGGGCTACAGCAAAGAATAATAAACCCACATAAAAATTTTGCTCAGCAAATTAAAGTTGCTGAAGTAATTAATATATAACTCTTCTGCAGCATACATAGATACAGCATTAACATTAGATTTTAAAAGACAGGAAATAATCAGTAATGGGTAATTTACATAAATATTCTATTACCTGTGCAGTTCATTCATTGGTTTAATGCTAATAATAATGACGTGAAAATTTACCTTACGCATTCCAACAACAACTGTAATGCTACAGTGTCATTAGCTTAATTTATAAACTGTAAAGGTAGTAGAATATTTATGTAAATTACCTTAACTACTCATTTCCTGTCTTTTGAACACTTTGGTTTTTTAATGGTATGCTGTAGGTATGCATTGTAATATAAGGGTTATATCAGTGACTTCAGTCATAACTCTAAAGTAACAAAGGTTTGGGTGGGAATTTCCCAATTTTAAAAAAATAAATGTGAGAAACCCTGAAGTTAACATTAGTTTGGCATAAATATCTTTATGCATGGGGGTGTATTCAGTATTGTCACCCACAAGTATTCAATCCTGAGTCGGGTCCCCCAAAATCATGACATCGGCTTAGCAAATGAAGGTTACTCATCAGTAACGGAGATGAACCCTGCACATTCAGACTCCTGGGAAGTGGCAGAAGTGCAGCTCTGACAGTAGAACATTTTGTGACAGTGCCCACCAGAGTCCTCTCGCACACACCCCCCAGTCCCTCCCTTCACAGGTCCTCAACATTCTGAGGGTGAGGCTATAAAAGAGGTTTCCATCTGCCTCACTTCCTTCCACCACTTCCTCAGGTATAAGGTTGTAATTAGCATTCCAAGGATTCCAAGGGAAGGTGGGTGGGAAGTGTGAATGTTCAGAGACCATAGTTAAAGGTGAATAACCTTTACTTCATCCAGAAGCCTCTACCCATTCCTGCTCATGAGATAGTTGACATATGGCACATTACTGCTTATCAAACTAAGGCCTCATCTACACTAGCAAATTTCTGTGCATTAAAGCAGCTTTGAGCACTGTAACTCCCAAGGTGCACACTCTGCCAAGCCACTCAGTGTGCAGAAACTGCTCAGTTGCAGCACTGTAAAAAAACCACCCTGAAGAAAGGCGTAGAGCTTTCTGTGCCAGGGCTACAGCACCGTGGTGCCAGTATAGACACCCTGGTCGATTATAGCGCTGTGATTGGCCTCCAGGAGGTGTCCCACAATGCCTGTTCTCGCCTCTCTGGTCATCAGTTTGATCTCTACTTTGCCTTGCCCTCTGGTGACCAATCGTTAGCCCAACCCCTTAAATTCCTTGAGAAAGTCCCCTTCCTGTTTGCTCCGTGACGCATGCAGTGGTCTCAGTGCATCTTTCCAGGTGGCCATTCCTGCTCCACGCACCAGGTGATCCTCTGCTTGGAGCAATGCTGAGCTGCTGGACCTCATCAGCATTTGGGGAGAGGAGGATGTCCAATCCCAGCTGTGCTCCAGCCATAGGGATTATGATACCTATGGACAAATTTCACAATGCATGACAGAAAGAGGCCATGACCGGGACACCCTGCAGTGCAGAGTCAAAGTGAAGGAGCTGCAGAACGCCTACCAGAAGCTGCAGAAGGCAAACCACCGCTCTGGTGCTGCACAGGTGCCAGGGCAGAAGCCACAGGCTTGGAGAAGACCATCCTTTGATTCTCTGCTCACCCTCAGCAGCCAGAGATCTACCATAATGAACACAGCCTGTGGAAAGTGTGGGGACAGGAATGATCGTCAGGCTCCCCAGCACAGTGCTGGCTCTCCCCAAGAGCCACATGCCCAGTGTACAACAGGGTCTGGGAAGAGAGATTTCCCCTGCCCCTGCAGCTACTCATGATGTTGGGGGGTCTTGTGGCTCATGTGTGCTTGCCTGGGGTCAGCCAGTCAGTAACAGGCGTGTGAGTACTGGCTGTGTTTTAAATCAGTGGTCTGTATATTGCAAACAATCCTGCTTCCGTAAAATGTTGCATTTTGGCTTCACAGATATGACCTTCTCGCCGACTGAATCGCTGCGCTGAATTAGAAAGTGGCACGAAGAACTAAAGAGGACTTTCTGCGTGAGGTTATGATGCACTCTGCAGCCAAGAAACAAGAATTGAAGGAGTGATGGGACAGCAAGATGAGGGATTGAAAGGAGAACGTGGCGTGCCAGAATGAAGCCACAGAGCGGCTCTTAAACATTATGGAGTGCCAAGTGGACACGGTTCAGGTGCTACGAGCACTGCAAACTGAGCAGCTCCACACCCGCCCTCCCCTGCAGCCGCTGTTGCAAAACACTTTCCCATGCGCCCCCCAGACACTGCCAACCCATTCTTATCAACCTCCTGGCTCCAGTCTGTACCTGCTGCATTCCACTCCTGCCCCATCACAGTCCAGTCCCGTGGAGTCCCAGTACTCACTGCACTCAACACCCGTCCATCTGAAGTTTACCCCTGCTGAAGTACAGTACCCGCTGCACTGTAGTCCAAAGGAGGACGTTGGATATGCTACCTGGATGGACACAAATCTTTAACCGTCCTGGGACCCGACCTCCTCTTGGGACCCTCCCTTCCCCCATCCCCTCAGTGCTGATGTGTTTTTTTGTTTCTCTCTCTCCTCGGGTTGTTGTTTTTTAATCAAATAATTGTTTTGGTTTGAAAGCAATCTTTATTCCATTAACTGAAAGCAAACAGAGCCCTGCAAAGCAACAGGCAATTTTCTTAAACCTTCTTGTGCAGCGCTTGCACCAATCACAATCACCTCCTAGCATCACAAGCACTGCACTCCTGAGCATAGCAACACATATTAGTGGCTTTCAGCTTCAAATTGCTGCCTCAAGGCATCCCTGATCCCGTGCTGCGCCCCTCTAATAGCCCTGGTCTCTGGCTGTTCAAATTCAGCCGACAAGCACTGAGCCTCAGTGGTCTGATCCTGAGTGAAGCTTTCACCCTTCCCTTCACAAATATTATGGACTGTACAGCATGCGGCTATAAGCATAGGAATATTGTCATTGGCTAGGTCCAGTCTCCCATATAGGCAGTGACAGTGGGCCTTTAAATGGCCAAAAGCACATTCAACAGTCATTCTGAACTTGCTAAGCCTGTTGTTGAACCACTCCTTGGTCCTGTCAAGGTGCCCCGTGTATGCCACGGCATTAAAGCATAGGCAGGGTCTCCCAGGATCACAATGGGCATTTTGACTTCCCCTACGGTGATCTTCTGGTGTGGGAAGAAAGTCCTGGCTTGCAGCTTCCTGAACAGGCCAGTGTTCTGAAAGATGCGTGCGTCATTCACCTTTCCAGACCAACCTGCGTTAATGTCCGTGAAACGCCCATGGAGATCTGCAAACACCTGGAGAACCGTTGAGAAATACCCCTTCCAATTAATGTACTTGATGGCTAGGTGGTCTGGTGCCAGAATTGGAATATGTGTGCCATCTATCGCCCCTCCACAGTTAGGAAAGCCCATTTGGGGCAAACCATCCACAATGTCACACACGTTGTCAAGAGCCACGGTCTTTTGGAGCAGGATACCATTAATGGCCCTGCACGCTTCCATCAACAGGAGTCCAATAGTCGACTTTGCCATTCTGAACTGGTCAGCGACCGATTGGTAGCAGTCTGGAGTAGCCAGCTTCCACAGTGCAATCACCACGTGCTTCTCCAGTGACAGGGCATCTCTCATTCTCATGTCCTTGTGCCACAGAGCTGGGGTGAGCTCATCGCACAGTCCCATGAATGTGGCTTTCCTCGTCCAAAAGTTCTGCAGCTACTGCTCGTCATCCCAGATGTCCATGATGATGTGATCCCACCACTCAGTGCTTGTTTCCTGAGCCCAAAAGAGGCGTTCCACTGTGGTCAGCACCTCCGTGAGTGCCACAAGCAATCTCATGTCATAGCTGCTACACATGGTGAGATCGATGTCGAACTGCTCTTGCCTTTGTAGTTTAAGGAATAACTCCACTGCCACTCATGACGTGTTAGTGAGACCGAGCAGCATATTGGTCAGCTGTGTGGGATCTGTTCCTGCAGACCGAAGAGGCAGGAAGTGCAATACACAAATCATTGAAAGATGGCACCAGATGCAGATGGAAGCACAGTGTGTGTGGACTCACCCCTGCGGTCTCAGGGAATTAGCTCAATTTCCAGCCTGGAGCGCCCTCTGTAGGCCAGTGATCCGCCACCACTGGGCCCCATGTCCCCACCGGACCTCGGTGCCCGTGTTCTCTGAGGTGCTGCCCCCTGGCAATACCCCAACAATCTCTGTGGGTCTCCCTTCCCCAGGGAACCCCCACCCACTACCCGCACCTTGCCTTAGTCTAGGCTACTGCCAGTTCTCACCTAGCCCACTCACTGGGGCAGACTGCAGTATAAAAGCCACTCATCATGGGCAAGGGGTGTTGACCTGCTGCCTTCTTCTACCACCCAGTACCTCCATGGGCCTGGCCTGGGACTAGGCCCTGCAGCCTGGGGAGTTGCCAGCCTGGAGCTCCCCTGCTCCTCTAACTCTTCCCCAGCCCTGCTTTACTCCCAGGTACCCTCTTATTCCCCTGCAGCCAGGCCAGTCTCCCTTCACAGCTAGAGGAGAGACTCTGCTCAGCTTCTGGCTGCCCTGGCCTTCTTATAAGGCCCAGCTGCTCTGATTGGGGCATGGCTCAGGTGTAGCTCCTTCCCCAACCAGCTTAGGCTTTTTCTCTTAGCCCCAAGCCCTCTCCTAGGGCTGGCTTCTACCCTTTCAGGGCTGGAGCGGGTAATCACCACCCCGCTGCACACAGGGATTGCTGGGATGTGAAGCAATGCATCACGGGGCATGGAGACAGGACCCAGGATGCCCCGTAGCCCCCTTCACCTTCCCATAACTCTTAGCGGCAGAAGAGGAAGAGATGCTCTGTGGCATAGCTGTCCAGAGTGCACTGCTCCAAATACCATTGCAAGTATCGCAAGTGCGAACACGCTATTGCGCAGGCAGCTAACAGTGTGAACGCACAACTGCGGTTTCCCTTCAGCACTCTCTGAGCGGCGCTGTAACTCTGCCAGTGTAGACATAGCCTTAGGAAGGTGAGATGTGGAGTCCTAATTAAACAAGGAGTGAAGGACGGCTCTGCCAAACTGAGCATCCACCTGGGATGCTAGACTTGGTGTATAGTGTTCTGTAAATGTATGAACAGAGCGCCACATTGCAGCTCTGCAAATTTCTACAGTGGGAATATGGCAAATGCATGCCCCAGAGTCTAGCTCAGCCCTCATGGAATGTGATCTTATCCCTGTCTGGAGAGGGGCAGAGGCTCATTTGTGACTTTCTTCAAGGCCTAGCCATACTTCACAAAGGCTATCTCTGGGAGTAATCGCCTGCCTTTTACTATTTTGTGTGTAAGAAATACAAAGATTTGGTGACTTTCTAAACTCTTGAATCCCAGAAACTTGTTTTAGCATCTAGCATGTGGAGTTACTTTGTCCAAATGAGTGTGAAGTCTGGGGAAGAATTCCAGCAGATTGCTTGTTTGCTTGAGATGGAAATCAATTATCACCTTGGGTAAGAATTTTGGGTGGTTACAGAGAACCCGTTTGTGAAGGGTGGATTAGCCATGGGAGTTTGAAGTTCACTTGCTTTTCGACAGATGTTACGTCTATAATGAAGGCTGTTTTGATTGATAGGTGAAACAGCAAACACTTATTCAACAGCTCAGAGGGTGGTGTAGTGAGGCGGCCTGGATCCCAGCCGCCTCAGAGAGGGACAAGCCTCTCTGGGTACCAAAGTGGGCGGAGCCACTGGAGCCTGTACCCGCCCCCCAGAGGTCAAAGCGCAGGACAGGAAGTATAAAAGCCCAACTCCAGGGCTCAGAAGGTGGCTGGCCACCAGAGAGGCCAGACACTGGTGCTCTACCTCCCACTGGGGAGACTCCTGCCGCCTGTGACCGCCCCGAGGACTGGCCATACCTGTTGAGGCTGGAGGCCGACCAGATGCCAGAGAAGCCAGTAAGCCTACCTGTGAGAAGTGACCCAGAGGAGCTGCCCAGCTTACCACTCGTTGAGTACCCCGAGGAGCCTATGGTGCTAGATCCCATGGAGGACACTGACCAGACGCAAGTACTGCTAGAGGAGGAGGTTGGAAGTAGCCTGGGGGCAGCTGACTCTAGTCTGGCTATGGCACCCCGAGTCGATGTCAGTGTGTTGCAGCCAGGATCCCCACTGACACAGCAGCAGGTCGCCTGCCGCTGTCAGGACCCCAGGCTGGGATGCAGTGGAGTGGGCGGGCCTACATCCCCCCTGCCACCCCACTCACGGGTGGCATCTCCTGCTCGCCCCGACCCCAGACCAGGAGCCTGGGTTTTGCTATTGGACTATTTGGTCAGCCCCTTCCTGAGGGCCTGAGCCCTGAACCATTTGTTTGCTGCCCTGCCGTGACCCAGGGCCTGGGCTTGGTATTGGACTCATTGTGCAGCCTCTGACAGAGGGCCTGAGCACTTAACTGTTTACTGTCTCACCAGGCTAATGCCCCAGCTCCCCAGAGTGAGGCGGCCTGGCTCCCAGCCGCCCTAGAGAGGGACAACCCCCAGCCGAACCCCTCTACAGGTGGCTTCATAAGTGTTGACTAGGTTAAGGTCCCATGATGGAGTTGGACTTTGACTCATAGATAGTAGTTCACTAAACCTTCCATAAATCTCCTTATTCTGTCACGAGTAAGTACAGTAGCATGTTGTCAGTAGATATGGCTGCTAAATGAACTTTCAAAGGTGATTAGAAGTGACTGGAAAGTTTCAAGTGAAGCAAGTATTCAAGTATAGACTGGATTGAAGTTGAAATTGGGATGATGTTGTTAACGGATGCCCAAACTCAAAATCTTTTCCACTTGAGGTCATAGCACTTGCAAGTCGATTGTGTCCTAGAATTTATAAGGACATATTGTACTTCCAGAGAACAGGACCTGAGAGCTCAGCAAACTGCCCTCAGTTCTAGTCTGTTGATTGTAGCTTCTTCTCCAAATAGTTCCAATTATGGCAAATAGTTAAGTTGTTGAAATGGGCTCCCCATTCCAAGTTGGAAGAATCAGAGGTGATAGTTGCTGGAGGTGGGGCCGAGAAATTGAAAGCTAACCCTTTTAGAGTGTTATATGCTGTGTTTGCCCTAAGAGGCATAGGAGCACATCTCTTGGAAGAGTCAATTTTGAGATGTTGTCTGAACTTGGGAGATAATGTTTTGGTAACTAGTGCTGCAGAGCTTAAACTAAACATACCATACCATTTTGAACACCTTTCCCAGGAAACTGGAGAAGGATAAAAGTGGCCTCTGACACATTAGATTTTTCACAGGCTAGGAGAAGTCCCTTTGCTGCTACTGTTTTCAGAGAAGGAAGGGGAGAGGCAGGGGAACAGAGTGACCACTCAGCTGAGCTTTCTGAGTACAAGCTGGCAAGCAAGGAGCAGGGGTCTCAGAAGCAAGAGGAGTTGGGAGCACACAGGTCTCTGGTGCTCCTTAGAGAGTGATAGAGACACAGCAGAAAAGCCCTAGAAAAAAGCCAGGGGAGGAGGGGCAGAATTAATTAATTGATTAGGAGCAGTGTTAATTGATTTGGGGGGAACAGAAGGATTCATTGACTGGGTCGGGGAAAGTACTGATTAGTAGGAAAACTAGGTGAAGAGTAGAAAAAATTATTCATGAGCACATTGGCTGAATTAGATTCAGAGCTTGATCAGATCCAGCCATGTTTATTTCCTTTTTTGTTTTTGTTTTTTGTTCTCTTTACTATGAACTTTTAGGTGACTGGGTTTTGTTCACAGAAGTGTTTGGGGAGAAGCTTTTATGAGTGCGATGATGGCAAACAGAGCAAGGTGTCTGCGGTGCGGCCAAATGCTGAGGCAAGGAGTATCAGCAATTGCCCTATGGGATAAAAGTTCTAAATATAGTACCTGGCCACTTACATGATCGGTGGTCAAATGCACACGACAACACATCCAGCAAGACAAAGTAGTCAAAAAAGGACCTCCAAAGAGATTAGTTTAGGCTTTAGTGCTAAGATAATTTTCCTTACAAACAAGAGAAAAGGCAGAGCTTGTAATGCATATATGATTCTAAATGAGAAAGGAAAACAGACCTACTCGTGTTACTAACCACAACTCTTCCAAAAACAAGATGGCACCTGCCTGGTACCTGGCCTCTCTCTCCAGCTGGCTACATGGTTAAAAAGTGCTTGTCGAGATATCAGTTTGCATGATATCACAGAGAAACACAAGCAAAATAACACCTTATCACAGGACTGACTGGAATCAGTGCTTTCCAAACATGGCCATGAGGTACCAAGTGCACTATCATCAGCTGGAAGTTAATAATTAAAAACACCTGGATGACTATCAAGCAATTTCTATGCTAAATTACATTAGTCTATTCACAGAATGCACTGTACACTAAGTCATATACACTCCACCGATAACACGACGAAGAGTCCACCAGTATCATAATGATAATCACATGGAGCCATATTCTGAAGTCTTTACTCCGTTTTTACTCAGACAAACTTTCACTGTACTGCATGAGAGCTTGCCTGAGTAAGGCCTGAGTAAAACGTGGGAAATGATTTCAAGATCTGTCCCCCAGTGAGCAGGGCTAAGGTAAGTCTGGTGGTGTTTAAGGGGCAAACCGAACTCCCTAGTACCAGTTCCATCAGATATGATTTCCGGACGGCAATATACACTGCAGTGAGTTGAAGGTTGCACAGTGACCCCAGCTAATTCCATGTCAAGAAATCCTCAAATTCACATTTTCCCACACGGAAGCAAAGCAGTGACACACGAATGTTTGGAGTGGAAGAGGAAAAAGGAATACTTGACAGGTATGCTGTGGTTAATAAATGTTCGTTTACCTCTGGATTCAAATGTAATTTAATGAATACAGTAGTCTGGTAAGTTTCAATGTTCTCTTTAGTAGATCGTTTTTCATATCACAAAATCATCACAGTTGTGGCTGTCTGCTCAGGAAAATCCCTTAACTTCATTAGCTGGAATGTTGGGGCTCAGAACTGATATGCATTGGCAAAACTGCATGACAGAAGCTTGCTCAATGTTGTGAGACTCGCTTTCATTAAGCAGAAATGCTCAGCGACCTCTCAAATATGGAGAAATAAATTAGCTGTTAAGTCAGGCAAGTGCATTCATATTTTACTTGCCCAGTGGAGTGCAATGGACTAAGTGAAGCTACAACAATCAAAACATATCTATGATTGGTGCCTTTTGGATTAGCCGTGCATCCTGCCCCAAGCAAATATTTAACCTACATCTGTAAAACCTCTGGGCAGAGAACTACAAAATCCTGGCTAAAATTTAACTCCCTCCCTTCCCCTCCACACAAGCAACCTGATGCAAAAATAAAATAAAATAAAATAAAAAAATCACTAATCCAGAAATGCAGACGGGAGCAGAACTTAAGTCTCTTATGTAGCTAGACTCTCCTTGTTTAAAACCCCCCACTAGAAAGATCACTTATATGAGAATGTGTCTCTAGAGACCATTTCATTATAGCCTAGCTCATTATTACAATGTTACTGCAGCACAGGAACCTTGAACTGTGAGGAGGTTTCTGGGAGCAGCTGAGATATGATTTGCCAAATCCTATATAAATTGATTAATAAAATAATAATAAATTCTCTGCATTTCCACAATATCTTTTATCCAAGGATATCAAAGCTCGTTACAAAGATTAAGCTTCTTGTGAGGCATTTGTACTCATTTTAAAATGCACAAACCCAGAGGCCCAGATCCTGAGATATGGCCAACTTGCATTCAACACAGCTCAGAACATGGAGGGGAGTGTTATAAAAGTAACCTAACCACTTTTGCATACCCGTATCCAGATGGCCAATGGATCAAAGTCCAGTCCAGTCCACCGCATTAATCAGCATAGCTTTGGGACTCCGGTAGTTTATGATGGCTGCTCATAGCCCCAAGGAAGCATTCCAGCAGATGGGGATCACTGGAACGTAGAGATGCTTGGATCATACCCCTTTCCCATGACCACGTCCCCGCACCAAAAACCAGTATCAAGGAGAGCATGGAGCTGTTATTACTGCAGCTCTATGCCACTCCAGGATTCTCCTAGACGTGAGGAATCTTCAATGGGCCAGTTAAGTGAGTTGGCTTTCAGGCCGCTTTATACCACCAGAGTGACAATGCAGCCATAACATAACAGAGGATCTGGCCCAGAGACTGTCCATTTGTAATGTACCATGTAGAAGACTAAACCATCACAACCCCAATGCAATCAGTGGGGACGCCTCAGTTTCCAACCATGAATCTGTCACTGTCATGCACAAAAAACACTAAACTCCCAAAACAGTCTTAGAAAAAGCAAGTCTCTGTACTTTAATTTCTGTAAGCGAGGCATTAGCCCATACTGGGCCAATGGAGTTGCCTAGGTCTCCCATATTCAATTCCCCCTCTATCCAATCGAGGCAAATGACACACAAAAAAGCCCAAAATAACCACACACCATGGATAGTATTTAATAAACTTTTTCAATTTTGCAAACTGGACACCATCAAATTAGCCTAAATAGAGACTGGGAGTGGATGGGTCACTACACAAACTAAATCAATTTGTTAGTCTCTAAGGTGCCACAAGCACTCCTTGTTGTTTTTACAAAACTAATTTCCCAGTGCTAAATACTCACACCTTCTTGTCAATTGTTTGAAGTGGGCCACCTTGTTTACATTGGCCTCATTAACACTGCAAAAGCGATTTCCACTCCTTCTTGTCACCTGTTGAGAATAGCCCACTTCTAACTTAAATTGAATTGGCTCATTAGCACTGACCCCCAATTTGGTAAGGCAACTCCCATCTTTTCAAGTGCTGTGTAGTTTATACCTCCCTACTGTATGTTCCACTCCATGCATCCGATGAAGCCAGTTTTAGCCCACGAAAGCTTATGCCCAAATAAATTTGTTAGTCTCTAACATGCCACAAGGACTTGTTGTTTTTGCTAATATAGACTAACACAGCTACCACTCTGAAACCTTTTTCATGTTTGTTTAGTATGAAACAGACTTAAGGCCAAGGAGAGAGGAAAGAATCATAGCCATACTCCATCTATACTTTGTGTCATATTTACAACATTTGTCATACAGAATATAACCCCACAGATAGACAAGAACTGTAGCACAAAGCTGTTTTCGTGCCAAAGCTGTTACCACTCAACTCATTGTCTCTGCTTCTGTTAAGTGACCTACCTTTTACTCTTGTCAAATTTTTCAAACTCCCCTTTCAAACAGGATCTCTTGAATATTTCCAGTGATTAGCCTTAATGCTGCATATTTGTGCACTACACAATGTCCATTTCCTCTCACCCCTGCTAAACAAAGTCTCAGACACGCATGTACAGCATAGTCCCAGCTTTCTGCTGTTTCTGATGGCTGCCTAGGAACCACGAAACCAGATATCGCCCCGAGGAAGAACACACAGTTCATCCAATAGGTCATTAATGTTTCATGGAATGAACCAGAGGGATTCTGCTTATAAAGCACTCCTAGAAAAAAGGTTAACAATGAGAGCAAGATATCTCTGGCAAATGTAAGCCTGTCTCGTAATACCATGGTGACATAGTCTAATTCTGACTTGAAAGAACCCTGTCCTCTGAGGGGGCAGATTGATCACTAGGTTAATTCAATTCAAGACATTTTCATCAATAGACACCAGCCTGAAAAGACCACTCTTTCTTGAACAGCAATTCATGCAGTCTCCTCTCTACTAATCATGGAAAATTATCCTTAAGTCTTTCAGTGATGTGCTAGAAAGCACCTTCAGGGATGGAGCACTGCAGTTTTCTGTGTCTGACAATGCTTCCCCAGCACCAACAGTGAATCAGGTCTCTCAGGTGCCTTAGCTACAGATGTGTGCTGTACTGTATATCTAGAAGTACTAAAAGAGTTAATGGATGGATTTTTTGTTTCGTTTTGGAAGTGATATAAAAGGTTATACACAGGAAGTAATCAGCGACTCCTCAAAGCACACTTCATAAGTACAGTAAAAAGGTATTGCTAATCTATAAGAAAGTTCAAAAGCTTATGTTTTGTCACACATCTGTTTAAATACAATACTGTTTTTTTCCTGTACCTTGCCACTCTTCATCTGCTGTAACACACTTGCATGAAGACAGTCAAGTTCAGTTTGTTTTCAAGGACTCCTCTTCTCCTGCTGCTTATTCCCCACCTGAAGTCAGAATCTCATTTGTGACACTGCAATTAGCTGATCCCCTCGTCACCTAAGATAAACAATGGTCATGATGTTCCAAGAGAGGATTATGACTTCAATAGAGGAATATGCAGAAGCAACAAATTACCCTTAAAAATAAATCCTGCTTTCAGGAATATTATTATTGATTATTTTTACAACACTCAAAAGTGTGCTAGTCTTTATTGAACAAATACGAAGAGATGGTCCTTGCCCTGCAATGTTTATTATCAGATTTTAGATGTGATACAATGAGTTGGAGTGACAAATGGGGAGGGGGGAGGACACAGGTTACAGCATTCAGATCATGTGGTTACTCAGTTTTAGACACTTGCACATCTTGATAGCGTCCTGAAATGTACTGGGCCAGATCTTCAGCTGGCAGAAGCTGGTGCAGTTCATTAGCTTCAGGGAAGCCATGCTGACTTTGCACTAGCTCTGGATCATCCATAAAGTTGTAGGGGGTTGGGGTTTTTGGTTTTTCTTTGGTGAATTAACTCCTAAATCTCAATAGCACTAAAAATGCAAGGAAAGAAAAACTGATCCTATAGGGCAGGGGTCGGCTACCTTTCAGAAGTGGTGTGCCAAGTCTTCATTTATTCACCCTAATTTAAGGTTTCGTGTGCCAGTAATTACATTTTAACATTTTTAGAAGGTCTCTTTCTAGAAGCCTATAATATATAACTAAACTATTGTTGTACATAAAGTAAATAAGGTTTTTAAAATGTTTAAGAAGTTTCATTTAAAATTAAATTAAAATGCAGAACCCCCCCAGATTGGTGCAGTCTGAGTGCCACTGACAATCAGCTCACGTGCCGCCTTTGGCACGTGTGCCATAGGTAGCCTACCCCTACTATAGGGAGTATAAATACAATTTTCTCTCAATAAAATATCGTTTAACATTTTTACTAAGGTGTCAGTTGATTGTAAGTACATTTCAAAAGTTATTTCACTCCATGAAGTGATCAGTCCTTTTAGTATCCAGAATATTAGATCCAGAAGACAAAAAGCTACTATCCCAGTCATCTTAGTTACCTATGTCAGAATACATCCCGTTAACATAGTTTTGTTGAGTATGTCTAATGAGAGGGCAGCCCAACACCCAATGCTGAGCATTAGGAGTGTGAATCACTAGACTACATGCAGTGGACGATGGAGTCAGTAAATTACATTGCAGATGTTGAGTTATTGTTGGCAAAATACGAGAGAGGTGAGAGATAACTAAAATGGGGAGAAAATTGACTCAATCTCATAAAACACCCACGGCTCAATTTGGGAAATGTTACATCCAGCCATTAAGTGATAATCTTGAGAAAGATACAGACACATCAGTGGAAAGTACTGTAGCTAGGTGGCACATGGCTCTTTCTGCTATGAGGGTATAGATTCTGATTTATGTTGGTATACACAAAATGAGAGTCTCTTGGGGTAAAAAAAAAACCCCACCCTGTATAATGAAACACATTCAGCTCTTTCTTGTAGGGACCAGATCCTCTTCAGGGCTGGGAAATGGAATTCAGTTACTATTATGAATTGTACGCAAGAAAACATCTGAGGTTTATTTTCTATGTACCCAAGAACAGAACTAACGCAGCATCATTTTAGGGTTTCCACGTAATTCCTCCAGTGCATTTAAGGGACAGACCAATATTTCCCATGTTAATGAAACAGGAACATAGCCATACAAAGAAAAATGTGACAGAAGGTAATGGATAAAACTGGTTCACTTACGTCACACTTTATAAGTACAAATTCCAAGTCACACAGTCAAGACCCAATAGGTGAATAATTGTAGTATGCACGTGGGTAATAAGAACTAGGATATTTCCCAACAAAATTAAATAGCATTCCTGTTGAACTGCTGTGGTTGCTAGCTATTGGTCTGCTTGCAGAACCCTGAGGTCAGTACCATTGCTACTTGCTCCTGTGGCATTACTACCTGCTGCCACCATTAGGGGTCATGCTAGTCAACCACAAGGAAGTTTTGCTCAGAACATTTTCTACCAGCTATAATAATTTAGTGTCTCCTGATGACAGTTTACACGCATCAAGTAATTACTACCTGTTGCCTGTTACTGCTAATCAGCAGTGTAAACAAGCTATTATAGTACAGCATCATTCTTCAGCTTTTGTGTCTAAAGTTCTCAAGTCTAACCAGTTAAAGAGACAGGAACACCATATTAACACATATTGTACTACTGCCGCATAAAGTTTATGTCACTACATCTGGCCATGCATTTTAATGCTAGGCAATTGAAATGCCTCAAAATAATAGGTATAAAAGTAGAAACCTATAGGATTATTTTTCAAAGGGCTGTTCTCTAGAAACTGCAAACACTCTTGTTTTGACTTACACATTTTTGGTGCAGTTTGTTAAAAAATAACTGCAGTTATACCAAGGATATTACTCCCTATGGTAAGGCTCATATTATGACCCAACCTGCATGGCTGCGCAGGGGCATAAAAGAGAGTAAACCCCACCTTGGTGCAGCCTCTCCAGGATATAGACACTTAGGGATAAGCACTTTATAACAGCTATTTCCACCGTGAGCAAGGGGGTGGGGAGTGGGCCAAGCACGGACTTCACTTCTCCAGCTGAGCCATTGCAGGGATGGTTTTGTGTCTGTTACTGGAACATGAGTCTTTTCCTGTGCCTCCTCTTGGAATGGTGCAAGGTACGTGCAACCTCCTTTCACAGGGCTTATACATGGACAATCCATCCTTAAGTAATTACACTAGGTTCACCTGTATGCTAGCTCTGATTCCCACATGAATGGAGTGCTGCTATTTACAGGTGAAAGAATAGCCACAACTCCATTGCGAACTCCCCCAAGGTTAAATGAATAAAATGTACTTCATTTTGAGTTTATTGTTCGTGGAGTCAATTGGTACCACCATCTCACCTTAATTTTTCTTGTTGTAGTACAATGAAATATACAAGCAATTGTACCCAACTAATATTCATAAAATGTATTTTGCTCTATCTTAGCCCTCGTCCAGACTAACCCGCGGCATCGGCGGGTTAAAATCGATTGCTCGGGGATCGATATATCGCGTCTAGTCTGGACGCGGTGTATCGATCCCCGAGCGCGCTTACATCGATTCCAGAACTCCATCAACCCGAACGGAGTTCCGGAATCGACACGGAGAGCCGCGGACATCGATGCCGCGCTGTCCAGACGGGTGAGTACCTCGATTTTAGAAATTCGACTTCAGCTACGTTATTCTCGTAGCTGAAGTTGCGTATCTAAAATCGATTTTAATACCTAGTCTGGACGTGGCCTTAGCTACAGTTCAGTAAATGGATTTCAAGAAGGCAGACTTTAGCAAACTCAGGGAATTGGTAGGTTAGAGCCATGGGAAGCAAGTCTAAGCGGAAAAACAGTCTGAGAGAGTTGGCAGTTTTTCAGAGACATTATTCAGGGCACAAAAGCAAATTATCCTACTGCATAGGAAAGATAGGAAGTATGGCCAGAGACCACCCTGGCTTAACCAGGAGATCTTCAGTGAGAGACAAAATTAGAAAGGTCAAGGCACATAACAAGATTAAACTAGCTAGAGACATAAAGGGTAACAAGCAGAGGTGAAAGTAAGCTGGTACGGTACGTCGTACCGGCAAGAGCCAGTATGCCATGCTGGACTGGACTGGCTTCCCCTGTGGTGACTTAAAGCCGCTGCAGGGAGCCCCGGGCCCTTTAAATCATCACTGGAGATCCAGCAGCTGGGCTCAGGCAGGGATTTAAAGGGCCCAGTGCTCCTGCCACTGCAGGGAGCCCCGGGCCCTTTAAATCACTGCTGGAGCCCTGCCGCCACTACCCCAGGGCAGCGGCAGCAGAGCTCCAGCAGTGATTTAAAGTATCGGGCTCCACAGGGCCGGCCTTAGGAAGTGCGGGGCCCAATTTGAACAGTTTTGATGGGGCCCAGCTAGGATAACTTAAAAAAAAAATAAGTAAAAAAATGCGTGGGGCTTGTATTCACCGGGCGGTGCTCCGAGTCTTCGGCGGTGGGTCCTTCACTCGCTCCAGGTCTTCAGCGGCACTGAAGGACCTGCCACTGAAGTGCCGCCGAAGACCTGAAGTGCCGCCAGGTGAGTAAAAATTAAAAAGGTGCCTCCAGCCGGGTAAGGGATTCTCACTGGGTGCGGGGCCCTCTTAGGCGCGGGGCCCGATTCGGGGGAATTGGTGGAATAGGCCTAAAGCCGGCCCTGGGGCTCCAGCCACTGGGAGGAGCTCTGGGCCCTTTAAAGTGCCGCCAGAGCCCCGAGCTCCGGCAGCGCTTTAAAGGACCCGGGGATCCCCGCAGTGGCTGGAGCTCCGGGCCCTTTAAATCCCAGTCTGAGCCTGACTGCCCCGGGGTGGCAGCGGCAGGGCTTCTGTGCTGATTTAAAGGGCCCGGAGTGCCATAGCAGCTGGAGCCCCAGGCCCTTTAATTCACCCCTGAGCCCTGGGGCTCCCAGCTGCAGAGACAGCTGGTAGCTCCAGGGTGATTCTTTCCCATCTCCGGCTACCAACTCTTGCTGCTGGCTGCTCTCACACTTTTTCTCAAAATACGTAATTAGCTCTAAGAAAAACAAATAAAATGCATGTACACACGTCCAAATCATTGTCATTTATTTATTGCTAGCTACTAAGTCCTTTGTGAAAAGTGATATTAACATACAAATATCACTTTTCACAGCAGACGTACTCAGCCCTGCCAAGGCTGGGGACAAATTAAGCCCTGGATGAGGGGCTAGGGGAGGCACGGGGGGCTAGAGCCTGAAGCCTCGCCACCAGAGCCTGGGGCCTGCCACCGTGCAGCCGGATCCTGGGCTTCAAGCCCAAAGACCTGCTGCCTGAGCCTGCCAGCCCGCCACCCCAGGACTGAAGCCCAAAGCCTGAGCTCCACCGCCCCTGGGCAGGTGGGGAACTCACCGGCTCTGCTCCTCCAGCATTGTGCCCCAGCTGTTTCCAGAAGGAGCAGCCCTAGCAACCAACAGCAAAGTGGAGCATCCAGGAGCACCAGGGACCGGGAGGGTTGTTACTCCACACACACACACAGCCTAGGGGGCCATGGCCACAAGGAAAGCTGCTGGTGGCCGCATGCAGCCACGGTGGCCGTGTTTGAGAAACGCTGATTTAGATAATGGCATAGAGCAAAGGTTCTCAAACTGTGGTCCGCAGACCACCAGTGGCCCGCGAGTTGCATTCAGGTGGTCGGCGGATAGTTCCCTCTAAGGCAGTGTTTTTCAATCCATGCATCGGGGTCACAGCATGTCAGGCACTGGGTCGCCTTGCTCTGGTCAGCACCGCTGACCGGGATGTTACAAGTCCCATCGGCGGTGCTGCCCAGCTAAGGCAGTCCAGTCCCTGCCTGTTCTGACACCGCACTGTGTCCCAAAAGCGGCCAACAGTGGTCCAGTTCCTAGGCGGGGGGGCCACAGGGCTCCGCACACTGCCCCCACCCCAAGCACCGGCTCCGCACTCCCATTGGCGGGCCGGAGGGTGGTGCCTGTGGGCAAGGTGCCTTCGCCACTTACCAGGAGCCATCAAAGGTAAGTCTGTGTGCCTGCACACCAATCCCCTGCCTCAGCCCTGAGCCCCCCCAAAACCCAGAGTCCCTCCTGCACCCCAACCTCCCAGCCCCACCCCAGAGCCTGCACCCCAGCCCAGATCCCTGAACCCCTCCTACACCCCAACCCCCTGCCACAGCCCTGAGCTCCTCCAACCCAGAGCCCCTCCTGCACCCCAAGCCCCTCATCTCCAGCCCCAGCCCAGAGCCCTGACCATCCTCCTGCACCCCATCCCCCTTCCCCATCCCTGAGCCCCCCTAAACCTGGATCCCCCCTCCTACACTCCAAACCCCTCATTCCCAGCCTAGCCCAGAACCCTGACTCCCTTCCTGCACCCCAGTCCCCTGCCCCAGCCCACAGCCCCCTCATACAGCCTGAAACCCTCATTCCCAGCCCCACCCCACAGCCCTAACCCCCGCACTCCACCCGTCTGCCTCAGACCTGAACCCCTCCCACACCTCAAACCCCTCATCCTCAGCTCTGCTGGGTCATGGTCATCAACAATTTTCTTCAAGTGGGTCCCCAGAAAAAAAGGTTGAAAACCACTGCTCTAAGGTGCACTCCTAGGCGGCAGCACACAAAAGAATGAAGGGCCACCCACCTAATTAGTGGAGCCACTCAGGCATGGCTCCACTAATTACGTGCCTGTACCCTGGAGAAGACGCACATGCAAGGTGAGGTGGTGGCCTTGGGGGGAGTAGGGGGTAGGTGGGAGGGGGCAGTGGGGTGAGAAGAGGGGGTGGGGGGCATTTGGGATGTGCACGGCTGTGGTAGCCAGAGAAAGAGGTGACTTTCTCCAACTCCAGGGCTGTGGCTGCCAGAGCGAGATGGCCCTTTTTCCCAGCCCCAGCTCTGTGGCTGCTGTGGTGGGGGAGAGACCCCCCTCCTTCCCATCCCCAGCTCAGGGACTGCCACAGTGGGAGAGAGAGGACATATTCATTGTATTAGAAAGGTAAGACCATGATATTAAAATATGAGTTCTGTGCTTTTATCTGTAGAACAAAAAAAAGTTAATTACCATTACATTTTTTTATATAGCAGTTTTCTCCAAAGCACTTTACAATAGTTAGCTAACAGTACAAATAATATTTGGAAAGATCATTAAGTGGTCTGCCGAGACTCTCAGCAATTTTCAAGTGGTCAGCGAAAAAAAAACTTTGAGAACCACTGGCATAGAGTTTGAGAACCACTGGCATAGAGAACCACTGGCATTGATACACTTATAAAGTTTGCAGAGGATACCAAGATGGGAGTTTGCAAGTGCTTTGGAGGATAGGATTAAAATTCAAACTGATCTGGATAAACTGGAGAAAGGGTCTGAAGTAAATAGGATGAAATTCAATAAGGACAAATGCAAAGTCCTCCACTTAGGAATGAACAATCAGTTGCACACATACAAAATGGGAAATGACTGCCTAGGAAGGAGCACTGCGTAAAGGGATCTGTGGGTCATCGTGGATCACAAGCTAAATATGAACCAACAGTGTAGCACTTGCAAAAAACGCAAGCATCATTCTGGGATGCATTATCAGGAGTGTCATAAGCAAGACATGAGAAGTAATTCTTCCTCTCTGCTCCACGCTGATAAGGTCTCACTTAGAGCATTGTGTCCAGTTCTGGGTGCCACATTTCAGGAAAAATGTGGACAAATTGGAGAAGGTCCAGAGAAGAGCAACAAAAATGATTAAAGGTCTAAAAAACATGACCTATGAGGAAAGATTGAAAAAACTTGGGTTTTTTAGTCTAGAGAAGAGAAGACTGAGGGGGGACATAACAGTTTTCAAGCACATAAATGGTTGATACAAGGAGGATGGAGAAAAAATGTTCTCCTTAACCTCTGAGGATAGGACAAGAAGCAATGGGCTTAAATTACAGCAAGGGAGGTTTAGGTTGGACATTAGGAAAAACTTCCTAATTGTTCCAGTGCTTAATTACCCTGACAAATTGCCTAGGGAGGTTGTGGAATCTCTGTCACTGGAGATTTTTAAGAACAGGTTAGACAAACACCTGGCAGGGCTGGTCTGGTTATTTCAGTCCTGCCTTGAATGCAGAGCACTGGAGTAGGTGACCTATTCTACTGAAGTCCCTTCCAGTCCTACGCTTCGATGATTCTATACCATTCAATACATACGTCATTTTTATTGTTTTTTCAAATACCATCTATGAAAAAGTAATTTACTGTAAACGTCAGTTTTCATATAGGAATTTCACAGTCAACAGGTCACTTTGTCTCCTCAAAGTATAATCATATTGCCAATCCAAAACTAGCTAGCCTCAGTGACTCCATATTTGGGGAGCTAGGTTGTGCCCTCCCTCATTAAAAGCCACAGATGGAGACTTCAGGGGGAATATCTCTGCAAGGATTCCCTCACAGAGATTCCCCCCAAACTGTCCCATCACAGGTTACGGTTTGACCCTGCAAGGAAAAAGGGTGCAGGCCTGCCAATAAGGATCCTTGGGAGATCAGCACCATTTTCACAAGGGCCTCGTGTCTCACACTTTGTTCTGGGCTCCAGCAGTTCTGGCACTAATTGCCTTTTCCCATAATGTCCACAAGGCTGGATGGGGGTGGCAGATGATCTGCATCCTCTCTAAACCCTGGCCTTTTGTGTGGGAGAATTAAAAAAAGAGATAAATGGAAGCTCCACTAGAGAAAGTCACACAACCTGAAAATAAAAAGATATGGCTTTTGACTTGCAGGCTGGCCTAGCACTGCAAAGGTATCATATCTTGTAGTGGTCTATCAATTTTTTAAGATGTAGAAAGAGACCCTGGTTCTCTTCTCAGACCAGTTTTATACCTGTGCAACCTCTTTGGCTTCAGTAGTGTTATTCCTGATTTATATCGGTGTAAGGAAGAGGAGAATCAGGCCCCATATTTAACCATTGGATTTATCATTTTCAGCCTTCATGCCAGGCTTTAAAGAGAATGTAATGATGTGACAGTGGGCAGTGAGATTTTACAGAAGGGCACTTTTACAGAGTATGCACAATGAATATTAAACAAACCCCTTAATTCATGGTCTGCTGCTGCCTGATACCAGCACTGCATTCCCCATTACACATAAGATCTTAATTTTTGTTTTAAAACTGGCACTGCCCCACTCATACATCCTTCACTTGTTGTTTCCGAGATTTTGTAGAAAAGAGAAGCATAAGAAAGGTGCATTATGTATGTGTCCTTTAAGCAATCAGTCAAAATTTAACTGGCGGAGCAGGGTGCTATTAATGAAAAATGTCTCATTTGGCTAATGCAATACTGCAGTCCCCTCCCTACAATCAGTTACTTTAGCAGAAGAATATAGTGAACAGGCTTTGCTACAAATTCCTCTATAATGTAAGTTAGGGCTGGTCTACACTAGGGGAGGGGATCGATCAAAGATACGTAACTTCAGCTACGTGAATAGTGTAGCTGAAGTCGAAGTATCTTAGATCGAGTTACCTACCATCCTCACGGCGCGGGATCGACATCCGCGGCTCCCCCTGTTGACTCTGTTACCGCCGTTCACGTTGGTGGAGTTCCGGAGTCGACAGGAGGGCGTTCGCGGATGAATATATCGCCTCTAGATGAGATGCGATATATCGATCCCCGAGAAATCGATTGCTACCCGCCAATACAGCCGGTAGTGAAGACATACCCTTGCATTCTTACCATATGTAAACCATTTGCAAGAGAGAAATCTAAACAGATAATGAAGCAGAGTAATACAGTTAAGGTTTTAGTTTGCTTTTTAAATATCAGTCTTCCATTTGTGATGGTTAAAACTTTTATAATTGGACTGTATATAAAAACTTGGTTTTTGTCTATGAAAAATGAAAACAATGGCATTACAAAATAAGTTTTTAAAATATGAATTGCTTGGCAAACTCTAGCTCAGTGGTCCCCAAACTTTTCAGTGTTGTGCCCCACCTTACCCCTGTCTGCGCCCCCCTGGAGTCAGGACTGGGAGCAGGGTCAAGGCTCCCAGTGGGGAGGAAGGATGCAGACAGGGGTAGGAGGCTGAGGCTGGCCCCGAGAGTGGGGCCATGGCCAGGAACAGGGCTGTGGCTGGGCCACAGTTAGGGACTGTGGCTGGGGGTGGGGCCGGAGCAGAGCTGGGGGTGGAGTGGGGCTGGGTGGTGCCCCATCCCCACCTCTTGAGGGGACTGCCTCAGGCCCTGCTGTGCCCCCTGAATATTCCCCCTAGGAAGTCATGCCCCACAGTTTGGGGACCTCTGCTCTAGCTCCTGAAGAAGGCACTGACCAGTGTGGATGGTACAGGTAGCAGAACCAGGAATAAGAGGCTAGGGGATTCAAATCTCCTAGTCTAATGATTTCTGTCTGGATGCCCCCTTAAAATGCCTTGCTTTTGAGGCAATCCTCCCAAATGAAAAATGTTCTGCTGCCAATTGATTAATTATCTACCTTAGACGGAGTTCTTTTAGAATGATTTGAGGACAACCCTGGAAATTATATAGTCCTGCTCATTTCCTTCAGCACTAATAATAGAAACACCATTGCTGGTATTCTGGAAACCAGAGTAGACCCAACAGATAGTTTTGGGTTTCTATCATAGGTAACTGATATGTTCTCAAACCTTGATGCTGATTCTGTGCTGCACAATGCCATTGTGCCCCATGTCCATGCATACATTTTGGCCAAGTGTCATTGCTTCTCACCTGTAAGCAAGCCAAGGCCGGCTCTGATGCTGAGTGGTTCCTCCTAACAGAATTTCCATGCCTGGTGCTAGCAGGACTGCAGAATGATCTTCTTGTGGAGCTGGAATCCGTCCCATGCTTGCCATGGCCAGGAGCAATCTCTCTAGCCTGAGTCTTTTTACCTTCCTCACTCCCTTTTATTCTTCCTTTGAGCAGACTATGCACAGAAAGCCCTACCACAGAGCATAGTGCGTACATGGCAGGATAGGGCTTGCCCAGTCACTCAGAAGAGCTATGTAGAGCAGAACTTTTCAGCTGATTGCAACAGAGCAAGACTGGGAATTAGTAATGGTCCAAGCAGTGGCATTGACCATCACATGATCCCTGTTTGGTTGCATGTAATGCCCGTTGGAGTGATGTAAGAAAGGCAGGACTCAAAGAGCAAGCTGGAGTCATGGGGCTGCTGCTGCTGCTGCTTAGTAACAACAGGGATACTTTAATTGAACTCACATCGGAAAATTTCTCCGAGGGGCTCTTGAGATTCCAGAGATGGATCCTGAGAGCTTTAGCAGAAGATGTTGAGCATACTCACCAGGGCACCGTGCTGCGGAGCATGGGCAGCATTTGGGCCCCAGTGTGGTTGATCTTCAGAGCAAACTGGAAATCTTTCGCCCTGGAATCATATGTTTCTTTTGTCCGCACAACAATCCCACCAGAGCTGATGAATTAAATCTCCCAGTGAATGCTCATTTTCTTGCTTTCCCTGATGACTAAAGCATGCAGCAGACTTGCTCTCTGACAATTGCCCCTAGTAGGGCTCGGGCATTGGCTGCAGTGTTTGCAGGGTCTCTTCATCCAGCAGTACATGTCTGGGTCCCTCAGTTGCAGCAGCTTTCTCCTTTCCCTGGATTTAGAGACACCATTCAGAGCCGAGCCAGTCTTGGAGCATTAGTTCCACATAGTGGGAAGTGCACTCTGCAGACAGAAATAACTTCTTCACTCCTCCCCAGAGGATGAGTATAGTCCTCGGGAATAACCTCTGCTCAGTAGTGAATTAATAGCGGAGAAAATGGCCAGGAGCTGAAGATTGCCTTGTGCCAGATTTCTCAGCTAATCTGAACAAGTAATGGCTCTGATCCATCCGTGAAAAGGAGTTAACGAAGCAACCCACCGCCTCTCATCCCCATCTGTCCCTGTATTAAGAAAATGAAAGCAGATTAAAAGTCCATCCCCACAAATGCCATTGGTGCAAGTTAAATTGCTGACCTAGTCTATTTATTAACATCTACAAACAGATTCAGCTTCCTCCCACCTCAGACAATCAAATTTATATTGGATTATTTTTACTGGAGAGGTTGCTCTTTATCTTGGTAATTACTAGACAATTACTGTTATTTGCAAATCTCCATAAATAATGAAACAGAGAGTCCTGTGGCACCTTTAAGATGAACAGATGTGTTGGAGCATAAGCTTTTGTGGGTGAATACCCACTTCGTCAGACGCATGGTCTGCCATTAGTCTTAAAGGTGCCACAGGACTCTCTGTTGCTTTTTACAGATCCAGACTAACATGGCTACCCCTCTGATACTTGACTCTATAAATGATGATTATTTCAGTGATATGTTTTCTCACCAGCTCAAAGTTTAGTGCCAGGCAGTTCCTTTCCTTCGGTAATGCACATCCATACATCACAGAAACAGAGAGTCACCTGGAGACAAGTTCACGTTTGCACAAGTGACTGTCCTAGGAGATGCAATTGAGTGGAAAAATACAGTAGGAAAAATTTTCAGTTCTAGTTACATCATTGTAAATCTCAAGTAATTCAATGGACTTCAAAGAACTCGATTGTTTAAGCAGCAACACAAAGCTATCCCATCTCCTTCAAGGAAGGGAAATCACAATGCATGTTATTGTTCCCAATATGATTGATTTCCTTTCAAATTCAAGCTGAAAGACACTTCATAGAAGCCAGTCTGTAAATGTGAAAGTGCTTAGCTTTGCAAAATAAACACAGATCAAATGAAAAGACTTAGGTTATTATTCTGTTTGCCAAGATATGCAGATCATATTGCATTAATTTACAAACAAACAAAAAAAAAACGCCCCTCCCCCCAAAAAACAAAAACAAAAACAACAACAAAAACCCAGAAAACCACACAAAGATTATTAGTGTCCAGGAAAACACTTTAGAAATAAGTGTATGAATGCTAAACAAAAATGACATCATTACCATGTCAAAGTTACAACTTTAAATGCCAAAAAAAATCAGGAAGTGCATACGTTTACTAGGTGAACCTTAACACATTCATATTACATATTAACCTATGCATGTATCACCTAATAAGTAAAATTTCATGACTAGGTGAGGTTTTAAAATCCAGGCCTTAGTGTGTAGTGGTAATGTAGTGGCAATGTGGATGATTTAATGTTACTTGAGAACCTCTTTCCTTCTGGATTGCCTAATTTTAGTGTTTAAGGCCCTGAACCTTTAAAGACTTGTGCAAATGAATAACTTTATATGTGTGAATAGTCCTATTGGATTTGTAGGATCAGGGCATAAATTTGAAACCTTAGTATTGCATAACGTGCACTTTTGCATTCTATTTTCTATTTTTGTCTTTTTTAAGGGGAGACTAACACGCTGTCTGCATTACATCTGGGAATCTAGTTTGTAACCAGCTAGTGGCATGGGTAACTCTAAACATCATTCCATCCAATGGCACTATGCGAGCTTACACCAGCTGAGGATTTGGCTCATAGTTTGTGACCCACACCACCTGATTAAAACTAACTTAGTAAGCATGACAGGTATCAGTTTTTCACTCTTGCATTATCCTGGTCTGTAACATTTGTCTTCCTGTAATCACTTAGCAGTTCGGTACAGACAGGACCCCTATCTTTGCCTGTGTAACTAGTTTAGATCGTCTTCATTCCTCCTAGATATTTGTAAGGTAGGCATCCCAGAGTGCATTGCCCCATAAGCTATTGAAGCGGCTCTGTGTGTACATCCTCCAGGACTTCATCTCCCCGATAGCTGTACATATAGAAACGCAGTTGGTCAACGTTGTAGATTCAGATGTGCAAACATGGTTGTGATGGTAAAAAATTCCATGGTGTGGAAATAAAATGAACAATTTTCCTTTGTAAATGGTTAAAGTGACCATGCCACAAACCAGTTTAAAATCATGGTTGTCACTGTAGTGTGGATGGGCTGCTAAAACGAAATTCTACAACGATTTTTCTGTGTGCTTCTGTAGTTGCACAAGGTCTAGAGTGTATGAAGGTATGGCACTCCTCTGAGATAGCAGCACAAAACCACATATGCAACTAACAATGATGTTTTGTGTTTTTGCTACTCCAATAGTTCCCAAAACAAGTGTAATCTTACTTTATTTTTCAGTTGTTTATAATTGCATATTATAAACCCACACACATCAATTTCACCTGGAAACTATTCCTCAGTGAGGACTAGCCAGATGGATGCAGCTTTTAGAGTTCAGTTGTTTGAGTTCTCCACATGCAAAGAAGTTCCTTTTTAAAGCAGAACATTTTTTTTCCTGCTACATAATTCAAAAAAAGCTTAATGGCTTTTTCTCAAACTTTCCAAGAAATTCACCTTTGGACATAGACCAAGCTTTGAAAGTTTCAGCCCAAAATGAGAATGAGTAAATTAAGAGCATGTGAGAACAAAGGGTTAGGAAGTCTTTAAGCATTCTTAACTATAATGGTTGCTATTGACAAATGCTGATGTGGACACATAAACAAACATTCTTTAATAAAAGACCCCAACCTGCATGGTGCTCTGACCTGGATTCAGCCAAGCACTTAAATAAGTGCTTCAATTTAATACCAATGAGGCTATTCATGTACTTAAAATTAAGGCAGAGCTTAAGTATTTTGCTAGATCAGGGACAAAGTCCAGAATAAGACTATAGAACATAATTTTTCAGGATCAAAAATAGGCCAGGGTTGAGGAGGAGACAATTGTAATCACAGCGTTAGTCCTGCTTTCTTAAAATTACACGGCTAGATAATTGGTGCTTGGCAATTGCAGATCCTAGCTAGAACCCCAGGACCCATCCCTGTTGCACTGCAAGCCCATGCACTACAGTGTTGCTGGTCTTGCACTTTTATTGCAAGTCTTGCAATATTTGGGTTTTTCTTACAGCCCCACTTCCTGTAGTCACGTGAATATTGAAGAGTTGTAGCTTTTACTGTCAGAAAGGTAAGTTTCTAGTCCTCATGGCTCCAGAGAAAACCTGGAAAGAGTGAACCACAAAGGCTCAGAAACCAAAAGAAAAATGAAAAGACTCAAAATTTATTGTTTTTAAAAAAAATCTTGTGATGGTTAAACTAATCTGATTTTAGGGGGCCAGACATGATTTTTGAACACTTGGGGCTGGCAGTGCTGACCACACTACTCCAGTCCCTATAGCTCAGTTCTATGGAGGCCCAGCCCCACCATTTCATTATAAATAGATACAAATGAGAATTCAGGGCAAATTCTTCAGCTGAGGTTACAGGAGCACAACACCAACTGTTTGCTGCTTAATTTCTCCTTCCCTTCTACTGACAAAGTTTGTATAATATTCTTAGACACTGGAGAGATTTATTCCATAACAGGACAGTTTTGTCTACATCCTTACCTAGAAGCAAAATATTTAGACCTCCGGGGACTGGATAAAGAACTGTTAATATAATAGATTCCCACTTTTAGGCTACCTGTTGAAATCCTAGCCAGGCTGGTGGTGATCAAAATTTACCATTTGAAAATTGTTCACTATAGTAAATCTACATAAAAAGTAGAGATGTAGCCAAAGCTCAGATATAGGTGGAGGTGGAGTTCCAATATAGATTTAGCTCTGAATCTAAATTTCCCCAAAGTCCAGAGCTCGGGATGTTTGGATTCAGTGTCCTATTTCAGTACATCACAGGAATAAGTGTGAGCTGCCAAGTCTGTATCTAGATCCAAACTTTTTAAAGAAAGCAGGAGCAGCATTCAGATTCTGTATTCTGTACAAATGCATCCCCAATACAAAATATTTTTAGCTCACTTATCAGAGGATACATTGAAAGACTAGCAAAAATAACTAGATATTTAGCATATGGGAGAATTTCCCCCGTCAAATTATTGTGAATTGAGAAAAAAGGCAGAGTGGATTTACAGAATGCTGTAATTTTCACAACCATGAAGTTCACACTTTTTTAAATTCTCAAATTAAATACATACAATACAAAGACTACATGGGGAAGGTGGTCTGTAGACTGTTCACAAAATTAGTCCTGAGTATTAAGTACTCCAATCTCCTGGATTAAGGTATTTAATTTCATCCCAAGGTTTATAATTAAATGCCATTTAGAGAGGCTTTCTGCATATCATGCAATTTCTTTCTAGGCCTGAGACTCTAATCCATGAGCCTGCTTTTTTGCCTTTACTTTCATTATTGTCTTACATGCAATTAAACAGAAATAGTTTTAAATTTCAAAAAAATCGTACTCTAAATGTAAACAGCAAGACCATACCTCCCCACTTTTCTAACCACAGGCAGCACCTTACTGTACACCTAACATATGGTTTAACTGTTCTTTTTGTAACTTGCCTTTTTTAGAATCATAGAATATCAGGGTTGGAAGGGACCTCAGGAGATATCTAGTCCAACCCCCTGCTCAAAGCAGGACCAATCCCCAACTAAATCATCCCAGCCAGGACTTTGTCAAGCCTGACCTTAAAAACCTCTAAGGAAGGAGATTCCACCTCCTCCCTAGGTAACCCATTCCAGTGCTTCAATACCCTCCTAGTAAAAAGTGTTTCCTAATATCCAACTTAAACCTTCCCCACTGCAACTTGAGACCATTGCTCCTTGTTCTGTCATCTGCCACCACTGAGAACAGCTGAGCTCCTTCCTCTTTGGAATCCCCCTTCAGGTAGTTGAAAGCAGCTATCAAATCCCCCCTCGCTCTTCTCTTCTGCAGACTAAACAATCCCAGTTCCCTCAGCCTCTCCTCGTAAGTCTTTTGCTCCAGCTCCCTAATCATTTGTGTTTCCCTCCGCTGGATTCTTTCCAATTTTTCCACATCCTTCTTGTAGTGTGGGGCTGTCATAACTTTAGTCCCAGATTTGGACCTTAGCGTCCAAAATATGGGGGTTAGCATGAAAACCTCCAAGCTTAGTTACCAGCTTGGACCTGGTACTTGCTGCCACCACCCAAAAAATTAGAGTGTTTTGGGGCACTCTGGTCCCCCTGAAAAACCTTCCCTGGGGACCCCAAGACCCAAATCCCTTGAGTCTCACAACAAAGGGAAATAATCCTTTTTCCCTTCCCCCCTCCAGGTGCTCCTGGAGAGATACACAGACACAAGCTCTGTGAATCCAAACAGAGTGACTCCCCCTCTCCGTTCCCAGTCCTGGAAACAAAAGCACTTTCCTCTTCACCCAGAGGGAATGCAAAATCAGGCTAGCAAATCCAACACACACAGATCTCCCCCTGATTTCTTCCTCCCACCAATTCCCTGGTGAGTACAGACTCAATTTCCCTGAAATTTCCCAGAAAAGAAAACTCCAACAGGTCTCAAAAAGAAAGCTTTATATAAAAAAGAAAGAAAAATACATACAAATGGTCTCTCTGTATTAAGGTGACAAAATACAGGGTCAATTGCTTAAAAGAAATATGAATAAACAGCCTTATTCAAAAAGAATACAAATCAAAGCACTCGGGCACTTATATTCATGCAAATACCAAAGAAAAGAAACCATATAACTTACTATCTGATCTCTTTGTCTTTACACTTAGAAACAGAAGATTAGAAAGCAGAAACTACTTCTCCAAAGCTCAGAGAAAGCAGGCAGACCGACAAAAGACCTCAGACACAAAATTCCCTCCACCCAAAGTTGAAAAAATCCGGTTTCTTGATTGGTCCTCTGGTCAGGTGCTTCAGGTGAAAGAGACATTAACCCTTAGCTATCTGTTTATGCCACGGGCCCAAAACTGGACACAGTACTCCAGATGAGGCCTCACCAATGTCAAACAGAGGGGAATGATCACGTCTCTCTATCTGTTGGCAATGTCCCTACCTTTATAGCCCAAAATGCTGTTAGCCTTCTTGGCAACAAGGACACACTGTTGATTCATATCCAGCTTCTCTTCCACTGTAACCGCTAGGTCCTTTTCTGCAGAACTGCTGCCTAGCCACTTGGTCCCTAGTCTGTAGCAGCGCATAACATTCTTCCATCCTAAGTGCAGGACGTTTTTCATCAGATTTTAAATAACAAATTTAACTAAAAACAATTGTAAATGGAAAAATGTTATTGAACAGAAAAATCTCTAACTGTTAACATTTTTAAAGATGTGAGTTAAAAACTATGGATCTAATGTTGTTTGCTTGTTTGAATTTTACATTTTAAATTCTAAGAAGACTGTTGAGCATTCTGACTAAACATGGTTATTTATATTTGTGTGAGAGTCTGATTTACAAGGTTTTCATGGCATCACACTGTATATTCTGATTAACTAATAAAACAGTAAATGAATGAGTTATCTTAGGTGTCCTGTGCTAATTGTACAGCTACACAAATCAGGTACTTCAGCTTCCTTTTCTCAGCTCCATAAGCCTGCACTATATTATTCCTCTTATAAAATGTTTGTTTGACTTGAAAGAGGATAAATTGGCTAATGAAACCTAATTTGTGCATTTACATTATATTGTATCTGTACATAGCTCAGAGCCATTGTTCTCCATTCAAAATCAGATTCTCTTTTTAGTTATCCCATTAAAAATCTTGGTTTAATTCACAATTGTTATTGTTGTTATCCTTTTTTCTTGGTTATTTTATTACTTCGCTAGAGCTTGTCCACATAGGGAAATTACATTGTGTTAGAACATAACCCTGAGGAGTAGTGGTAGCTAACACAGTGTTAAACACGTTTAGCATTGTACAAGCTGGTAATGGGTAAGCAAGCTGATGTGCTCAACGTGACAGACCTTGTACACACTGAATGATCAAACATGTTTAACCTGTTCATTAGTTGCTGTTCATTAGTTGTTAGCTGTTCATCAGTTGGCCAGCTGACCACGAACAGCTAATATGTTTTTAACACAATTCTGGGATGCATTAACAGGTGTGTTGTAAACAAGACGGGAGAAGTCATTCTTCTGCTTTACTCTGCGCTGGTTAGGCCTCAGCTGGAGTATTGTGTCCAGTTCTGGGCACCGCATTTCAAGAAAGATGTGGAGAAATTGGAGAGGGTCCAGAGAAGAGCAACAAGAATGATTAAAGGTCTTGAGAACATGACCTATGAAGGAAGGTTGAAGGAATTGGGTTTGTTTAGTTTGGAAAAGAGAAGACTGAGAGGGGACATGATAGCAATTTTCAGGTATCTAAAAGGGTATCATCAGGAGGAGGGAGAAAACTTGTTCACCTTAGCCTCCAATGATAGAACAAGAAGCAATGGGCTTAAACTGCAGCAAGGGAGATTTAAGTTGGACATTAGGAAAAAGTTCCTAACTGTCAGGGTAGTTAAACACTGGAATAGATTGCCTAGGGAAGTTGTGGAATCTCCACCTCTGGAGATATTTAAGAGTAGGTTAGATAAATGTCTATTAGGGATGGTCTAGACAGTATTTGGTCCTGCCATGAGGGCAGGGGATTGGACTCGATGACCTCTCGAGGTCCCTTCCAGTCCTACAGTCTATGAGTCTATGAGTCTTTTTGTCTACACTAGGTGCTAAGTTTGTTTAACAATGGCTTAATTAACATGTCTTCGTTAAGAAGTTTTCCAAAACAACTAATTTTCCCACTGTAGCCAAGGCCTTAGCATGACTCCTAAGAGATATATTTTAACATGATGTAATTTCTCAGAATATACAAACTCCTAGTGTCCGCTGTAGAATCAAAGATTAAAGCTTTTTTCCCATCACCAAACCCCAGGCCACTTCAGCATTGCTTTTCTCTTTCTACACGTATGTACCTTATCAATATCACTTCATGATAGATTGTGGTACACACACTGAGAAGTATTTTACTCTACAAGCAGCCCTGTGGACTTCTTCGAGACCACTCATGGTGCAAAGTGCTAGTCAGGGGGAGTAGGTATATCACAATCTGCCCTTTCATTAATAGGCCACTATTAGCTGTTCACAGAATAGGTCACCACCTACACATCAATAACCTTATAGAAGGTCACCTCTACAATACATATTAGTTATTCTATATTTAAACTCAGTTTAATATGAGTAACATTGGATTCTAACAAAAAAGAGAAAAATCTGAATACTACTTCATTATGCCATGTAAAAAAAGCATAGATTTTTTTTTAATGCCCAATTCTTCTAAAAAGCTGTTGGCCCCTCCCATCAAAAATTATGGCTCAATTAGAGCAATATAAACTGTATCCCCGTCTCTCCCAAGATCAACACCAGGAAGCAGAGAGCTGTTTAGGAGATATAATCATTTGTAAGGAAATCTGTCTAACATTATTAGGGATTGTGTACTGTGGACTTTGCCTGTGTTCATAATAAAACTAGTAGATTCAATCTCCATCGAAGTATCAGAACAATCAGACCGTAAATTAGCTAAAATACATTTGACTGGATGTTTTTGTACAGATAAAGTTCTTGAAAAGCTACACAACATTTTGGGGAGGACAAACTTCAAAGGGATATAGGAACAAGTATTACAAAAGACAAGTCAGCATGGACTCTAAATAAAACCTTGCATCCACAATATGAATACACAAAACTACCAATACAGGCACCAAATGTCATACCTGGACCAAAATAAAAGAAGAAGAGTGAAAACACAACACTTCTTGCAGTCCCTAGGGGAGATATATATTCAGCATAAGCCTCAAAAGAAACCAAGACTAAAGGGTGGGTACAAGAACACATAATTTCCATGAATATGAACACTGAAAAGACTGTTATAAAATAATATGGCAGAGAATGTATGCCCATAGCTGACTGCCATGCAGATCATCCAGTGATAAGGTGGTACTGCACACTCCCATTGCTGCATTATAAGATCACTCAAGCGCTGCATGAATAATAAAAATGATACTTGTAGTTAGAGGCATCGGTGTCATGTAAATACCAAACCTGCATTGCATCACACTAAATGATAAAAAGCCAATGAGAAACCTAATAAAGATATATGGAGCATTCTGAATATCATTCTGGAACATTCTGATGGTTGTAGATACAGCTGTTTTGTGGTAAGTGTAGGTTGTAAAATATTCAGTGGGATATGATATAAGGAAACCCATTGCAAACACAGCAAAAATGCAGCACAATAAGGCATGGAAAATAAATGGATTTATAAAACGTGTCCAGCAGAAAGCACATTTTATGATAAAACAATAGAGATAATAAATGCTGCTACACCTGTCCACCTTCTAAGTTTGTCATGTTGATCTAGAAGGTTTCTCATTTCTAAATAATCCCACAGCACATTTTCGGCTATACAGAACAGAAGTTATCAACACATCACTAAGTAGAACAATTCCAAATGTCCAAGAATATATAGAATTATCAGTTATATTAGCATTACCATTTAATGTTACATCCTGAAAACTGAGAGCATCAGGCACATATTAATCAACAGAAATGTCATGCTTATTTTTCTTTCTGTTGGCAATGTTATGCAAAGGTTCTGTTAGAACTTGATTTCTAGCATCATGTACCTTTTCATCTCCACCGAAAGATCCCTGGAAAATTTATGAATCAATAATAAACATTAGCTTTTGTCTCTGTTTACTGTCTTCTTTATACCATTCAGAGAAAGAAGTTGGAAGATAATTTTATTGTTCAGTTTTCAGAGGTTTATAGGGATAATCTAACTGAGAATAATAAAAAGTTCCTAGTCCACTACTCTGATTTTTTAAAAATCTGTTAATATATTGGTCTTGAAGTGTTCCAGATGATTAGAAGATAGCTAATGTGACAATCCTGGCAATTCCAGGCTGGTAAGTCTAACTTCACTGCCAGGCAAATTGGGTGAAACTGTAGTAATGAACAGAATTATCAGACACATAGAAGAATACAATTTGTTGGGGAAGAATCAGCTTGGCTTTTGTAGAAGGAGATCGTGCCTCACCAATCAATTAGAATTCTTTGAGGAGGTCACCAAACACGTGGACAAGGGGGATACAATGGATATAGTATACGTGGACTTTCAGAAAGCCTTTGACAAGGTCCCTCACTAAAGGCTCTTAAGCAAAGTAAGTAATCATGGGATAAGAGGGAAGGCCCTCTCATGGATCAGTAATTGGTTAAAAGACAGGAAACAAAGGGTAGGAATAAATGGTCAGTTTTCAGACTGGAGAAAGGTAAATAGTGGTGCCCCCTAGGGAGTTGTCCTGGGACCAGTGCTTTTCAATATATTCATAAACGATCTGGAAAAAGCATAAATAGCGAGGTGACAAAATTTGCAGATGATACAAAACTACTCAAGATAGTTAAGTCCAAAGCAGACCGTGAAGAGTTACAAAGGGATCTAACAAAACTGGGCGACTCGGCCACAAAATGGCAGATGAAGTTCAATGTTGATAAATGCAAAGCAATGCACATTGGAAAACATAATCCCAACTATACAGACAACGTGATGGGAGTTAAATTAGCTGTTACCACTCAAGAAAGAGATCTTGGAGTTATTGTATATAGTTCTAGTTTCTCTCCTTTCATTACTAACTATATTGTTCCACAGCTGAAGGGCTTCTTTTCCTCCTGGTATACTAACATTGCTGCCTGGAAACATTTCACATTCTGTTAACTTCTTAGCAGACTTAAAACTTTTAGTATTGGGGATTTAAAATTGTAACAAGAGGGACTGTCCACAGTAGGTGGTAATCTTAATATGATTAAGATTAACGATCCACACAAAGGCACTGGGCATCATAAACACACAGAATACCATAAGCAGAGACAATCATCTTTACGTGTTCATTTTAATCACCCGTTTTAGCCAAAATGGAAGCAGAAACATGGAAACTGGTTTCTCAGTCTCACAGAGACATCCAGCCTGTACGCTGGAGCTCTGCCAGGAGTGGAAATACAATGGCAGGAAAGAGATGAGAGAAATTTTGGCAGCTGCCAGGCGAAATTAAAAAGCTCTCATAGCTTTTAATCTTCTTGCAATTGATATGGCTGTCCCAAATCATTCTGCCCATGCAGGGCCGCCCAGAGGATTCAGGAGGCCTGGGGCAAGGCGGGGGAGCTGTGGCACTTGTACTCACCCGGCAGAGGTCCGGGTCTTTATCGGCATTTTGGTGGCTGGGGGCCCTTCAGCCGCTCTGGGTCTTCGGCAGCAATAAAGGGCCTCCCCACTGCTCAAATGCCACTGAAGACCCAGATTGCTGCCGGGCCAGGGCTCATGGGGCCCCTGCAGGGCCCGGGGCAAATTACCCTACTTACCCCCCCCCCCCCGTCTGGGCTGCCCTGTGCCCTGGTCATTTTTGTTTATATCCTCCTCGTATGCGTTGATAATATTATTAACCTCCTCCCCTTAATGGTAGATTGAGCAGAGACTTCTTGCTCCGTATTTTGACCCTTCCCCTCTGTGGTAGACAGCTAATTTTTCTTCTCAGCTCTTGTGGGTGTGATAACGTCATTTGAAAGGTCCCGTTTAAAATGCATAGAAATCAGATCCCATGAGCAGTGAGGAGCAGCCTCTCCTCCTCTCCCTTGGAAACTCTAGGGCTGTGAGGAAACATAGGGTCAAGCTGGGGTCAGGAAAGGGAACTGAACTGTGTTTGACAGGATTTCCCCTCTCCTCCCCACCCACGCTTTGCCTTTCCTTCTGTGGTGGTAGAGCTTGGACATCTAATAGCCTGAGGGAGGGTTGACGTAAAAACTCCTCAGAGGCCATTAGTTCTGCTAGCCACTCTTGGCAGTGCCCCGTGCAGGGGATTGCAGAACAAAACAGGAGGGGGAGTGGAAGCGTGCTTTCCCTGAGAAGGCGGGAAGGCGAGAGGAAGTTGTTTTGGTGCCTTATCAGCTGCCCACCTAATAACGGTCGAGGTGCAAGCTACTAGGGCACAAGCCCACCAAAAACAGTCTGAGCACGAGCACCCCTCAGCGGTGGAAGATCGAATGGCTGCCCTGTTTGAGCGTAGTCTAGCATCTGTACAATGCAGAGCTGGCCAGGCTGAAGGCACTTTAAAAAGGGGAGCAACCGCACAGCTAATAAAATGTGACAATGACATTGAAACTTGCCTTTTGTATTCCATATTATTTTATTAATCAAGTCAGTCGTCACCAAGGAAGATGCTCGTAAAATATTGCCTCAGATTTAATCCTCAGTTTGGCAGCAGGTGGCTCACTACCTCCCTCAACATCAGTGCTGGCTGTTTGACTCCTTCAAGTAATTTAGGACCCTTTACCCCCAGATGAGACAGTTTGGCACCATTACAGATTACCTATAATGTTGATTTCCCCCCGGTCCCTAAACAGTGTTATGATGGGTTAGTTGCATTCTGGACTTTCACCAATGGCTTGGCTTTGCATTCCCTGCCTTTCACCAATTGAGCTGAGGCAATGCAGCTTTCATCTCTTCCTTAAAGATTAAAATAATTTAGGTTTTTAAGGCATATCAGCTTCATTGGTCTTTTAGTGAATAGTTGCTTTTTATGTGGTTAGTGAAAATACCTCCTAATGTTATTATAGCAAAGCATTACATGTTAGCAGGTCTGTCTCAAGCATCTTGCTAGTTGTAGGCAAACTAGGCAGCTGTCTAGGGTGTCAGATTCAGCCTAGGGCAGCGGGAATATCCAGCCCAAACCTGAGCAGTTCTGCAACCCAGCACGTCAGGTCACAATACCACTCACTCTAATTCGGCCAAATCAGAGTGTAACCTGGTACTTGCCTTCCCTCCCCCATTTCTACCATAACCACCAAACCATCAGAAGGCTTGACACGTTTCCTACAGAAGGTCCGGTATGCCCCCTCTGGTTGAGAAGCTCTGTTCCAGGAAGTAAGATGGGGTGGCCCACTTAAGTTTTGCTTAGCACCTCAGATTGTCTTGAACAGCCTCTGGTTCAATTTATTTAGACAGTAATGTCTACATGGGAAGGATTGCCTTTTACAGTGTGTGTGAACAGCACCCAGCACGGCAGGGTCATTTGCTTGGAAACGTTATTAGCAAAATAAATGTGGTAAAACACTGTATGCGTGATAGCTCTGCAGCCACTGGATGTGACATTTACTAAGAAAGCAACGCATGTGAAAACAGCAGTGCTGTGCTTTCTAGATGGAAGATTGAAAAATACCCCATAGGATCCTGATTTATAGGCGAGGACAGTAAGACAGCAGGGAGAATGAATCCATAATAACTGGCATAGGTACCGAAATGGTAGAACGCATCTGCTAGAAAGCAGAGGATCGGTTAGGGGTCCTCCCATCAACAAAGGCTAGATTTCAATGCTTCTAAAGTGACATTAAAGAATAAAGAAATATAAAAAACAGGAATGAAGATAGAATTAGAGGTCTGAGCCAACACGTTTACCTTGAACTCAGCGGGGCTATTGAGCATATTGACTTTCTTTTTAAAAACTCTTGCTATGCAGGAAATTTGAAGAGCTAAGAGGAACAAAAGCATGCACAACCAGATGCAGTTAAAAACTAGAGGCAGTGAGAATCTATGGGGCAATTGAGCCAGGATTTCAATGAGAGACTTTTTCAAGCTGTTAGCCTCTGATAACAGTGAGTTCAAAATTTTCTGGCAGCCGCTATTAAAATGTGGTGACATTTGAAAGGCACTCTGAACGTTTACAAAAATCAATCAAGTAGTAAATATAAGAATTCTGGGTGTATCGTCTAGCTACACCTCTACCTCAATGTAACGCTGTCCTTGGGAGCCAAAAAATCTTACTGCATTATAGGTGAAACCATGTTATATTGAACTTGCTTTGATCCACCAGAGTGCGCAGCCTCCCTCCCCCCCGGAGCACTGCTTTACTGCGTTATATCCAAATTCATTATATCGAGGTAGCGGTGTAATTGGCTTTGTGGTAAATGTTACCACTGAACTTCTCGATTTGCACAGAGAAGGTGAGTCTGTCCAGGTGCTCACGTGGAATATGGCATAAAGACTCACAGCTCTATGACAAATTTGTAATGTTAGTTTGGGGTTGTTTTAAGTCTGAGAAAATTGTCATAAAAGCTTGCACATAAATTTGTTTTGTTGATGTATAACAAATTAATAGACAAAGCTAAAATAAGCAAGAATTTTTGACACATTCCCTGTTCCAGAAATGAACCCACACAGGGTGAACAGTAATCTAAAAGTTTAATGAAAATGCTTTGGAATATGAAAGCCACTGCAGCAGAAGGCATATTATTCATTTAAACTATCCTTACAACCCATATCAAAATATACCCAGCAATCAAAACCCATTTTCACCTATAATTTTTGCACAGATTTCCTGTTTTTACTTTTAAAATGTTTATATAGTGAAAAAATACTATACACTTTCCACCAAAATGTAGGAAACTAAATAATGTACAAATCTTCACGGGATAAGAAATATTCAGGGAAGTTTCAACACTCTTATCAAAACTCAAGCTTTTACCCTGTAGTGTTAAGGGCTGTGGTGACTTCAGCTGTACTTGTAACTTTTCTGAGTTCCTTAAATGTGCTGCGGTCTGTAAGAATTCTTAACAGAAATCAAGATGCCGCTAATCAGCCTTGACATGTATTTCTTCCCCTAGAGAAGCCCACATAGTTTCTCCGAGGACCATTCCTGGGAAGAAGAAAATCTGTAGGCATGATAATAAATGGTGAAGAAGGAGTAAGGTAAAGGTCAGTCATTTCATATCAAAACTTTCCCTGTAAAATAAGATCTGAAAAGTGACAAATGTATAATGTACATATGAATGTAATTGTTACAGTGGCATCCTACTCATTTAGCAGCATGGCCACTCCATGTGTAAACTTGTGAGGTCTGCACTACTAATTAGAGCATGAGTATTTGTTGAATGAGTGGAATTCTATTTTAATACATTTTGGGACTGCCCCATGTAGCAAACACCTCATTTCTTCTTTACACAAAGAAGAAGGGAAATGTTCGTTCAACCCAAATGAAATTTCTTGGTTCAGACACTGAACCAAAAGATCAATTTTTGTTCAACCTGAGTCCCAACCACAGTACTGTCTATTGGATGAGCACTGAACCAAAGAGATGACAAGCAAAGTATTGCAATAATAAGCATGGTGCGAAGCAGTAGCCTGCTTCCTTATAGGCAGAGGGCCTCAGATCCGACAAGTAACAAAGGAATTGCTAAGATGATATTAAAAATGTTGATAAGCCTATGAAACCAAGCTGTGTTCATATGGTGACACACGCACCCCATTAAAACAAATTACGTGCTTGTTTGCACATCTCAGAATTCCGAACTCGGGAGTAGTCCTGTCTTTCAGGCTATCAGTTATGCTAATTTTCTTTGCTGTTCTTTAGAACCATGTCAGTTTTTCCATCATTTCTGCGTCTTACACAGCATCGTCTATGACAGCCTTGCAGCAAATGGACAGGAATCTTGGCTTTTCTTCTGTTTGTTTTGAGTAAAATTATGAGTCACATTAAGGGGGGAAAATAACTACAACCTTCAAAAGGGGTTGCACTGATATCTGATGCAAACAGACACTAAATATTCAGAACTGGAAAAAGCCAGTATTCATTACTGCAAGGCGCCCTCACTGTAAGGCTGGATTTGGAGGCAGGAGGGTTGGCCGGGTATTTAGTGGGAATGTTTATTAAGGAGTTCAATAAATGTTGACTTCCAAAGTGCAGAAGCTTTGTACAGTTCTGGGCCTTATGGCAAAGAGCCTTATCAACAGCAGCCTTGTGGTCTAAGTAACCAAGAAAGATGGCTTCATAA
Organism: Gopherus evgoodei; assembly: GCF_007399415.2. Taxonomy (NCBI): domain Eukaryota; kingdom Metazoa; phylum Chordata; order Testudines; family Testudinidae; genus Gopherus; species Gopherus evgoodei. The sequence goes on along the minus strand of NC_044333.1, from coordinate 7,006,436 downwards.
GCGACGCTTAAAGCCATTGAACAGAAATCGGAAGCCAGTAAAAGCTTCTATAGGATGCAGTTGTCTGGCTGAAACTCATGGCAGTGGCTTTCTAAGAGGGACAGCGGGTTGTTTGCTTTTCATTTCTTTTCTTCCTTGTCTGAAACTTCAACAGAAAGAATCTGTTCGCTGCTTTGTGGGGCAGGACTCATGCGAATCAAGACTGAATTATCTGAAGACTTTGAGACGATATCCTCCTTGTCAGTGTGGTCACCTGATTTGCAGGAGGCTCTAGATGAATCATGGCGGACTGGTAACTTCAGCAGAACTGGAGTCGAACTGGATTCCTGGAACACAAATAAAACAAAGTGAAAGTGATGAGGCCCTAATCTATGATTGGGACCCTTAAGCACTACCACAGTATTAGTAACATGAATTAATGTGTCTGGCAGAGAGAGAAAGGAGAATTTCAAGCCATTTTGCTGAGTCCGAATTCGTTATCAAGATTTCACCTCACTATGATGTTTTTCCTTTTGGTAGGGGAAGGTGACTAATATGCTCAAGAAACAGCTAGAGATCAAAGACTCACAGACTTTAAAGCCAGTAGGGACCATCGTGATCATCTCATCTGACCTCCTGCACATTGCAAGCCACAGAACCTCACCCACCCACTCCTGTAATGGACCCATAACCTCTGGCTGAGTTACTGACATCCTCAAATCAAGATTTAAAGACTTCAAGTTACAGAGAATTCACCATCTGCTCTAGTTCAGACCAATAAGTGGCCCCTGCTCCATGCTGCAGAGGAAGACAAAAAACATCAGGGGTGTCTGCCAATTTGACCTGTGGGAAAATTCCTTCCCGACCCCAAATATGGCAACCAGTTAGACTCTGAGCATGTTGGCGAGACCAAGCAGCCAGACACCCAGGAAAGAATTCACTGTAGTGACTCAGAACCCTCCCCATCTAGCGTCCCACCTCCAACCGTTGCAGATATTTGCTACCAGGAGTCACAGATGGGCCACATGGCATTGCATGCAGTCTCCTCATACCATCCCTACCATAAACTTATCAAGATCAGTCTTGAAACCATTAAGGTTTTCTGTCCCCTCTGATCCTTTTGGGGGGCTTCTTCTAGAATGTCACTCCTCAGCCGGTTGGAAACCTTTGTCTAATTTCAAGCCTAAACTTGTTGATGGCCAGTTTATATCCATTTGTTCATGTGCCAACATTGGCACTTAACTTAAATAACTCCTCTCCCTCCCAAGTTTTATTCTCTCTGATGTATTTACAGTGAGCAATCATATCTCCCCTTGGCCTTTGTTTAGTTAGGCTAAATGAGCCAAGCGCCTTAAATGACCTCTTGTAAGGTAGGTTTTCCATTCCTTGAATCATCCTAGTAGCCCTTTTCTGCACCTGTTCCAGTTTGAATTCATCCTTCTTAAACATGGGAAGCCAGAATTGCATACAATACTCCAGAGAGGTCTCATCTGTGCCTTGTATGATGGTAATAACACTTCCCTATCTCCACTGGAAATGCCTTGCCTGATGCATCCTTGGATTGCATTAGCTTTTTTCATGGTCACATCATATTGGTTGCTCATAGTCATCCTCTGTATTGACCAATACACCCAGGTCTTTCTTCTCTGTTGCTTACAACTGATATGTCCCCAATTTATAGCAAAAAATCTTGTTGTTAATCCCTAAATGTATGACCTTTCACATTGCACTATTAAATTTCATCACATTTCTGTTACTCCAATTTTCAAGGTCATCCCGATTATTTTGTAAGATATTCTGGTCCTCCTCCATATTGGCAATACCTTCCACCTTTATGTCATCTGCAAATTTTGTTAGACCACTCCTGTTTTTTGTGCAAGGTCATAATGAAAATGTGAAATAAGATTGGTCCCAAGACTGATCCCTGAGGAACTCCACTAGTAACCTCCCTCCAGCCTGATAGTTCACCTTTCAGTTTGACCCACTGTAGATTTCCCTTTAACCAGTTCCTTACCCACCTTTCAATTTTCACATTATTAATTAAATTGGAGAAGATGAGGGTTAATTTCCCATGTGGAACTGTATCAGATGCCTTACTGAAATCCAGAAAGATCTACTTAATTTCATTTGTCTAAAAAAATCAGTTATCTTCTCAAAGAAAGAGATCAGGTTGATATGGCACCTTTTGATAAATCACGTTGTATTTTATCCAAATTATCATTTACCTTTATGTCCTTCACTACTTTTTTTTTTCTTCAAAATCTGTTCAAGAGCTTGCATACAATTGAGGTCAAACTAACGGGCCTGTAGTTTCCTGGATCACCTTTTTTCCTTTCTTAACAATAAGTACTATATTAGAGTATGAACCAAAGGGTATGAACCCTGAGTTTACAGATTAATTAAAAATCCTTGATATTGGGCTTGCAATTTTGTGTCCAGTTCCTAATGAAGAAGGACAAAGACCTACCTGTGTTAATGTGGGTTATGAATGGAATGCCTTAAATACAATTCATTCTCCATTACTATCCAGAATGTGTTGTGTATGTCAGCATCTATATTCTCTGCCACTTTTAACTATTCTTTAATTCTTGTTACAGCATTTAAGTGTATGAAGCCTTCTTATTCTTTTACGAAGGACGCTAGAAATATATATCATTGTTCTATGTGTCTTTCTAAATACGTATACAGCCCTCTTTACCATGGTACCTTAACACTACTACTAAGCAAAGACTTTCAGTTATGATACTGTCTGTATAACATAGTGATTATAATACATAGGTATATCTAATTAATAAAAGCACAGTCCTTTAGTATATTCATATTAAGGCTTTTACTTTCTTAAATTCAGCAAATCATATGCAGATAGAATCACTACTGAATACTGGAGCATGACTTCTGCTACAGTCACACGGCTACAAAGCTGGACAAATATACTTCCCTGTGGATGCTGGATGTCTGGCTGTGTACTTGTCTGTCACTTTAACATAATATGGATTGGCTCTATGAATGTTACACAGTAGAGTGGTGTGTGATGTGGATATATGTCCACTGCAGACTAGAATGAGACCTAAATTTTTCACATTATTAGGATCTCCTCAATTGAAAAGCTAATGTGTTCTTCTACTAGGCCACAGATCAAGTTCATACATTAGCCCACTGGATTACAACGCCTTTCTGCAAGGGTTTCCTCAATCCATCTAGGACCACTTTGCCATTTATTCCATATTGCTCTCAAACTTAGTCTGACATCATATGAAATGAGTTGGTTATCTCAGCTGATTTTTTTATGGACAAATTTCTGTCCAAGATTGTCACCAGTTGGCACCCTCGTAGATAGTCCAAGCAGAAAAGTGAAAGAAAGAGTGAGTGTGTAGATTGTGATCAACAAATTGTTCACTATTGTTCAGCTGAAATATAGACTCCCCGCTGTTTCTTGTTAAGTCTCCATGAACAGTGTTGCAAGATGATAGTTTCATTGTGAAAGAACAAAAACTCCAGTCCTTTGTCCTTACCTCCATAACTTGCATTGCTTTCAGCTCTCTCAGTTTCCATCTGATATGGGCAAATTTTCCTCTGCCTCCCATCTTTCCTGCAGCTGCCAGGGCAGCTTGAAAGAGTTTAGGTGTCCCAGGTCTTGGAGGAATGATAAGCACATCTTTTGGCATGCCCTTTTCTTCTTTGGGTTTACTGTTGTTTTTCAGCATTTTCCTAGAATAAGAAAGAGACTAATTTTGTCCAGAGACGTGCAGTGTTGGATTAATTTTCTAACACAGACAGTTCAAGTTTTGCAGCCGTTAAAGGCACTCTCAACACATTAGACTTGGTTGCAGAGTGGAGCTGGGAAAATTGTGGGGAAAAAATTCCCGTGATTGTTTAAAAAAAAAATTTACGAGTATGAAAATGAAATTCAACAAAGACAAATGTAAGGTGCAACATTTAGGGAAGAAAAACCAAATGCACAAATACAGAATGGGGAGTAACTGGCGTGGCAGCGGCACTGCTGAGGAAGATCTGGGAGCTGTGGTGGATCACACCCTCAGCATGAGTCAGCAGTGTGATGCTGTTGAAAAAAAGCAAATGCACTTTTGGGTTGCATTAACAGAGACACAGCATGCAAGTCACAGGAGGTGATAATACTGCTCTACTCAGCGCTGGTTAGGCCTCAGCTAGAATACGGTGTCCAATTTTGGTCACCAATGTATAGAAAGGAACTAGAAAGGATCCTCAGGTGAGCGACAAAAAGTTAATCAAAGGAGTGGAATGCAGCCTCGTGAGCAAAGGCTGAAGGAACTGGGTGTGTTTAGTTTGGAGAAGAGGAGATTAAGGGGGGATATGACAAAGTTCTTCAAATCCTTGAAAGGCTGCCATAAAAAAGATGGAAAAAATTGTTCTCTCGTGTCACGGAGGGCAGGACAAAAGGCTTCAAACTGCAGCCTTGCAGATTTGGTTTACATCTCAGGGAAAACTTCCTAACTGTAAAACCAGCAGGACAGTGGAACAAACTGCCTAGGGAAGTCATGGAATCTCTTTCACTGGAGGTTTTCAAAAAGAGGCTGGAGGGCCACCTGCCTTGGATGGTTCAGACACAACAAATCCTGCATCTTTGCAGTGGGTGAGACTGGATGATCCTGGCAGTCCCTTCTAACCCTGTGGTTCTATGATTCGATGAGTCTGCTTTGGTTATGTTTGTTCCCATGTTGCATTCACAGTTCCTGTGTACATTGGAGTGATGAAGTTTGACAGGTACAAATGTGTGCAGAGAACAAATTTAGTCACATGCATTATTCTCTGCAGAAGCCAATTGTAAATGTGCATGCACAAATACATACATTTCAGAGCCGTGTTATAGCTACATTCACATGTAACTATGTCCACGTCACCTGCACTTTGCCCATCTACCCATGTCCCTCGGTCTACTTCTAACATTCTAGCCTGGCAGCTAGGTAATAGTAGAATTCCAAACCTCTGTGCTGCTGTGTTGAATAGAATGAAAATTAATTATTGAGATTAAATTACTAGAGGGGAAAATTTAGGCTGAATATCTAGGAATAATTTTTCACAGGGTGTGGTAGCAGCCACATTGCTTGACACATTTAAACGTAGACACAAGTAAACAGGGAATAATTCTGCAATGCCAGAGGGATAAACTAGAGGCCCCTAATTAGTCTTTTCCATTCCTGAAGTGCAGATGATGTCCTGACAAGCCTAGGATGAAAAACGGCAATAAATGAGGAAAGGAAATTACTAGCACTGTCCTCAGCAAAACTGACGAAGAAATACATCTTAAACTACAGCTGGGATTTGTAGTAGTCAGAATGTAATTACTGAAGACTCAGCTGTGACACCATCCCCAAGGAAAGATAGTTACACTGCTCATGAGCGGGACAGGAACCAGTCTGTGATTCTGTGTCACAGACTAGCTCCCCGCTCTTGCTCCAAGAGGTGGTGAGGATAATCTGCTTCACCTCTATACCTAGTTCAGATTACTTGCCTTGACACGTTGGCTCAGCTGTACTGGCTAGTGCATGAGTGGGGGGGTGGGGAGCCAAGGCACTGCTCACTCCCCAGTATCCAGGGCCGGCTTCAAGTTTTTTGCTGCCCCAAGCAAAAAATTTTTCTTGCGCCCCCCGCCAGCCCTGCCCCAACTCTACCCCTTCCCCACCCCATTCCACCCCTTCCCCAAATCCCCAGCCCTGCCTCCTCCCCCGGGCATGCCACATTTCCCTTCCTATCCCTTCCTCCCAGGCAAACCTGGGAGGGAGGGGGAGAAGAGGAGTGGTGGCGTGCTCAAGGGAGGAGGAGGAGGTGAGGTGGGGGGGTTCCTTTGCCCCACCCGGTTACTTCCTGTGGCCCTCTCCACGCCCCCCATGGCCGCACCTCACCCCTACTCCACCTGCTCCCCTGAGTGTGCCACCGCCGCTCCACTTCTCCCCCCTCCCTCTCAGGCTTGCTGCAAAACAGCTGATTCGCACGGCAAGCCGGCGAGAGAGGGGAGAGAAGCAGAGTGGTGGTGCACTCAGGGGAGCAGATGGCAGTGGAGCAGAGCTGAGCTGGGGGAGAACAGTTCCTCTGCCCCCCCCCGGGTTACTTCCTGAGGCCCTCCCCACGCCCCCCACCACCGCAGCTCACCTCTGCTCAGGGCCAGCTCTCGGCTTTTTGCACCCCAAGCAAAAAAAAAAACAAAATAGAAGGAGCCGGAATGCTGCCCCTTGGAAAGTGCCACCCCAAGCACATGCTTGGAGCGCCGGTGCTAAAGCTGGCCCTGCCAGTATCGTAAGTGTGAAACAGGAAATAGAGGCTGCTCACTCTCTGTGTTGCTACTTGTGATTTGGGTTGTATATGTAGGAGAGCAACATGATTCCTAAAGTTTCTGCTTCAGCTAGTGTCACAGTGTGGCCCTTACACTGCAATTTGATCAAGGCAGATAAATTAAATTTTCTTGTGAAAAGTGCCATGGAAGTTTGAAAATGACAACAAATTTTAGGACTTCAGTTTAACATCCCATCTGCAGAACACCAATTACAACAGCACCAATGCTGACTCAAAGGGAAGAGCACCATCTGCTGAAACATCAACGATTCCTGTGGCACCTACGTTTTTCATCTCTCTCCAAGTCCTGATCAGGCTCAAGTCTGCTTCATTTATGAGAACTGATATAACTGAGGCCCAAAAAGAAAATGCATGTACAGTCTGGTGTGCTCAGCACTGAACATTTTCCCTTAATGCTTTGGGTGTAATTCCTCCATTGTGCAACCCCAAAGATCACCTGTTCTTTCAGACTTTGAAAACTATATCAGCATGTTTATGATAAATGACATTTTAGGAACATCCTGTCACTCACCTAGCCTTCTTACGCAGCAGCTTCTGAGATTCTGGATAATGCACCAAAATTTCATTCAAGTCCTTCTTCTCCAAGATGAAAAGGTTAGTAAATCCATGAGCCACAACATTTGCTGTGCGACGATTTCCACCTCCCACCGCCAACAAGCTAATTAAAATACCAAGAAATGTTAAAACTATTGTAGGTAGGGCCAGTTCAGTTTTTATCATTTAAAATCTGAGCTTTCACATGGTTTGATCGCAGAGTTTGCTTCAGGAGACGTGTCACCGGTGTACTTGGAGCTCAACTTTTGCCAGCTGTGACATTTTATGCATCTAACATTTTAAGTGTTTTGGTGATACACTGGTATGAAAGTCACTATATAAAAATGATTTCATTGTAGTTATTTTATAATATTGCTCTTTAAAACTAGCTTAATATAGACAGAAAAGTACCCACCACCAGCATGTTACAAATCACTTCTGTACTCTGGGCAGCTATGCACAAGTGTTGGATATTAACAATAGTAGTGACAGTCGTTTACATACTACCTTAGTAACCAACTTTATGTAGGATAACCAGGTCAGCATTTTAGTTCCACCCTTCTTCATTACCACTGCAGAGTATGTAGATCATGGCCAGTAGAGATGCATAGATCTTTTTTAACGATAATATTTTGTTTTCATGTTTGTATCTCAAGCTCTTGTTTCTGCTTTGGGGTCGGAGGACCTGAACAGCCAGCCTAGCTCACTATAAATATGTTCTCTCCCTGACAACGATGAGTTATTTTCACTGTGCTTTGATTTCACTCATTCTCACTCACATGGATTCCCTACCTGAAACCATATCCGCCCAGGACAAATGGCCTAGAACAGGAAGCTTGCAATGATTTCCTTCTGAGTGATTTGTGATTGTGATTTCTTATTGAGTGATTTGTTTTTATCCAGGGGGACTCTGCATATCCTTGTTGCTGGCCTGTGGTAACCCCATTTTTATCTATTTCCGACCATATTGTGGTCAGCCATCTTTTCAGCTGAGAAGCACTGCAGAGGACTCTTGTCAATGCTGTTTAATCAGCCAGGATGGTTGTTGATGACCAACATGTGTCATTCCCTTTTTCCCTTTTTATCTTCTCCAAGAGAGTTGCCTTTGCAACTATCACTAGACAACCATGTCAGTTCATATTGTGCAGACTTACATAGAATGGAGTCAGGGAGACCATGACAGTTAGAAAGTTTAAAATTAAAAAGTGGAATTTATTTGTGTTAACAGATCTCAGTGTTAAATTGTGACCCCTTTAATGATAACAAGCAAACAGGTCTTAACAATGGATGCTCCTTTCCAGATCTGATTTCCAAATTTTTGTTTTTCTCCATCTCTGCCTTATTTTCCCAACTTCCTTCTAATCTTAGTCTTAATCTTACACTTCATTCTCCGAATTCCCCACCAATCGTCTCTCTGACCTTATTTCTCCAAACACAGATCCAGCTTTCAGTGTCACAAGCACAGTTTTGCCATCAGGTCCTCCAAGCACCTGCACCTGTCCAGCTTGTATAATGTACATCTCTCGGCCAATTTCCCCCTGAAACAAAGATTAGAACAACTTGTAGGGTGTGCACCGGTCATCCTGCTGGAACCCAGAAAGAGGAGAAGAAAAAATATGGAAAATGTACAGAGACCCTGATGCTCCAAGTTAAACTATTCAATTACTTCACTGATGTTGTTTTATTCTGTCTCATAAAGATATTTTCATAGCTTTCCACTTGCCGCTCATGAATGCTGGAGGTTCCAAAACGGGAATAGGTTTTATCATCTTTTTTTTTTAAACAAATGCTTCTCAACATGTTTTCTAAATATTCTTCCCTTTTGTTGTTGTTTTACCCTGCATATTCTCAGTGGTTATTGTTTAATGAGCACTCACAGCTGCTTTCCCCCCTGTATTTTTTCCAATTGGTGTTAGTGCCGTGCACATTGAAATCAGCAGAGGTCACTCTTTGCACAATATGATAAGTGACACAGAGCACATTTTTGCTTTGAATCTCTCCTGTACAACTTAATCAGTTCCTAGTGTGTCAGTGGCTCTTCTCCTTGCTTCAAGTAGCTCTCAGGAAGTGCAGCACTGGAGGTGAAACACGTGGTGGCCAAAAGGGGCTATAGTGTTCTGGGAACTGTTGTGGCTCCCGGCATAACCGAGATGCTGCCTTACTTTACAGCAGCCCTGGATGACTGCCTGTGGGCTGCTCTACAGCTCGGAATAGCTGGAACACTTTGCGCTCCATCTACTCTCACTCTTGTCCCCAACATCCACGGTCTCAGTATACACCTGCTCAAGAGGCTGCACAGGAGGGTAGTGTGAAGCTGCATAAGCCAGCCTTAAGCTACTTCTGCACCAGGGGAATTCCCCAGGAGACCTTTATGATCTCTTTATGCCTCTGGGTGACTGTAGTGTCAACCACAGTATGGTCCTATCTCTCAGTTAACCTGGTGTATCTCCTTGCCAAACGCACTGGTCAACGAAATCCATATAATTCCGGCAACGAGCTTCCACTTCTGGCCCTGCCTCTTCCCCACCACATATAAAGCATCACTTTATTCCAAGTCTCTACAGAGAATTTATGTAAAGAAAATGCTTGTTACCTTCTTACACACATAATCATTAGGTAAGTAAACAACAGATCGGAGCCTCTTCAACATGTCGAAAATCATCTGCCGGTCACAGCCCTGAACCCAAAAGAGGAAGTGGAATTACTTAATTTGTAGGAGCCTCTCAGGAGTCAAGTAACGTACGATCTAAGAAGGTAGACAGTACCTGAAAGAGTGCCACCTTGCTGACTATGTTGTAGTTCACATCAATAGCAATATCCAGCCTCATCTTGTCTGGCAGCTGCACCATCAGCTCTGATTCATCTGTTAAAAGGGGAAACAAAACAAAGAACTGGCTACTTACAGAAATGTACCCAGCTTTCCAATATGGAGCTCAGTAGCAAGTCAGCGAAGATCGTGGTTTTCCATAACGGGATGAGTTAGCAGGAAAGACAGGTTTTTCCTACACAGGAAATTGTGATTTGAGCAACAATCTCAATTCAACTAACTTCATCTATAGACTGGGAGTTGCAATCTTGGAATGTGCTGTGGTATGATCATGCTAGTTCACTAACAGGCTAGGAATTAGAATCCTGGTACTAGTATAGTGAACAGTATAGAAATAGGGTAAAACAAGGAAGAAATATAGGGGAATAAGTAAAATGAGAAAGGAAAAAAAATCCCACAAAATCCTTATGGTTAGTGCCCTAACGCTGTGCTGCCGAGGGCCTTGCAAAATGACTGCAGTGACTTTCCAAAACTCAGCAGTGCCCCTTTGGGTTTAATTGAAAAATCTCAGTGTAATTAACTGTGGAGGAGGGAGACTAGACAGAATGACACATATCTCTTGCTCTAGACTAGGGGTTCTCACAACAAATTGTTGGTGGCCTCAGAGTGAGGCAACCAACTCTTGCTGGTGGCCGCTATGACACTTTTTCCTAAAATATTTAACTGTAGGAAAAACAAATAAATATGCACATATACTTGTCCAAATCATAGTAATTTATTTATGTAGGGTTTTTTGCAGATTCAGTAATAAAAATAATGGACAGTTGTGTCTTGTCTTTACTGGAAACACAAATAAGGTGCTTTGCATGTTCTTGTCTTTTGTTATTGTTTCTTTTGCTTTTTTGGTTTTTTGGGTTTTTTTTAGATTTGCTAGCAAGTAAGTTTGCTTCTGTGACATTTGTATGTTTGCTAATATCACTTTTCACAGCAGCAGACTTGCTAGCTAGCTTGGAGGCAGTGAAATATGATATTAACAAACATACAAATATCACTTTTCACAGCAGATTTATTCAAGCGTGGCAAGCCAGGGGACAAATTAAGCCTTGGTCAGATGGGAGGGTGGGGGCCAAGGTGATAATGTGGATAGGTGAGGGACCGGAGGATAGAGCCTGCCAGGCCCTGCGGCTGGGGGGCAGAGCCCGTGGCCGGAACCTGCCACCACACAGCCAGAGCCCATGTCCAGAGCCTGCTGCTATATGGCCAGATCCTGCCTCCTGCCGCCTCAGCGCTAAAGCCAGAAGCCTGAGCTTCACCACCCGTGGGAAGGTGAAGAACTCACACCATCTGTCTGCTCCTCCAGCATTTGTGCTTCCAGAGGGCGTTATGGCCCAACCCCTCTGGGCGGCCCAGTCACTGCCCAGGAGGCTGTGGCCGCAAGAAAACCCTTGGTGGCCGCATGCGGCCACAGTGGCCACATTTGAGAAACACCGCTCTAGACCATCTGCAATTGACACTGATAACCAGTTCACAAAATGTTGTAAGCTGCAAGCTTCCACTGATGTTCATAGGCCAAGGTAAAAATATCAGAAAGACATGAACTTAAAGTATTAATAAAGACAGTAACCTAAATATAGCTAATTCTTACCTAACATGCCTTGTGAATGCCAAGTGTATTCATACCATGTTTTGACCCGATTCTGAACGGATCTGGGGATTTTGTAGAAATTCATGTATTTAATGGTACTGTCCATGCAATTCCGATAATAAGTTTGTCCTGCTGTAGCAGCGCCAACTACATCTCTCATCTGAGTTGGAGGAGGGAAAAGAACAAAATTAAAGGAAATAGTTTATTCATCATTCCTTATAGTTGTTAAGTATCCAAAAGACTATTAACAACTAGCTTCTTGGACTGAACATACATTGTGTATCACAACAGAGGATCTGCATCCTCAGACTCACAAAACCATTGGCATGCAGCAGGTCAGGAGCCCCTCCATATTAGTAAAACAAACCTTAAAATAATGTCAGAATGAACAGTGATGCTATTGGGATTTTTCAATGTATGAAGTACCCAGCGGGTACTTTTTGGGAAACTGAAAAATGATTTCAGAGAGGTGACCTTAAAAATAACAAGCACTGTGAATCTGCATCATACAGAAGGGAAGACAGATTGATTATTCACTTACCTGGCCAATCATGACAGAGAAAGCAAAGACCCCTGTGAAATAGTTCAGAAGCTGGAAGAGTATCTCAAACAGAGTTTGAGGGTCAGGCAGTCCCCCAATAGTAATTAGAGTCTTGACAGCCCAGTAATAGCAGCGGATATAACTATAAAGGGGAAAACGAACAACTTTTCAAACAGTTTCCTTCACCTGAAAAGTCAGTATCTGCTTTATACCATTAGAACTGCTCTGATACAGTCAAGCAAGAGACCACTTGGAAACTACAGAGAGAACGGTTATGTGGTGAAAAAGGGAAAACTAAGGGGGTGAAAGCCTGTCCTCTCCCTTAAATGCAAACATTCCTGGAAAATCTACAGAGACAAAGAAGTTTAGGGGACAGGTGGAAAACATGGAGGCACTAAAGCTTCTTAGAGAAAAAGTCTCCAGAATTTTTTTAAATGACAAAACTTTTTTTTCCCCTCTAGTCTAGTTCTTAGTAATGGCTGGACCATTTTGGCAGAAACATAACAGAATAATAATAATGATAATCATTCATACTCAGGCAGACACACGGCATGTCAAATTTCAACCTAAATGGTTAAAGTTACCAAAGTTATAAGCAATGGAGGGTGTTATAATGGGAAGTGTCAGGCAACCTTAATAATAGGCAGCGCTACCAGCCCTGGCTATATAAATAAAATAGCGCTGATACTGTATAGGCTTTTGACTAAAAGGTGGACTTATATGTCAAAAGTGCTGTGTTAATTCAGACTTGGCTGCATCCTGTCTGTCTCTTTATCACTCCTATTCTGCTGCATTGGCCTACTGGAAAACAGAAGGCACGCGTACTTAGTACCTGTTTCCCTTCCCGTCATAGACCCATATGGTAGAACCCAGTCCCTGGTACGATGATGCCCAGTAATACAGGCATGAGTTCACATGTAAGCTGAAGAGTAAATAAGCTGTGGTCCTTATCACTCTGCAAAGAAAGGCAACAATGAAAGAGGAAAGATTACAAGGTGTCCGATAATGAAAAACACCTTCAAATCCCCAAAAGTATCATTTTTAAAAGTGAAAAATAATTCATGGAAACACAGGGCAAGCTCTGATATTTATTGTCCTGTGAGAAAGAGAAGAGAAGTGCTTCTGAACATTTGACTCTAATTATTCCAAAGGATTCCCGGCCAGTCACACAGCTAAAGCTCTGCACAACTCGGAAAATGTAGGGGAAAGTATATTTTGATCTGCTGCTTTACACTGTTTATCCCCACCACTTCTGCCCCCAGTTGCTTTGGGAACAAAGAGATCATTTCAAATAATTTTAGCATGAGCTTTCCTGAGGTACAGCTCACTTCTTCGGATGCATAGAATGGAACACACAGACAGGAGATATTTATACATACAGAGAACATGAAAAGGTGGAAGTATGCATACCAACGGGAAGAGTCTAATCACCTTTTCATGTTCTGTGTATGTATAAATATCTCCTGTCTGTGTGTTCCATTCTATGCATCCGAAGAAGTGAGCTGTACCTCAGGAAAGCTCATGCTGAGATAAATTTGTTAGTCTCTAAGGTGCCACAAGTACTCCTGTTCTTTTTGTGGATACAGACTAACACGGCTGCTACTCTGAAACATTTCAAATAATGCTGATAGCATTTATCCCATGGAGCTGCAACTGGGAAAAGGTTAATGACTAAAGGCTATTATTAATATAGATAATTTTTCTACAGTCGTCTTTCATATTGTGGATCTGCGACATATCCTGGAAGCAGTGTCATGTGCTGCAATGCAGAAGACAGAGTTGAGAATGACTGAAAATGAGTCGCTTGCTTCTTGGCTAGGGAGAGCTGGAAAAGTAATACGCTTTGGACTGCAGAGGCCCTAAGGTGATGTTTGATTCCGGTGTGTGTCTGCCAGTCACCTCATGATGCGCTATTAGTGTTGTCAGCCTCCCAGGAGACAATTCCAGCCTCAGCAGAAGTCACTGCGATTGTGGCAGTCAATAAGGAGGAGGAAGAATTTTCTCTGTCTAGAATGACTATGATTTAATCACATATGGGGAACAAAGAGGAACTATGTTTAGCTGGAGATTGCTCTATCTCCACCAAATTGCACCTCTTCTGCCTTCAATAAAAGTACAGTCCCAAAAATATCTTCCTACAAAAATATAAAGATGTATTAGTGGTTTGTCTCACCTGTAAACATATGCCTTGCTCAGGATAGCTTCAAGCCGGTTATTAAACTCAAAGAAGGCCATGTACTGTTAAAGAGAATGATACAGTGTGCCTTAGCTTCCCATCCATCACAGCTGGTAACTAGTTTTCAACAGACATTGATGAGAATCCTTTAGTTCAGGGGCTCTCAGCCTTTCCAGATTACTGTACCCCTTTCAGCAGTCTGAACTGTCTTGCCCATCCCCAAGTTTCACCTCACTTAAAAACTACTTGCTTACAAAATCAGATATAATAATACAAAAGTGTCACAGCCACACTAGTGCTGAAAAATTGCTACATTTCTCATTTTTACCGTATAATTATAAAATAAATCAATTGGAATATAACTATTGTACTTACATTTCAGTGTATAGACTATAGAGCAGTATAAACAATGCACTGTCTCTATGAAATTTTAGTTTGTACTGACTTCGCTAGTGCTTTTTATGTAGCCTGTTGTAAAACTAGGCACGTGTCTAGATGAGTTAATGTACCTCCTGGAAGATCACGGTGTACCCTCAGGGGTACATTTACCCCAGGTTGAGAATTACTTCTTTAACTAGCAAAACTATGTTTCACCTCCAGGCATCCTCCAAAAACTCTCATTTTCCTTTCAATTGTACTCCTACAGTAGTTCTGTATTAAAAACTACAAAAGGCGCGAAATGAGAGATTCCAATGCTTCTTTTAATTATCACTGATCTTTTTTATTTTATTCAGTATTTTAAGTGTGTTTTAGAGTTGGGGTAAGGTGCTGGATTGACAGCCCTGGAGACTCAAATCTTCCCTGAACCTTTCAAATCTTGGCCTTTCTCCTAATCCTGCAGATTACTGCCAGTACATTAGGGACCATCCTGAGACTAGTGATTCATTTCACATATGCCACAAAATAGGTGGTAACGACTTTCACTTCCTACTAATGTGGGTTAGATTTGATCTAGTACAGGGGTCGGCAACCTCTGGCACGTGGCTCACCAGGGTAAGCACGCTGGCGGGCTCAGCCAGTTTGTTTACCTGCTGCGTTGGCAGGTTCGGCTGATTGCGACTCCCAATGGCCGTGGTTCACAGTCCCAGGCCAATGGGGGCTGCAGGAAGTGGTGCGGGCTGAGGGATGTGCTGGCCACGGCTTCCCACCGCCCCCATTGGCCTGGGACAGCGAACCGCAGCCAATGGGAGCCACGGTCAGCCGAACCTGCCAATGCAGCAGGTAAGCAAACTGGCCCGGCCCACCAGGGTGCTTACCCCGCCAAGCTGCATGCCAGAGGTTGCCGACCCCTGATCTAGTGAATCCATAGCCCACTGAGCTGTCTAATCTTCTAGCTGAAAGTAGCTTTCATATGCACTCTTTCAGCTGTCCTCAAATTTTTAAAACATTATTGTACTTTCGTTTAAAACCTTAATTGCTTCAAAATCTCTCACAGGAGAGTTGTTCCCTGCTTACATCAGATCCCATTACAGCAATGTGGAAACTTTATAATCATATGATGTGGAACTCACTCCTGTTATCATTGGAATCAGAGGCAAAACTTTCATTATCTTCAATGGACACAGGATCAGACCCTAAGTATGTGCTCTTACAGTCTTCCCTCCCCTCCCATCCACCCCCCCACACACAAATAAGAGAAATTATGACGCTTCTAATGACAACTAAAATGTATGGCAACTTTTAGTAATACCTTCAAAGGAACAAATCTCTTCCCCTCCCTGCCCCCATGCAATTGTACTGTCATCTACAATGAATCTACTTCTGCAGACAGGAATAGCGCATCAAAAACAGTACGCAATTCTGTTACATTAACTAAATATGCAGTCTGCCCCCTTGTTTTTGTAACCTCCTGACTTACCTTTAAACAGCGAGGCAACCGCAAGAGAGAATTTACGCCAACTTTGAAGTAAAAGAAATCCAGGGGAAGAAGGCACAACACGTCCATCTAAAACTCACATGTGAGACCACAACAGAAAACATGGTGGTAAATTGAAATCATCATGGGGCTCTTTTGCTTCTAGTAGCACTCAGGAAAGGGTATTGGGGACCCAACTCTGACCTCATTCACTAGGAAGCAACTTCCATTGAAGATCAATAGTGGGGATCGGGGGGGGGGGGGACAGTAGGGTAAGTCAATGGAAATAAAACTCATGTTCTGCAGACTTGATTATGCACAAACTTCCATACATTTGTACACATAACAACTGGGGCACTGGGGAAGCCAACATCGAAACAGGACCTCCACCACCCTTAACTGTGTGCAGCATGTTCTCTTGCTCCAACAAGCTCTCCTCTTCCTAGACCTCCCTGAGGAGGCTACTGCTGCCTTTGGCACTTACCTATCAAAGTGTGATCCCCAGTTATATATGGCTAGCCCTTGTCCAGACATACACCCAACCCCCTTTCCATTCCTTTCATACCCAGACAGGGCCATCCTAAACCTGAGATACATCTGTCAAGATAATTATCACACATATTTTAAACATTATTCCAGTCCCAATATTCAGAGGTGTGACTAACAACAAGAGGATATGTATTTCAAAATATGATTGCAATGTGTCCTTTAAATAATAATAAATTTGTGTAAAAATCAAACACGGTGTGTCAGACCTTGAAGCGTCGGGATTTCAGATAGTTCTGTCGCATGGCCTTTTTATCAGTCTAGACGAGAACAGAAAACAGAGGGAAACAGAGGGAAACATCATCACTGGTTGGCCTGCACCTGACTGAAAGGCAGAGAAGAGGCACCTACACATCATCATATACTTCCTTCCTATTATATAGCAGAGGGGAGCAGAAGAGTCCTAATTATGTGGGGAAGGGATTGGGATGGGAAAGAGAGGCGGAGGGAAATGACATCTTCTCCCCATCATAGGATAGAGACTGCCATGACTTCGCCACAGTTAACATAGTAGATCTCCTGTATAAGGAAAACAAGGAGATGTGGCTTGATAAAAGGGGGTAGGGGGTGTTGAGGAACAACCTCACTTAGTGTCCTAAGGAGAATGTGAAGCTGAGTAAACTGTCGTTCCAAAAGCCTCTTATATAGCTTCTCCTCTGCACAGTGAACATATCACGTTGTGCTCTGTGGGTAAAAAAATTCACTCAGGGCCCATGAAGTAAATAAGGGATGCAGTGAGAGAGCTGCCTTTTTGCTATACGTTCTTATCTTCCAACATTTGCCCAAAAAACTTTTCTATGGACTTCAAGGATTATAGCAGGAGGTACCCAAAGCAAGCCAAAGTCCCGTTTGAAATTTTACCTTGTGAGGGAACTGCTACTAGTCGCCACTTACAATTATGTCTCCTCCTTGGACAAACTGCAGGCGGACCTGAAAGACAGTGATGTCCAGCAAGTAGATGAGGTCACAGAGATAGTCTACAAGTAGCCACCAATGGAGGTTTTCAGGCATTTGGTATGGAAAGGCCCAGCGTACTGGAATCAGCCAGCAGTTCCAATTCCAGGCCAGAACAACAAAGAACAGCCACAGCACATACATCAAATCTAGGCAGAGGGAAGCACAGGTCAACATTAGTGAGCAGTTGACAGAGAATAGCCGCATATTATCCATAGGGTTGACTGTAAGGATGAATGAATGAAGTATTAAAAATTAAAGGGAACAAAAATTCCTACATTCCAAGCACTTATATCAGACTGCCTTTGCTCTGCTTCCAGGATATATCCACTTTTGTTTTTCTTTTGCAACTACACTGCAATAGCTGCTGGCTTTGGAGAGAGGTGACTCTTAGAAATGAGCCAGGTGGTTAAGAACAGTGAGTAGCTGGTGGGGAAGGAACTGGGTTTTCAGGAGATTTTCAGAGCTGTCTGACAAAGTCTGTCAGATAAAATGGCCAAAAACCACTGGTGCATTGCCACTCTCACCAGCTTTGGGGCAACAACTGAGGCTAGCTCTGATCCCTAATGGAATTCATCACTTCCTTCTGCTCTTTCAAATGAAAAAAATTCAATCAGACAGGCTCTAAATCATTCCTTTCTTCCTTCCCTGGTGTCCTTACCACACTCTCAACTCTCCCATTTCTTTCTCCTCCTCTCCTGCTTTCTTTCCATGACATCTCTATTTTTATCTTCCCTTTCTCATAAATGGAGCAGCAGCATTATCTCAACCAATAGTATTTTTCAATTACTTACTGGTGAGTGGGTCGATGCTGCTTGGGAACCGGTACTTTTTCACATGGCTTAGCCAGGGGCGGCATCTGAATTTGCAGCAGAGCATCTCACAGTAATGTTCCTCCACTTCATCTTCTGTCTCTTTTTCTTCTGGTGGCAACGGTGGTTCTGGACAAGTTTTCTTGGAAGGCGCTATGAACATTTATAGAATTATTGAAAGCCTCATGAACTTCTCTGACAGGCTGAAGTTCTCATGTTTGTCCTTGGTCTTTAAAACTTTTCTCTTATTAAATGGCCTCTTCCTGAAAGGCCAGTCTGTATTCCTAGCTAAGAGTTTTGTTAATGTTCATGACTTTCACGTTCTCTTTGAAGACCAGCCTCTCTCAAAGACTAAGGGTACGTCTACACTACCTGTTGGATCAGCAGGCAGCGATCGATCCAGAAGGGATCGATTTATCGCGTCCAGTCTAGATGCGATAAATTGAGCCCCGAGCCCTCTCCCGTCGACTCCTGTACTCCAGCGCCGCGAGAGCCGCAGGTGGAGTCAACAGGGGAGCGGCAGCAGTCGACTCACCGCAGTGAAGACACCACGGTAAGTCGATCTAAGTACGTTGATGTCAGCTACATCGTACACATAGCTGAAGTTGTGTAACTTAGATCGATTCTCCCTGGTATAGTCCAGACCAAAGAAGCAGCTCAGCCTTCATGCCAGCTTACTTACTCCTGTGTCTTTCATAATCATAATATTATATTCCGCAGTTATACAACTGGAAATTTCAAAGCACTGGCGAACTATTGGTATATTTATCCTCACAACACTCTGTTGCAGTATGGAAGTATTATTACTCCATTTTACAGATGAAACAACTGAGGAACAAAGAGATTAACCTGAATTGCCCAAGGTCACACAAGCAGAGTAAGGAATAGAACCCAGCTCTTTTTAATTCTAGCCCTTTGCCTTAAACAGAAGACCATCCTCCCCCCCTTGTTATTGGGTAACAATTGCTAATTATGCCACATCATCTGGAGCAGTGTTTTTTGTTTGTTTGCAATGTGCTTTTTTTTGCATAGGGAACTAGACCGAAACCACCAGTCATTTCAGTGAGGCTCTTACAATAGACTTGAACACTGCTCTAAGGGGGCTACTTATATCCACACACTTCTACTCAACAATTCTGCCTCCTTTTATGTACCCTGCATCTATTCATGGAAGACAGGTAAGTTGCCAAGTTTCCAGGTTACAAAACCATATCGTCATTTTTATTGCTTGGGCTTTACGAAACCAGTTTCTATGTCTCAGGAATTTCTGCCTCTTTCTCAGCATTCTCGGTCTACTGAGAGGTCCCAAACCCAGCTGTAACTCACATGCCACAGGCGTCTCATCATCAGAGGTGGTATCTGGGTCAATCAGTTTCTCTTTCACTTTCTCAGTCCTGTCTTTAAAGAGCCTCACCAGCTCCTGCAGCCGGTCATGGATTGCCAAACTGTTCTGGCTTGTTCCTGAACCTACTCGCTCTGGCAAGCTGCAGAAAAACCATCAGAGAATTTAGTAATGTAAAATAAAAGCCAGGTGTAAGGTGACAGCCCTTTTTTTACCTGTAGGATCCTTAGTTAGGATTCAACCCTGTCCGTGTTGCTATTGCATAACTGTACACAGTCAAGTGTGACAACTAAAGTAAATTCAGTCTCATGGGATTACAGTCAGTCAGAGAATCATAGAAACGTAGATTCAGAAGGGACCTCGAGAGGTCATTGTCTCCCTATGCTGAGGCAGGATCAAGTATACCTTTAGACTATCCATGACAGGTATTTGTCTAACCCAGGGGTAGGCAACCTATGCTACGCATGCAGAAGGCGGCACGCGAGCTGATTTTCAGTGGCACTCACAGTGCGTGGGTCCTGGGCACCAGTCCGGGGGGCTCTGCATTTTAAATGATGCTTCTTAAACATTTTTAAAACTTTATTTACTTTACATACAACAATAGTTTAGTTATATATTATAAACTTAGAGAAAGAGACCTTCTAAGAACATTAAAATGTATTACTGGCATGAAAACCTTAAATGAGAGTGATTAAATGAAGACTCGGCACAGCACTTCTGAAAGGTTGCCGACCCTTGGTCTAACTTCTTCTTAAAATCCTCCAGTGATGGGGATTCTACAGCCTAAGTAGTGGTAACCTGTTCTACTGTTTAACTAGAGCAACAGTTAGAAAGTTTTTCCTAATACCTAACCTAAATCTCCCTTTCTGCAAATTAAGCTGGTTACTTCTTGTAACTACCTTCCATGGACATGGAGAACAATTGATCACCATCCTCTTTGTAACAGTCCTTAAGGTATTTGAAGACTTATCGCGTCCTTGCTCAGTCTTCTTTTCTCAAGACTAAACATGGCCAGATTTTACTCTTTCCTCACAGATCACATTTTATAAACCTTTTAACATTTTTGTTGCTCTTCTCTGAACTCTCTCCAGTTTGCTTACATCTTTCTTAAAATGTGGCACAGACGCAAAATTGACCACAGTACTCCAGCTGAGGCCTTACACAGCGCAGCGGAACAATTATCTCTTGTGTCTTACATACAACATGCCTGCTACTAGCCTTTCTTGCAACTGAATCATATTGTTGGCTCATATTCAATTTGTGATCCATTATAACTCCTGGATCTCTTTCTGCAGTACTACTGCCGAGCCAGTTATTCTCAAGATGGATAAAAGTTGATGATTCTTTTTAAAAAAATCTGATTTTTTATTTAAATCAGATTTTATTTTAATAAAATAGAGGGGGGGGTTAAACTTAAATTTGAAATTATGACAACCTATGTTAGCCCTAAACTTAATCTAATCTATTGAAATCATTTAATTTATTTTTTTTTAATTATGCAGTATATGTTTACTGCCAAAGTTTTAAAGAAAGTCAAACCATTGAACTGATGGAAGCCACTGGCTAAGCACTTCAAGCCAGGGTTTGTTAAGGTGCTAAACCAGCTTTTGACAGCAGTAGCCTCTTTTGCAGGGGAGAGAGAATATTTTCTTCATTTCAGTTTATTTAATTAGTCCAATTCAATGACCATTCATTCAAAGTTTAAAACCAATAGGAAGTTGAGAAAAACAGAAAAGCTTGTTTTCCTCTTCTAATATATGAATAAAAAATAGGTGTGAGAGGATGAGACTGACTATTTCTAAAATCTTAAAGGACAACAGGGACAAGACACAATCAGTTCAATTCACTAACTACTGATAATACTTCCTTTGTTAAATAAATCAGTTTTAAATGCAAAACATATTTTCATAAACTTTTTGCTTATGTATTCAGCACTGTTAAGGCAGTTTTCTTTAACTAATTAAAACAACTTTAAAATGCAAGGGTTTTTTTGCATTTGTAATTGCATTTAAATTTCCATCCAAATAGAGCTTCCCACACATCACAAGTAAAAAATTATTCATTTAGTAAATAAGAAATGCATTATTCACCATTTTCTAACATAATAAAAAATGTGAAAAATAAGACCCCGAATAAATGTAAGATCAGCTATATAACTGCTTAAATAAATGTATATGGAAATAGTGTATTCTCCTGGTTTGCAAAAAGAAGCATCAAATTTAGTGAAAGGATTGTATTTAGGTGCCAATCAACTTTTTTTATTGTTACCAACCAACGAGAATCCACTTTTCTTGAGGAAAATAACTAAAAAGTACAAATGCAAAACATATTAAAATCGAGATTTAAATCAAAGTTTCCTGCTTGCTGATTTAAATCATGATTAAAATCAGTTATTTAAATTGCTTTGATTTAAAACAATCCACCCTGGTTAATCCTCATTTTGTATATATGCCTTTGATTTTTCCTTCCTAAATGTAATACTGTGCATTTATCTTTATTGAATTTCACCTTGTTGATTTCAGACAAATTCTCCAATTTATCAAGATCATTTTGAATTCTTGTACTGTCCTCCAAAGTGCTTGCAATCCCTCCCAGCTTGATGTCATCTGCAACTTTTATAAGAACACTCTCCACTCCCTTATCCAAATCACTGATGAAAAAACTGAATAGTATTGGACCCAGGACAGAAGCTGGTGTGACCTCACTAGATACACTCTCCCAGTTTGACAGTGAACCTTTGATAACTACTCTTCGGGTACAGTCTTTGAACCAGTTGTACCCACCTTATAATAATTTCATCTAGGCCACATTTCCCTAGTTTGTTTGTGAGAATGTCATATGGGACTGCGTCAAAAGCCTTACTAAAATCAAGGTACATCACACATACTGCTTTCCCCCATCTGCTAAGCCAGTAACCCTGTCAAAGAAGGAAATTAGGTTGTTTTGGCATGATTTGTTCTTGACAAATCATGTTGGCTATTATTTATCACTGTATTATCCTCTAGGTGCTTACAGTGTCACGAGGTCATACAGTACGTTTGCTTCAAAGGGCAGACAGTGCTAGAAATGACTTGGTAATTATTAAGAACGCATGCTACTTTCTGCCATAACTCGCCATGCTCTGTCATACCAGGAGAGGGCTTTGGTTGAGAACCACTGGATGAAGCTGTGGGGGAAGCCTACGGACATGTGGGGGAAACCTATGAACATGTAGGCTCTGAATTCCCCTTTCAGTCTCTCACGACTTGTCTTAACTAAAAAATTAGGTCAGGTTGAAGTTAGGTTGTGCTAACTAATATGATTGCAAAGTCATGTTTAACCTCAGTGTAGACAGAGACAAGTCATGTTTAGCTGAATATCAACTGGGTTTTGTTAACGCTAAGGTTCTAATAGGCTTTATTCAAGATCAGCTGACACAACAATTTCTGTCTACATGGATTGCTAAATCATGTAGAACATTGTGTTAGTTCAAGCGACTTCTCAAGGCCATGGTCTCACATGATCCAATTTTTTAACAAAGACAAGCACTCAATGGGAGAGGTTCCTCTCAGGACTGTTAAATTTGTGGAACATGGTAAAGAAGTCCAGGACTGAGTACACATGATGTAAAATGCCCTCTCATTCCAGAAAGGAGAAACAAGATGTTTCTGAACAACCAATACAAGTTGGCAGCACCGCATTTCTGTAATACTGTTCAAATTAAAATGTAGCCACCTTCTCTGCAAGCTAAGCCCAATCTTTCAGTGATGTCTACAAATCTGGCAGCACTTGACAATGGTATATTTTTTTTAAATCTTCCTTAAATATGAATCTGTATTAGAAAATAGACTAGATATTAAATGCAGCTTTTAAATGAGTTCTCAAATCTTTGATTCAAAATTAGATTGTCCTTTCACTACTTATACAGTCTATGGTGTTTGATTCAAAAAGTTTTAGGCCAGCAAAATCCAGGAGAACATTTTTCATCGTAGTGCATGAAGAATAACAGGAACAGTTTCAATTTTGGTAACAGCATATTTCCTTACTCACTGCGCTGAAACATCTTACTCATCAGTGCTAGATATCCATCTGTAGCGAGGCGGTGTGGCTCCCTTCCTCCCCAGGGAGGGATGAGCCCCATTAATCACCCCCCAGGGTGGAACTGCTGGGAGGAAGTCCCGCCCCTCAAAGGGTCAGGCAGCGACCCGGAAGGATAAAAGCCGGGCCTCAGCCCTCAGTCAGGGCCCGACCGCCAGCAGGAGCAGACGTGCCCACTGACCTTCCTCACCAGGAAGCCGCTGAGGCCCGAGGCCACTGGGAGCTGCCCCGCAGTCGCTACCACGAGGAGCTGCCGGAGCTGCACCGTCCCCACTACGGCCCTGAGGAGCCGCCAGACCAGACCTGGTCTGCCGTCTCGGAGGTATTCCCGGACCTACTGCCCTGCCCGGACTGGGAGGAGCCCATGGTACTGGACACCCCAACGGACCAGGTAGGAACCAGGGGGGAGGCTGGAAGTAGCCCGGGGGCAGCTGACCTTAGTCAGGCTGCAGAAGGCCTTGCGCCTATGTCAGTGTGTTTCGGTCAGGACCCCCTTCCCCACTGACCGCCACTAGCGGCTTCAGCCACTATTAGGGCCCCGGGCTGGAACGCAGAGGAGTGGGTGGGCCTGCGTTCCCCCTGCCACCCGTAACCGGGTGGCAGACTCTCCCCCCCTGTTGCCACTGCTCTGCCCTGCTCCAAAGGGCTGGAGCTGATAAGTGTCTGTTGGTGCCCCGCCTGACCCAAGGGCTGGGCCCCTATTGACTTTGCCACTGCTCTGCCCTGCCCCAAAGGGCCAGAGCTGATAACTGTGTTTGATGCCCTGCCCGAACCAAGGGCTGGGCCCCTTTTGACTTTACCACTGCTCTGCCCTGCTCCAAAGGGCTGGAGCTGATAACAGTGTCTGTTGGTGCCCCGCCCGACCCAACGGCTGGGCCCCTTTTGACTTTGCCACTGCTCTGCCCTGCCTTAAAGGGCCAGAACTGATAACTGTTACTGTGTTTGTTGGTGCCCTCCCAAACCAAGGGCTGGGCCCCTAGTATTTAACTGTGTAGCTGTTCGGTCCTGCACACAGGGTCCGAACCGCCGGAGCGGACTGCGATCCCGAGGGCAGAGGCCCTTGGACAACGAGACGAGGCCGGTGTGGCTCCCCTCCTCCCCAGGGAGGGTTGAGCCCCAGCACCCCCTCATCCACACCATCCATCCAGCTATCCATTTCTCTGTTGTATGTTAGGTATTTCTAAGGTGCCAGTCACCTTTGTATCTATGCACCAAAATATGAAATCCTAATAACTATACTGATTCATGAATCTGGGCCTCTCATTCTAGCAGTATACCCAACTCACTTTTTTCTCTGTAGGTTGGACTGGCCAGGTGAGGCTCTCACTGGAGAATCAGCTGGGGATGGCACAATTAAATCCTCTATACTGTCCTCCTGGGAGCGTAGCTTCCTCCTAAAGAAAAATGAGTAAATGGCATCAGAAACAAAAACAGACAGAAAGAAAATGTTCTTTGCCCTTCATCCTCTCTCACACACACACACACACACACACACACACACACACACACACAAGCCTCCATGTAAGGTTTAAGAAAAGTTAAACTGAATCAGAGTAATTTACTATGTAAAATAACAGAACTTCAGAGAGAGCTTTAATATTGTCTGCTGCATCTCGGCAACTCATGGTGTAGGACGCCATCAGGTGGTCAAGGGACATCTATTTAGAACACATCACTGGACATCGGCAATACCAGGAGACATGAGCTGGAGTGTCATTGAGAAGTAAAGTCGGGAAAGTAACTGAAATACTTCTCTGAGGGATTGTATTTACTGAGGGACAACCTATCCTAAATTCTCAATTACTGGGGGACAATCTACACTCATTGCTATATTTACTTTCCACAAGCTACTCTGAGTATAACCTTTTATGAGTGATGTATCCGAATATTTGGATGCTAATATCTAAACCATATCATTACATTTATTAACCTAAATTGGGGATATTGCAGATTATGTACTGTATTTATTGTATGACTTTTAAACCAAACTTTGTACTTTGGGATAATTTAAGCATTATACCTAGATGTATAGACACTCTTTCCTTAACCTGTGTATTAGATCATTTTAACATTAGCTTTAATAAACATTTTTAAATCTGTTCTTATCTCTTGTATCTCAGCTACAGAATGCACTTAGCACTCTAGGGCCCAGATTGCTACTGGGGCGCTATTTAATGTAAATAATAGATAATAATTATCATAATAAAATAAAATAAGCATGTCTCAGTGTATCAGTCAGTAGTGCACTGCACTACCATGTAGGAAACTCAGATTCAGGAGCAGTCTTGGGGATTCTTGCTTCTTATGCAAGAGGAAGACGTAGTCATCATACAGGTGTTTAACATACTTCGTGTCTCTGAGAATAAGGGCTGCTGTATGTAACAGTCATTTGCACCAACAGCCGCAGCCTGAACATTAACATTGCAACCTTGGAGGAGGCTGTTGGACATCCTAAATGTGCACACGGTTCATTTGCACATACACCTGATATGTGAGAAATGTGATTATGTGGGGAAATAGATAACCCATAAATTAGTTATGGCTCATAATGAATGGCTAAGCAGTATCTCCACAGACCCCCTAAGGCAGGTCAGCCCACAATATATCACAAACTCCCTCCTTGGTTAGCCTTGGTCAAAGGTCAGTCTGGGTGAGCCTCAGTGAATCCCACACATTTGTTTGAGGCCACTCTGCTTGCAAGACCAAAAAGAAACACACACACAAAACTGATTATAGGAAATCAAGAACCAAATTCTGCCCTCAGCTGATTTCAACAGACTCTGAGGTAAAACAAACAATACTCTGTGTTTTGCACGGGTTTTATGATATCATGTCTCTTGCAGCTGATAGTTCTAAAGGAAGCTAATTCACCGAACAGAGATCTGAAACCTCACTGCACCTTACTGGATGTAAATTTTAGATACAAGACGTTCCAGTGACTTGGTACCGAAACAACTCATGTGAGTCGTCGCTGGCCTCCTCATTGTATAAGGATGCCCTGCAGTCAAAAAATGAATTAATATCAGGCTTAGCAAAAGATAAATTTGCACCATAGAGACTCCAACATATTTTCAGTAACTGCATATGTCCTTTATTATTCAAGCCCACATGTTTACAAGGATGCAAATATTATAAAACAGTAGTTCTCATACACTGGTTTGCAGAGTTGGTCAAATGTATTTTTGAAAGTAACGGTCCTTCTTTAAGGAAAAGCAAACATCCTGCTGTGTTGAAAAAGTACAACCCCCTCTTCTCATTTCCTTAAAGACTCTTACCTGACGCACTTTAAATTCATCCTTCACACCCACCAGAATATGCAATCTGTCTTTTTGTGTCACATGTGTTTGGGGAGAATGCCTCTAAATTTATTTTCAAATTAACACAAATGCCCTTGGGGAGATAAGAAATAGAGATCTGTCCTCTAGCAATTCTGAATGTCTGGGCACTCAGAGAAAAGGCTTTGGTAGTCTGCTGTGGCTGCAACTCACCTACTTTCCTGGCAGATGCTACAACCTACCAAGAAAGGAATTTAAAGTTCAGCTGATTTTAAACACTTTTGAGGGAGGGTTTCTGTGGAAACTTGGGGTATCACTACTAAATACCTTCAAGATATCCATGTGTGTGTAAGTGGGTTGAGAAAGTTAATATTTTCCTAACAGGCCTCAGTTTCTTAATTGCCTGAGAAAGTACTGAATCTCTGTGTGATACTCCCATCAGAACATACAAATGGCCATACTGGGTCAGACCAATGGTCCACCTGGCCCGGTTTCCTGTCTCTGACAGTGGCCAGTGCCAGATACTTCAGAGAGAATGAACAGAACAGGGCAATTTCAAGTGATCCATTCTGTGTTATCCAGTCCCAACTTCTGGCAGTTGCAGATTTAGGGAGACCCAGAGCATGGAGTTCCATCCTTGACCATCCTGGCTAATAGCCATCGACGGACCTATCCTCCATGAACTTATCTAATTCTTCTTTGAACCCAGTTATACTTTTAGCCTTCACAACATAGAATCATAGGACTGGAAGGGACCTCGAGAGCTCATCTAGTCCAGTCCTCTGCACTCCTGGCAGGACTAAGTATTATCTAGACCATCCCTGACAGGTGTGTGTCTAACCTGCGCTTAAAAACCTCCAATGATGCAGATTCCACAACCTCTCTAGGCAATTTATTCCAGAGCTTAACCATAGCATCCCATAGCAAAGAGTCCCACGTGTTGACTGTGCGTTGTGTAAAGAACTTTTTCCTTTTGTTTGTTTTAAATCTGCTGCCTGTTAATTTTATAAGGTGACCCCTAGTTCTTGTGTTATGCGACAGGGTAAATAACACTTCCCTATTCACTACCTTCACACCATTCATGATTTTACAGACCTCTTCATATCCGACCCAGTTGTCCCTTTTCTAAACTGACCAGTCTCAGGTTTTAAATTTCTGCTCATCAGTGGTTCATATCACTAATCATTTTTGTTGCCCTTCTCTGCAAGACTCTATGAGCTAATTTTGCCCTTAAATACACTATGGCTGCACCTTCAAAAGAAGTCAATATGTATTATACCTCTACAGCGGAGGTCAAACCTGGGCTGGAAAGACTAGATTCAAAACCCATTAAAATCTACTGATTTAAATGGGCCTTAGAACAGGTCCTCTATGGCTAAAATGGCATAGCAATTTAATAGGAGTGTGTTTACATGAAGTTAAAGTTACGCATGGAAGAGATTAAATAAATAATCAACAATACACACTCAGGCACAAATTCCAAAGTCTGTTTTATATATACAGAATTCTGCGCACTTTCCCACTTTAACAATAAATATGCTTATTAGTATCTATTTGAGCTATCTAAATAATTGTAGACTATTGTCACTTATTGACTTATAAAGTAGCTTTCACAGTGCTGTACAAGATGAAAACCAAACCCAACAGAGCCTTGCAGCCATGAATCTAAAAATAACTAAAGGAAAAGAAGATTTTTAAAACAGAGTGTGATGCACAGGCAAGAAGATATGCACAAATTTGAAGGAGCTGAAGTATGGAGGATTTTGAATAGAAGTAATACAAATGTAAATTGTGTCTTCAAGTTCACAGGTAGCTAAAGTAATTGCCTAAATAAAGACACCACATGAGAAAGGTGAGGTCTTGAGCAGGGGAAAGGGAGAGGTCATGTATTTTGCAGTATTCTGAAAAGACTGTCTTGGAAAACCTGACAAGGCAGGGAAACCAAGAAAGAAATGAATGCAATGCTGCAGTGGCAGGAGAGCAAAAGCATGAACCAGAATTTCAGCAAAGTCAGAGATAATGCCCTGAATTTTGAAAAGAAAAAAATGACTAGCGGAAAATGATCTAGTTAAAGTGTCAGGGTGAGAGGCCAAAGATTACCTAGTTCTAGTGCGATATGCCTAAAAGCTATCAGGTTTGTCCTTGTGGCAGATCCTGTGGCTCATTTTGACTGTATACTTGAAAGTGATTTTTTTTAATTTAGCTTTACTATTGTGTGTTTTGTTGCACTGTGCTTGGATGCTTATGATAGGAACCTTACAAACATAGCATTTGTATTACTGTAGCAATGAAAACTCTAACCAAGATCAAACAGCTCTGTTGCGTTAGGCACAGAATGCTACAAATGGAATGGGAGAGAGCCCTGCCCTAAAGAACTTACAAGCAAAATAGACAAGAAAGACAAAGGAAGTACTATTAGCCCTATTTTATAGATGGGAAACTGAGGCACGGAATGATTACATGATTTGCTCATATCTATGGCAGCTGGAAACTTAACCCACATCTACTTAGTCCCTGTCCAGTGCCTTAATCACAAGACCAGCTTCCTCTATTAAGTATATAAATTAGGGCTGTCAATTAATCACAGTTAACTCATGTGATTAACTCAAAAATTAATCATGATTAAAAAATTAATCGCAATTAATCGCACTTATAACAATAGAATACCAATTGAAATTTATTAAATATTTTGATGGTTTTTTACATTTTCAATATTGATTTCAATTACAACCCAGAATACAAAGTGTACAGTGCTCATTTTATATTATTTTTTATTACAAATATGTGCACTGTAAAAATGATAAGCAAAAGAGATAGTATTTTTCAATTCACCTCATACAAGTACTGAAGTGCAATCTCTTTATTGTGAAAGTGTAATTTACAAATGCAGATTTTTTTTTTGGTTACATAACTGCAGTCAAAAACAAAACAGCATAAAATTTAGAGCCTACAAGTCCATTCAGTCCTACTACTTATTCTGCCAATCGCTAAGACAAGTTTGTTTACATTGACGGGACACTATGTCTTATTTACAATGTCAACTGAAAGTGAGAAAAGGTGTTCGTAAGGCACTCTAGTAGCCGGCATTGCAAGGTATTTATGTGTCAGGTATGCTAAACATTTGTATGCCCCTTCATGCTTTGGCCACCAATCCAGAGGACATGCTTCCAAGCTGATGATGCTCGTTAAAAAAATGTGTCATTTAAATTTGTGACTGTACTTCTTGGGGGGAGAATTGTTATGGCTCCTGCTCTGTTTTATCTGCATTCTGCATATATTTCATATTATAACAGTTTCGGATGATGACCCAGCACATGTTCGTTTTAAGAACACTTTCACAGCAGATTTGACAAAACACAAAGAAGGTACTGATGTGAGATTTCTAAAACTAGCTACAGCACTCGACTCAAGGTTTAAGAATCTGAAGTGCCTTCCAAAATCTGAGAGGGTCGAGGTATGGAGCATGATTTTAGACGTTTTAAAAAAGCAACACTCCAGCAACTACAGAACCCAAAGCACCAAAATAAGAAAACCAACCTTCTTCTGGTGGCATCTGACTCAGATGATGAAAATGAACATGTGTTGGTCTGCACTGCTTTGGATCACTCTCAAGCAGAATTCATCATCAGCATGGACGCATGTCCTCTGGAATGGTGGTTGAAACATGAAGGGACATATGAATCTTTAGAGCATCTTGCAACACCAGCTACAATGGTGCCATCTGAATGCCTGTTCTCATTTTCAGATGACATTGTAAACAAGAAGGCAGCATTATCTCCTGCAAATTGTAACCAACCTAGTTTGTCTGAGTGAGTTGCTGACCAAGAAGTATGACTGAGTGGACTTGTAGGCTCTAAAGTTTTACATTGTTTTATTTTTGAATGCAGATTTTTTTGTACATAATTTTACATTTGTAAGTTCAACTTTCATGATCAAGAGATTTCACTATAGTACTTGTATGAGGTGAATTGGAAAATATTTTTTTTTGTTTTTTACAGTGCAAATATTTGTAATAACAAATAAATATAAAGTGAGCCCTTTACACTTTGTATTCTGTGTTGTAATTGAAATCAATATATTTGAAAATGTAGTAAACATCCAAAAATATTTAAAATAAATGATATTCTATTGTTGTTTAACAACGCAATTAATCACAATTAATTTTTTTAATTGCTTGACAGCCCTAATATAAATATAAAATGTGCTACTGGGACATATGCAGGATCCTGTGACAGAGAAAGAATAAATACAGTTCTATCTGTGTCCTATTTTACACCTTCATGAGAAGCATTTTGGTTTTTTAGAGAGAACTAGAAGATTTTTCACACTTAGCCTCAAAAGTATTTTTATTAAACTGTGTCAAAGATCAGTGAGATGATTGCCTTTAAGAAGCTGCGGGAAGTGGTTATGAGACAGGCTCAAGCAGAGAAAAGGAGCATCAAAGAATAAGACTTATGATTGCTCAAACAGCTCAAATACTCCGTGAAGGATGAATTTCACTGATTTTTTTAATCATTCTCAGATAAAACAAAATTTGCGTTGTGCTCACTCAGTTCATTAATGGACTGTGTTTTAGTGCATCAGCCAACTGGGAACACTGAGAATGGCAAGGAAGCAAGGAAAAGAAAAATGTATCAAGAGCAGAGTTCGGGGACCTAGTTGTTGTCTATCTATCTGTACATCTAGATATTTATACTGGTCTCTCCACCAAAGTATAGGAACTCTTTAGAATCCAAGTTCTGTTCCCAGTTATGACACATCCTTTCTTCGTGATCTTGAACAAGGCATGTGCCTCAGTTGCCCCTCACATGTAATATGGAGAACAACACTACCATATCTCATAGGGTTGTCATGAGTGTGATTCATTAATATCTGCAAAGTGCTTTGAAATCCTCTGTTGGAAGGTACTAAACACCTTGAAGGATCTCACTGTTGGTGAAAACAAGTGGGGAGATTTGGGAACATTTTCAGTATTGTTTGGTTTTCAACCAGTTCTACATTTATAACCAGGTATCCAGCAGCCATCATGTATTCATCTTCATCAAAAAATGCTCAATATGTGACAGATCTGAGTATTTAATAGCAGCAGCAGTCAGCTGCTGGGTCCATGCTAGAAAAGTATTCGTGCACTTTGACATTCATGACAAAATGAAGCACTGGAATGGGTTACCTAGGGAGGTGGTGGAATCTCCTTCCTTAGAGGTTTTTAAGGTCAGGCTTGACAAAGCCCTGGCTGGGATGATTTAGTTGGGGACTGGTCCTGCTTTGAGCAGGGGGTTGGACTAGATGACCTCCTGAGGTCCCTTCCAACTCTAATATTCTATGATTCTATGAAAATCACACCAAACAACTGACACTCATTTCAAGTTCAAAACTTCCATTGATTTACAGATAATTTTAGTTTTATATGACATTTCACAACTCATTGTGGTCACAAAGGAAAGGAATGGGGTGTGACTCATGGAGAATCTGTATCCAAGACACTTATTAAACAAATTTTCAATCATTCAGTATATTATAGATCTAAACCATGTATGACAAGTGTCACTTTATCAAAATGATGTCACCCCAAGTCCATCTTAGTCATCAGATGACAAAGAAATGAGACAAATGGACGAAGAACATGGAAAAACAGGTTTTTGATCAGTGGGGAAGTTACACCACTTGATTTCAACCAAAGCAACCAAATAGTTATAAAGTAACCAGGGACTAGTAAGCAATCTATACTGTTTGATCCAAGACCACTTATCGAGAAAAAGACATTCTTGTCACTTCAGTAAATAATTATCCTGACACATATAATTTTTCAAGAGATATCAAGCAACCCAGTGCTAAGATGAACTTCCTCATGCCTGTAGGCAAATAACTGTTGACTCATACAAGACTCCTTACAATAGAACATCCATTACCCCTCAGAGAAACTAGCACAGGATTCCTGAGAGACTAAATAAAGAGACCTGGAAATCTGGAAAGAGGCCTCAGAAATGTTGCAGCACAACTGAAATATGCTTTTCATCTTTTATGAAGCATTCTTCCCAGTGCATGACCCGCAAATTGTTGAATGCAAAGCACTTCTAGTAGATTTTTCCCTCTATTAGAATGAATTAGATGTATATTTTTCCCCTCCAAAAATAGGTGATATTGTGCATATGACAGGTTCAATAGAAGATGATTTACTGCATCTTAGAATCCTAGTATAGGCACAGGACCTCTAGTGGTCATCTTAAGCAGGTTGAACTAAAAACATCACACATACAAGATATATCACACACTGTGAGTATACTGTCTGCTCCTTTAATAAATACTCAAATAGCAAGCAGCTTGAAATGCTCCAAACTATACGCACACTGTGGATTTAAAAGTTATTTTTCTCACATCACTGACAGATACCACTGATAAGGAATGATCATTAGCTAGGCAGTAGTTATATGGGATCTACAAGTCCAGGACAACAATCTGTACTTTCTGTTCCTCCTGTGTCTACTGGGTATCAGCATCACAATGAGGTATCTTGCTATGGTTGAAAGGCTATACAGAGAAAAAAATAAAAGAAGGTTCTAAACAAGACTACTGGAGGATATAGATGCATATGTAAAAATATATATAATCCAAATACCTAAAGGCCACCTCTACAAGAATAAATGGGTCTGAGCCAAAACCCAGTGTCTGATTATGTCTGAGCTTTGTGTATGTTTAGAATCTGAACGCAACTCTGAAATTTCTCTCTGGTTCCTATCTCTACAATAATCCAAAACTAAACCACAGATCCTAAAGTCTCTAATTTGGGGGTGATTGAACACTGGGTCAAAATTTTGCATCTAGGTCCACCTTTAGTAACAAGATGCCATATTAAGCCAGCTCAAGAATTCTTACATCTCTACCTGGTGGGAGGAGGAAGATTACTTGAATCTGAAATACAAGCACCAGGAATACAGTTCAGGTTTTGCAACAGATTTAAATATATGGAAGTTGCTGGATCTCTCACCTGCAGCATTAGGCCATGTCTATACTAGTCCCTGTTGCTGATGACAACTGTTAGCAAGGAACAATAATATGCCATGCTGACAATGGATATCAGCAACAGGTGCAGTTAAAAGGGAGCTGAATTTGGTTTAAACTGCAATTGTAGCCAACGAGGAAGTGCTTTGTCTGTGGCTACATGCAGTCAAATCATTTTCAGCATTAGTTCAACACCACTGATTGGTGATGTCCTTGCAACAGATCGTTTTCCTAGCTTAGACCAGTTTAGAAACGTTTGAACGGAGTGTCTGCCTCCGTGGTTAATCTCAGTGTTTCCTCTGCTGTGGCACGGCAGCAAGAGGAAAAAGGAAGTAGAACTGTCTGTGCTACTGCAGAGGGTGGGCAGGGAAGAGCCTTCTCTGCCGATTGTTGTTAATGACATAGGCGCTGCACACTTACAAACCAGACATACTGTACAGGCCAGTGAGCAACTAAGCAAACCAAAGGCTGATACTCGCCAGTGGGGCTGTAAAACACATGGCTCTTCTGTCTCAAAAAATTATCCCTCATTTTCTTTTTTCCAAAAGGTGAAACACTCAACTGGGCCAGTTCATTTACCTTGGCACTGACTGCGGCTAAACTACCTTTAAAGTCCTTTTTATTAGAGCTCCCTGGAATTAAGACCAAAGGTAGAAACGATTGTCTGCCAGCTCTAGAAGCAGCACTGCATAATTTTGACCCCGGTAAAGATGAAATCCTTTCACTCACCAGTCACGCACTCAGCACAGGGGGTTCTATTAATCTGTTTTACTGGGTTTTTTAACCACATGCTTAGCTTAAGGCTGTTCAGTGTCAGATTAATGTCACCAGCTCACTA
Source organism: Gopherus evgoodei (assembly GCF_007399415.2). Classification (NCBI taxonomy): domain Eukaryota; kingdom Metazoa; phylum Chordata; order Testudines; family Testudinidae; genus Gopherus; species Gopherus evgoodei. The sequence continues at coordinate 6,971,766 of NC_044333.1, read as the reverse complement.
GCTGTGATCACATTGTTACTGGAAAACCTTTGTTCCTAGGTCTAAAAGAAAAATAAAATCCCCCTGTGGTGAAATCCAGTGACTTTCTAACAATAGATCTTCTTAATGCTGTCAACTATTTGCAGTTTGGCATTTCACTTGATACTTCTCAGTCTATTTTTTCCAATTCTAATAAACCTATTCGGTAAACTGGACTACAGTGGTTTCTGCTCTTTCATTGTGGGTGGTCTTAGGGACCTGGAAAACAAAAGATCCATTAAGCTAGGACAGGAATATGTTTAAAAGTGATCTGCAAAGGGAAAACATGTTTTGTTTTTGGTTTATATTGGTCCTAAATGATGCAGAAAGCCAAAAATTTTCACCTCTTTCAAGATAAAAGAAGTTGTTATTTTCTGCTGCTTTTTTAGATTAGAAATATGAGGCCTGGTTTTGGTGGAGCATCCTTTGGGAGACTAGAAATCTGGGGTTGGGGTAGTTAACTTCCAGCAGACTGAAACCTGGGCTGTGGTTCTCCCCACCCTCAGGAGAGGAGGCAGGGAGTGTTGAGTCATAGACTGTCTTGACTAAGGGCTGAGAAAGTTGCATCTTAACTCACAGGCTCTTGTGATGTTCTGTCCCACTCCGATCCTCCAGCAAAAAAGGAAGTGAAGACTGCTGGACTAAATCAATGGAGCTATGCCAGTTTTCACCCACAGAGGATCTGGCCCTGATGTATCTGGAGCTTTCTGATCTATCCATTGTGAACAGTTTATTAGGGCTTGTCTTCATGTACAGTGCTACAGCAATGCAGCTGAGCCGTGCCTGTAGCACTTTAGTGAAGACACTACTCTGCCAATGAGAGAGCTTCTCCTGCTTCTGTAGGTACTCCACCTCCCAGAGAGGTGGCAGGTTGGTCGCCGGGAGAAGCTCTCCTGTTGACATAGTGCTGTCTACAGGGGGTGTTAGGTCAGTATAACTATTCTGCTCAGGGCTGTGGATCTTTCACAGCCCAAGTTACGTACTTATACCAAAATAGGTCTGAAGTGTAGACCTGGCCTCAGATTTGATACTCTTTTTTGTTCATGGATCAGCCAACAACAGATCTGGTATTTTATAAATGCAGACCTCGGTAGTAATTTTGGAGCAAATAGTCTTTATGGACATTTGGGGTTCAACCTGTGTGACTGGTCAACTCAATTTCTGTTCCCTGATGAGAGGCCAGCAAGCAACACACCATCCTATTTCTCCCTCACAACCCTCCTCCCTGTCAGCAATCTTCTGACATCACGCCAGCAGGAGTCTTCATGACTCTGTGTCATGTGTAGAGGAGGTTCCACAAGGAAATTGCACCTGTCGCTATTCTGCCCTCCTCAAGATCCGTCCATTGCGTCAGCATGTGGCTGTATGTTCTGAGGCTGGAACATGTTCAAAATAAATCCAGGCAAAGGACTTCCTTCTGTTCTGCTTCTCGCTATTACTCACGTTGATGTTGTAGTTATTTAGGGCTTGTCTACAAGGGGAAATTTTACTGGCATAACTATACTGGTATAATTATACCGGTATAACTCTCCAGGTGGACACTCTTACTCTGGAATGAGAGTGCCTTTTTCTGGGTTAGCCTAAACCACTTCCAAAGTGAGATAAATTTCCCCATGTAGAGAAGCAGGGATTCAAAACACTCCCATTGTCTCTCCCTACCTCTGAACACTCTCACTTCCAAACACATGGATCCAGGGACAGGCTGGGTGAGTCCTCGCAGTCCAAACATGCTCAATCACTCAGGAGTACATTTGTTCCCCTGTGCGCAGGCACAGATCCCTATTTGTATGCCCCATGCGCATTTGTGCAGAGGGAACCCAGACACAATGTTCACGGAAAAGCAGACAAAAAAGATTTGCACAGGGTCAGACTGAATCATGTCAGACACTGACACTTTCACAAATCGTTTTTTCTATTCTTTGCCCAGCTCCAGTCTAAAATACAAAAAAAAAAAAGCTTATACAGCAGGAGAACAGGGAAGGGTTCCTCGTGCCCCAGGATCACCAGCAGTACTGTTGATCTCCAATCCTTCTTCCACCCACATACCCCCGCTTCCCTGTGGCCCTTTGGAGGATAGCCTCAGTCCTTCCCACACTAACAAGTTGACAGGAGGGACGCCCTCCTGCATATCTCCTAATCACTACAGAAGAGAAGCCCTGATCCTGAGGACCTACAGAGATTCTCAGGACTAGAGCGCCCATTTTGCAGACCATATGAGACCAGCAGCATCAGGACTCCCCCACACAAGTTAGTAGGTGATGACTGTGGTTAGCAGGAGGCTCGGTGACCAGCAGACTAAGGGGGCATTTCCCCAGACCTCCTAAGGTCTACTGGTTTGATTGTTCCAACTTGTAGACCTGTTGGGTTTGCAGGAACAGAAAACATTGCAACCATTCTTAAAAAATAATCTAAGGAAATTCATCTCCAAAAATTCTTGTTCTGGTGAAGTTAAAGCTTCAGGCACACAGCAAAGATTGGAGTACTCAATATGCAGAATTAAGTTGGCACCTTTCAAACTCAGTACCAAAACTACCTTAACTTTCCCAGCCTACCATCATCCCCTTTTTGGCACGTAGTTTCACAGTGGTGCACCGCTGAACACTGGTTTTCTAATCTATTTCCTACCACTTTCCTCTCTGATGCTGTGAACTACTTTGTCACTTACTGACCTTTGCTTTTCTCAGGTAAGTGCTCTAATTTCAGTCTAGCTCATATGAAGTTTGTATACGGAGACATTCCAGTTTAGCGTCAAATGGTACCTGGAAAAGTGGCTGCTACGCTGAAACTTTCTTAACTTCTTCTTAACAAAGATTTTTGTCTTGGTATCTATAGACACCTGCAATCTCTCAAGTGTGGAACAACAGGTGACACACTTGTGAGCAGACTTGAAGAAAATGGTTTAAAGACAACCCTAGGTAACAGTTAATGGGCTGCTTGTCAGGGTGTGATGTTCCCTAGAGTTAAAGTCAGGCAGAACACAAAGCATGTAAGACATTTTCCAGACCCATACCTCTTCGGTGCCACAGCCGTGCCTGGTACCATGAGAGTGTGGGAATTATTCCGGGAAAGCGGGGGCAGATGAGGGTCATGTTTCTGTACACCTGCAGAGCTGCTTTGGGTGTCGACATCCTTGACGTTTACAGTGGGATATCTACTGGATGATGGCTCTTGGAGAGAAAAAACACAAAAGGAATCAGAAAAGGAAAAGGGCTACATTAAGGGGCAAAAATCTCTCTAGAATCACTTGGGACCAGTGTTTTTGCTGAATGTCAAAATTAGTCAACCTGTTGCCACTGACATCAATTTAAGCTATCTCCATATTGAAAGCACATGTAGTACCATTCAGCTTGGAAAAGAAACTAACAAAGTCACAAAATTCAAAGTTAAGGTCCATCCTGAAAGGGGGGAACCAGGCCAGATGCTCAGTTGATATGAATCAACGTATCTTCATTGACTTCAGTCACCTACATCAGCTGAAGATCTGGCCCATTAAGCATCACAACATGAGTTGATCGAGATGCTGCTCTTGTGCTCTCATAGCTTCAGAATGATGTTGTCTTTTAAATATCCTGAACAGATTGTAGTCACTCATTCCACATTATGGGAAAAAATACAGTGAAGTGACTCAGATTATCGACATCAAAAGCTGCCAGCTAGGTATTGTGACAGGGTCAGGCCAGACGGCTACAAGAGAGTGGTCGAAGGTAGTGGTCCAGATTAAGCAGGTCCCTTTTCCCTGGGTAAGATAACAGGGACTATTCCAGAACACTCAGGAACTTTCTAGAACTAATTAAGGCAGGTAGGTTAATTAGGACACCTGTAGCCAATTGGGAAGTTACTAGAATTAATTAAGGCTAATCAGGACACCTGTATAAAAAGGCTCTCACTCCAGTTAGCGAGGTGTGCATAAGGAGCTGGGAGTGAGAGGATGTGCTGCTGGAGGACTGAGGAGTACAAGTATTATCAGACATCAGGAGGAAAGTCCTGTGGTGAGGATAAAGAAGGTGCTGGGAGGAGGCCATGGGGAAGTAGCCCAGGGAGTTGTAACTGTCGCTCAGCTGTACCAGGAGGCACTATAGACAGCTGCAGTCCACAGGGCCCTGGGCTGGAACCCGGGGTAGAGGGCGGGACCGGGTTCCCCACAAACCTCCCAACTCCTGATCCAACACAGGAAGATCTCTGATGCTAGCAAAATCCACCAGTAAGCGCAGGACCCACCAAGGTACAGGAGGAACTTTATCACAGTATCCATAAGTAAAGTCCCTCAACTTCTACACACACACACACAAAAGAAGTTTTCTAAGGGGTGTTACATCAGCATTACATTGTTAGAGTTCCGATTCATATTGTAGATTTCAAATTGCATGACTGCCTGTTTTTACCCCAAATAAGACATTATTTAAATAATAATTTGAAGGTTCTCAAATCAATCTGGCAGGAGTCTTAGAACAACCATCCATGCACATTACAGTTCAGAGCACAACCAGCACCTGGGTCCCACTCTGCATGCCTGGCCTTCACCTGCTGAAACCACGGTGGCTCTTCTCAGCACTGGGGTCTGAGTCTCATCCGTGCGATGGGGGAGCTTGGGGTTCGCTCGAGCACTCCTGGAAGTAGGACTGACCCAAGGCTCATCAGTCATGCTAAGACCCTTTCTGTTGTTTGGGGAATGGCCAGTGGCCATTTGTGTGTGTGTGTGTTTTAGAGGGGGCAACCCTACCCTCATGATGTTATCTGAAATCCCAGCCAGCAAGTCCTTGCAACTTTTATTTACAGAAGGTGAAAATTCAGCCTCGTGTGTAGAGGGCCTTGCACCACTTATGTTCAGTGTGGGTCTTTCTGCCCAGAGATGACTGTCACCCCAACAGCACAGGAGAGAGAGTCGTATGCACAAACAAACTCATTCAAACCTCCACATTGTTTACCAGAGAAGATATTCTGCTAGAAGTGACAAGGCAAGCAAACATCACACAACACACACAACTGAGCCTTAGAAGGCCATTAAGAGGCAGGTTCTGCCACCCGTACTCATGCAGAGTGGTGAATTTTAATGTTGTTCTATCACATGTGCCAAAAGGAGTTTCATTCGTTTCTGTGGGGCTATTTGTGAAGGATGCTAATGTTTGACATAAGAATGGCAGAATCTGGCACTTTCCTTGTGAAACAGACCCACAAAAGCAAGATTAACGCTTATGGACTAAATGCTTATAACAAGGCTCCCCTTCCCACTCCTTTGTTCTCGCTGAGCTTGTATGTGGGTGTGTTAATGGCAGAAAGTGTCTGTGTATTGGAGATTTCATCCTTTAACTGTGGGTTGGCTTTTGAGAATTTTGAGCAGTGACAAGGGGAGTGGTGGTTTTTTTGTTGTGAGGAGTTTTTGTTGTTGTTGTTGTGGGGTGGGCTTTTGCAACCCAGACATTTTTTGATGTTCTTTATTGGGTGAACTTGACAATACTGTAATTATAATTCAGTGATATTAACACAAAATGATTCCATTATAGAAATAATGTGTCACTACATTTCAATAGGGAACATTTTTTTAAAAATACAAGAGCACCCGAAAGGAGACACACAAAAGCCCATGCCCAAAGCCATGCAAGCACATCAGAAAAGCCATCCTCTATACTACCTAAAGGATGAGAAGGGGACCATTCCTCATTCAAAAAACTGGGGTTCACCACACCAGACTTATGCTTTTTGGAGATGAGGACTGGGATGCGGGAGGCAGTGGAGAATCGGTAGCTGGGAACATTGGGTAGCTGCTCTACTGTGCCTTGGGAGGAAGGGAAGGAGCTCCTGCAGTCAAGCGGCTGGTCATGCACCAGGCGATTTAACTCAACATCTCTGGTTTGCTTGGACATGGTGCTAGGAGCCTAGGCACTTCAAGCAAAGGACAGGGCATCTGACGCTGCAACAAGAAACACAGAATCAGGTGAGATGGCCTTGTTTTAGTTCCAGAAGAGCTGTTTCTTTAAAAGAGAAATACAACCTTGGTGGTGATTTTTATTTTAGAGGTCACAAGGACAAAAGCTAATAGCTTAGAGTCAGGAACAGAGCTGGAAAGCGCCATACAGACTTCCTTTACACATGTAACACTGGTAGGTGGGATTGAACCTGGGACCTCAGGAGCTAAATGCATGAGTGGTTACTGCATGAACTGAAAGCCATAGGGGTCTTAGCTAAGGCTGTACAGCAAACTCATTAATTTCCCTCTCTCTAAGTGGTCCCAGTGCCACTAGCTGGGACAGAACACCACACCCAGGAGGTGTGTGGGTTACACACAATTTTACTAAGGGGCCTCCGTCGTGATTTTCAGCACCTAGCATTATTTCATTACTGAGTCTCACCTAAACAGACTGAGAGTCATGACAAAATTGCAACGGCAAATATCCGCTGAGGAACTAGACTGTCAGCACCAAATATACCTCAGGTCTGAGCCAGGCAAAGTTCTCCAGAAGGGAAAGGCCAAGTACCCCTTTCTGCTGCTTCACTTCCCCTGCCTGCCCAAAGCCCCCTGTTTTCACTCAAAGGCCTTTCCAGAGCTAATGTCTCTCATTCATCAGTTGCCCAGAATGCGAAATAAGCAGTCTCCAAAGCACAAGTCCTAGTGGAATATGAATTGTGTCAGTCTGGAGGGCAGGCATTCCTGATCCCCATTCCCATCCAGCTGAAGTGAATCTGTATCACAGATAAGTAGGGACCCAAAGATTAAAAGAAGCATTAAGGGTCAAATGTTCAGAAATGTCTATACATTCTAGGTGTCTCTATTTTTGAAAGCCCACCTCGAGACTTCCAGGGGCCTGCTGCTACCATGGGCTACAGCAGCAGAAGAGGGTACTCAGCACTTTGAAAATCACACCCTAGGTGCTTCAAAGCAGACACCCCAAAATGGAGGCACCTGGAATTAATGGACACTTTTGAAAACTTTGTTTGGAATAGAAACTCTTTTCTCTCTCCATGTTCTTGTTGCACCAGCAGTAAAATGCTGGAGAGAGAGGGCTCCATCCCTAGTCTCGGACACAACATGTTTCCTGTGAGGTTGCACTGAGATTAGCATCATTCTATTTGTCTTCTGCTGGAATCCAGTGTTGTGTACCTGAGTACCATCGCAGCCCAAACCGTAACACTGATATCACTTTTCCGTTCTGTAGTCTTTTCATGCAATATGCAGTGATCATCCACAACCATCTGCCAACATGAAATAATGGGCAATGATGAAACTAGGCACCAGGCTCTAAGAATGATCCAAATGGTATTTTATTTTGAAAGAAAATTTAAATAACTACAAATATAGAGCCATATTCTCTGCTGCGCTGTGTTCCCACAGGACTGGCGGCATCATAGAACTGGTTACAGATGACTGATTCTCTGCCCAGCCCCAGGGCAAGATAGAGCAGCATGGGGGCTGCTCTAACCTGCATCCTCTGGCAACAGCGCTCAAAGGACTGTCTGCCAGGAGAGTAAGAGCACAGTACATTTTAGTCATGCCTGTTTCCTGTCTCAGCCTGTCCCTGACACAACCCCTGTGCCAGGGTCTCTACAGGCACTATTCCAGCTCCGCTCCCAGTGGAGATCATAGAATCATAGACTCTCAGGGTTGGAAGGGACCTCAGGAGGTCATCTAGTCCAACCCCCTGCTCAAAGCAGGACCAATCCCCAACTAAATCCTCCCAGCCAGGGCTTTGTGAAGCCTGACCTTAAAAACCTCTAAAGAAGGAGATTCCACCACCTCCCTAAGTAGATGCTCCCATGCTGTTGAATCCCTCGCAGGGGAGACAAGTCCAAATTCCCTCCCATATGTTCTGCCAGAGCAATGCAAAGGGGTCTAAGTGGAGCAGAGAATCTAGCCCATCATTCATTTCCTGGCTAACTGCTACTGGTTTGGCTTCAGCTTGCTGTTGCTTTTGTGTTGAAGGAGCGTTTAGGAGAATTATTTTGAGACTGTCCTTGCAGGAAATTGCACTTAAATGCAGATGCCTATGAACCTTTTTAAGCTCTTAACACAAGGCTTATGTGAACGTAAGCAGTACCTAGGGGGCCTGTGAATTTCAGTCACAGAAAAGACATGCTCTGCAGAGTTGCTGCTGAAATTGTTCTAGCCAATGTAGCTGAAAGAACACACACTTGGCAGTTAAAAAAACCCAAAAACTCTCAAAAAGTAATAGAGCAATGGGTCAAATCATCCCTCGGGTAACTCCACTGAACTCAGCGGAGTGATGCCAGGAATTACGTTGGCCCAGTGAGTCTCTGATAGTCTTACAAATCAAGTCCTACTCTAATTTTTGTTACCAAAACATCACCTCCTAAGATGTTAAATTAAAATGCATTTTACGCAGACAGTTATTTTTCAGATAAAACAAGGTAGCTGAGAAAAAGATTTTTTTCCCCTCCATGTCTGCTTCAGCTGAAGGAGAAATTCTTATTTCACAGCAAGGTTTGCTTAATTAGCAAGATTAAGTGCTGTGAAACTACTAGTCTCTTCTATCTGGGCATAACTGACAACATCATCACTGCCATATTGCTCCTATAGGATACCTGCAACTAGTAAAAGGCCGCAGAAAGCAGGCCCCTCGCACAGAAGAATGATGTGTTTGTTTCTTTGAATAAGAATTCAAAAGGGTGAGTCTATACGTTGTTTTTTTCTCACCAGACATCTCATTGCCACTTTGTGGTTATAATAATTCCACGCCATTCTGCATTATATACTGTACCTTCAGCATCAGTTTGGGCAGCTCCAGCTTTCTCCTCTTTCACCTTCACAAAACAAACAAACAGTTCTAAAGAAAAACATCTCATTCCATTACAGAAAGCAAAACAGGAAAACAATCCTTTATACGCAAGGATTGGATTTCAATGCAGTTTTAGTAGCAAACAGAGTTAATATTTCTAAAATGTGTTAACAAGTTCCCCTATATCTGCGGGAGAAAAGACAGAGGTGGTCAGTACGATCAACATATCAGCTGTAAGCTCCTTTTATACGGTTCATTCATTTTAGAGCAAAGACGCTTCTTGGAGGTTGTGACAATTATTTTTTCCTTCTCAGTTTTTTTTTATTTAAATATGGTATAACACTATAGGGCCACACTGGAAATACTAATACAATGTGATGAGCATACAGTGTACATTGGCCGTTCTACAGCATCCAGAACACAGCACTGTGCATAAAACTCTACCCTTTACTGACGCAATAGGTGCTGGGAGGGGCTGCCGCACCCCTGGCTTGAAGTGGTTTCCATCACTTCCAGGGTTTACAGTTTGGTTCAGTGGCTCTCAGCTCCCGCACTGTACAAATTGTTCCAGCCCACCTGAATAATGCACATTTTTTTTTAGTGGGGCAGTGTGTAGAGCCTCTAGTGTTTTATAAGGGGAAACACTCTGACTATTTATTTAAATTCAGCACCCAGGCAGTCTCTCTCTCTCTCTCTCTCTCTCTCTCTCTCTCTCTCTCTCTCTCTCTCTCTCTCTCTCTCCCCCATATTTGTAGTTTTCAAGCTTTTTATTTTCCTAGTGTCCAGCTGCCATCTGTTAGCATCCATTACTAAAGCATCTAAATATATCACAATCCTGAATCCCCAGCTTTACGATGGCATTTTGTCTACTCACTTTCCTCTGGGTCTTCTGAGTCTAGCTTTCTAACTTTGCTGCTGAGCTGCTCTATCTAAAGCAACTGAAACTCACTCAACTTCTAGGGCTTTCTAGATTTTCTTTTCCAAAGCAAGTTCAAGACTGCAGGGGAGTGGGTCAACACTATCACTGTTTCTTGCCCCGTGTTCTTCTATTGTTCCAAAAGCAAACCCTAAATATGTACCCAGAGGCAAAGCCAGTTGACAAAGGTCCTGAACACCATGGAATTGGTATGGGCTCCACTCCACAGAAAAGGGGCAGGAAGACCTTGCAAGAGGTTTTCACCCTTTGCACATCTCAGGGCACAGCTACATAGGGAAAGCTACCTTTCCCTGGACAAAGAGGGAGTGGCTGGGGGAGCAGGGGGATTGGAACAAAGATGGAGGAGGAGCAGAGCCAGTAGCTCTAACAGACAATTTCTGCAATAATGGCTCAGCTGCTTCAGCTACTTCTCTCGAGGCCTGCAGAAAAGAACTCCCAGAGTCTGCCCCACTCAGAAGCTCCCTGAGCAGAAACCAGAGCATTATGTCTCCACAGGGATCATCCTTAAACCTGCAAGTACTTGTTTCTGGAGAGGGTGGTTAGCAACCTGAACACCTGAACTGCAAGACTTAGAAGCATTCTTGTACCTTTAGCAAAGGGTCTTTGGGAGCAGCCCCCTGGTCTTCTTCTAGCTGCTCCAAACCCGGGCCAGCGGCTGCAAAGGCGCACTCATCCAGCTCACCACCGTAAGCAATGCAAGGAGAGTGAGGCAGGGATCTACAGAACGCAGATGAAAGGCAGCGAAATAAGAACAGGATTTCTTCCAGCCATTTCCGAGCCTGGGCATGTCATGGACAAGAGACATCAGGGGAATGGAAATGTCTCTAATGAAAAGGTCTCTTGAGTGTCAGGTTGCAAGACCATTGCTTCATAGGCTATCTACTCAAGCCCATTTGCAGATTAATGAGAACACACAACTCTACCAGAGGGAGCTGAAGGGAGAGAGTCTTAATAACTGTTGTTATTATAAGAGGCCATAGTCCATTTAACCATTTGCAAAGACCCACTCTAAAGGAAACAGATGTTGATTATTCCAAATTTTTGACAAAAGCACCTTTTTAATGGCACTAACCTGCAGCCTTTAACTAAAAATAGACAAATATCAGCGAAATGTAATGTATGAGGTGAAAGTTTTAACTAGTGTGTAAGAAGAGAGGTTCTTATAATATTGGAAACAATATTAAGTGGGAGACCAAGTGAAAATCATATAAAACATACAGCTCATTTATAGGAAAACAAACTCATATTGCTGTGCTCAATACATTTCTAACTTAAGTGAGAGCCATCAGATAACAGCAGAGAGCCTGATTTTCCAACAGGAGCACCTGTATACACCATCTAACCCATTCATTTCCACATCTAAATTGTCACTGTAACGCATAATGTTCATTTTCAGTTCCTAACCGCCAACTTTAGTGTCCAAAAACGAAATCTGCACATCCTACCCTGCCATCCGTATTTGACAAATTGGGTCCTCAAGATTAATGTTATCAGTTTAATGTAACTAATAAGCTTAACTGGAAAAAAAATCTTCAGGTTGCTGTCGTTGGTGATCATCTTCTCTTAATGCTCCAATAGCTTTAATCAAAAACCACCCCAAAATCAATTTGTTGGTTGTGGTAGTGGTGTTTTGTTTCATTTGTTTTTTGTTTCGTGGGGGGGTTGGGATAGAAAATGGGGATCATTAAGAAAATAAATAAGAAAATAGCTAAATACGTGAAAATTGCAATGCCCACATTATCACATATTAGGTAGGTCCTTAACAATGAGAATGTATAATAAAAAGGATGACTCTTTCATCTGCATCTAGTTGTTACTTCACAGGATTTTTGTTTTCATTTTGATTAATAAAAGCTGTTCAAAATCCCATCTCAAATCTTTTGATCTTATCCCAGAAACACACACAGCCTCTCTCTTTTCCAGTTAAAATCCAAACACACTGAAAGAACAGTTGCAATCAAAACTGAAACATATAGTTTGCTAATAACCAGCAATAAAGGATTTCACTTGCATCAAAGCTCAATAAATTACGGTGCAGCAGTTTCTGAAAAACAGTTTTTGATAAAATAAGAAGCAAAAAATGTAGAATTTAAACATTGAATAATAGTGCATTTTCAGTTTCCAGGTGAAAATCTAGGTGTTTCAGTTTTTAACTAAAAGGCAGAGTATAGTATTACAGTAGCAGTAGTTTACTAGATAATAAAACTCCAATGTTTGCACCATGTGAAACCAAAACAAAACCACTCCACTAAGCAAATAAGCTTTCTAATGTATCTGTAGCCCAACGTAACCATCTATAAAGGTTGTGGACACTTCAACCATTTCCTACAAGAGAAAAGCGATTTAAAAATTCACCTACTTGTATTAAACTGCATTTGTGGATCTAATACATACTCCCATTTTTAAATCCAGCTCCATAATATTCATAATAATCCTGAATGCATTTTATTAACAAATATGTTTTAAAATGATCTGGAACTACTTCAAGACCATGATTTTTGATTCTGCCTCTCACTTTTGATGTCTGCAGATTAGTTGCAAATCCTATTTCCTGTTAATCGGATCGAGTTGCTGTGCAGGCAGTGCCGCAGAACCTCCTGTGGGAGGGGGCAACAGTTTAGGGACCAAAGGGCTGCAGTTGCTAGGAGCAGCTGAGCAGTTGCTAAGGAGGAGAATATGTCGCTAGGAGACACTTGCTGGTTACTAGGTACCTCACATCATCAGCAAGCCCTTGAATAAGCCAAGCTAGCTAAAGCTTCCTTTCTAGGCTGCACTTTAGCAACGATATCTGACAACAGTTCTGTCGCCTACACAGAGACATAGAAATATAAGAGTGGAAGAGACCTCAAGAGATCAGCTAGTCCAGTCCCCTGCATTCATCACAGAACTGACCATTATCTAGTCCATCCCTGACAGGTGTTTGTCTAACCTGTTCTTAAAAACCTCCAGTGATGGGGATTCCACAGCCTCCCTGGATAATTTGTTCCAGTGCTTAACCTCCATGACAGTTAAGAAGATATGTGCATGTCTTGCAAAGAGCATATCAGTTGCCATCAGAAAGGACACTAGAAGATGTGGAACGTTTGACCAGAACTCCCACCACATTCAAATTCAGCCCAAGGTTGAGTGTGGTCTGCTTTTGCAAACCTGCAGTGGTTCGTGTGAATTCTATTTGTGGCGCTAAACTTTGTGACACACTCAGATATACAAAACGTTTCTCTCTCTCTGCAATTCGGCGGCAATTCGGCGGTTGGTCCTTCACTCGGAGAGGGAGTGAGGGACCTGCTGCCAAATTGCCACCAAAGATCCGGACGTGCCACCCCCCTCCGTTGGCCGCCCCAAGCACCTGCTTGCTGGGATGGTGCCTGGAGCCAGCCGTGCTACATGACCTCTCGTCTCCTCTGGCTCTGGCAAAACAGTTAACCCATGCAAAGAGTATGAACCCATCCAAACTGAATCTTTCCTGTGAGTTTGCAGTGAGATTCAGCTTAGGACAAAACCAAGTTTGTTTGAACCCAAACCTGTTAAACTCCATGGCCTGCAAATGCACATGAACGGATTTGGACATAAAATCATAAATCCATGTTGCGTCAAACTGGAAAGAATTCACACAACTCTGAATAGCACTTACCCTGCAGTCTTCCTTTCCTCCTCCTCATTACCTTTCTGGGAACATGATGAGTGCAGCCTTGGAAAAGGAAAGGTTCCTTATATTAAATATTCATTGTCTTATACATATTTTGAGCCTTAGGAGGGAATTTGAAATCTTTAGACTATAACAATATAGCCACTTCTACCTACAAAACTCTACAATAATCTTCAGGTGCCCTTTGGGCAGGGGCGAGGGAAGGTACCTGCTCAATACCACAAAAGAAATACACCTCTACCTCGATATAACGCTGTCCTTGGGAGCCAAAAAGCCTTATCGCGTTATAGGTTAAACCGCATTCTATTGAACTTGCTTTGATCTGATGGAGTGAACAGCCCTGCCCCCCACCCTCACCCCGGAGCACTGCTTTACCACATTATATCTGAATTCGTGTTATATCGGGTCGCGTTATATGGGGGTAGAGGAGTATTGGGAGGTGAGGGATTTGGAGATATTGCCCATGCCTTGTTTCACAGGTCTTCATCATCTGTGGGTTCATCATTTGTGGGGGAGTGAATACAGAATATCTACAGAGTAATGGAGTAAAAACGTTATAAAATAGAGAAATACAGTCTTGGACACTAAAAATTCGACTTGCTCTGCAGGAAGAGTGTCTTTTTAATTAAGACCTCGTTGTTAAGGGAATTCACCCTTCAGAGCAGGAAATTCGCTGCTGGCCATGTGGAATGTTAGGTTTCCAGGACTGTACATTAGAAAAAAATTGTGTCACATATTTCCATAACAAATCCATAAATACATTTTCAGCATGGTGGAAGGAAGCACCACTAAGCAGCATGTGACTGAATGGAACTCTGGGACTCACTTTAAGTTAGCACAATCATTAATTGTCAGGAAAGCTAATCAGTGAGAAGGAATCGATTCCCAGCTCCAGAACTGCAGAGCAGCAAAATCTATCAAGGTCTGTGCCCTGCAGGTTAAATTCACGCATAGAATTCAGTGTCTCATTTCTGAGCTAGCAGCAAAGACAATGTTTAAACATGGTTCTAGGAACATAGGAATTGTTATACCAGATCAGTTTCTCCACCATTCTCTCTCTCCCCTCTATGGTCTTATTTACATTACAGTGCAGACTGTTAGCCAGGACCCATTATGGGGGTTTTACACCTTCCTCTCGAGCACCTGTTACTGGCTACTGTCAGCAAGATAGTGGACTCGGTGGCTCATTGGTCAGAGTTCGTTCAGGGTGGGGGTGCATTCAGCGCTCTGTTAAAGAGGATCACAGCTCCCATTCTGGCATGCACGCTCCCAGAGGAGTGTGGACCGAGTTAGCCAGCAGAACGCTGAAGAGGTACAGAGACTCCCATCCCCCTCAAAGCAAGCTACTGAACAACCTCGCTTTTAGCCGCTTGTTTGGAAGCAATGTAGAAACGTTAACCCCTCTTCGGTATGTGCACGGCTATGCTGACATCCGTTGGCCAGCCAGGCTCATCCCAATTTCTCTTCCCTTCCCTGTGGATAGCCTAGAGTGGTAACTTGTTGATATCCCAAGAAATATATTCCAGGCCCAGTTTCGTATTCAAAGTGACCAATTTTCTGTGGCTATGCAGGGCCGTGTATCACAGACGCTGTTCCCTCTTCCTAGCTTCATCCCAATATCCTTCTCCAGGCCCTGCCCCCATTACGATGTTAGCTTGACGTACAGAATGAGATTAAACCAGCAGGATTCCAACAACAGACTCTGATTTTGCTTTTCCTTCGTGAAACCTCCTTTGTCTCATAGGATAAGGAAAAAAAATTACCCATTCTCCCTCTTCCACCACTAGAGAATGGAGATCCTGCCTGATTCCATGGAGCTGCAGCATTAAATCACACTATGCAGGAGAATGGATTTCCTGCAACAGTAAATCACACTACGTAGGATAATGGATTTCCTTTGATTCTTGTGCAACACGGGCTATAATTTGAAATCATATTACAGATGTATTTATTCTTGGAAATTTCTTTTCTATGTACTGAATCTCTAGCCACATGGAGCCACTTCCCAGTAGAATTTTCTATTCTGCAATGATGTTTTACTGAAAACCTGAAATTCAGCACTTGCAAATACTTACAATTTTCTCACCACCTGCAAATGCGGTTATTGAACTCAAAGGTGCTTTCACAATACACTGCAGCCTCTCTGGAAGCATTTCAGGCTGGACTATTCCATTGACTATCTTTCAGATGCCCACCGCGCTGAAGACGGTAGGTGATTGAATTCTAACAATCCAGTCTTTCCAGCAGAGATTTCAAATCTGTAGGCTGGCGTCTCCCACAAGACTGAGGAAATGGTCAGTTAAGTAAGTCTTTAGTTACACTATAGCATAAGGGTCTGATGCTGCTCCTACTGAAATCAATGACAAAACGGCCAATGACTTCAATGGAAGAGATTAGATGAATTATAAGGAGAAGGGGCCAAGAATTTCCAGTTTTAATAGTAACTATTTTTTTTTAAACAAGCCTTTTGGAAGGGATCTAAACCCTCAAGCTTTAGGGCATAAGCCAACCTCTAACTATTAGAAGTTAGGAAGAAACTTTCCCTGGGGTGAGTTATCCCATAACTGCCTACTACAGGGCTTGTAGTTATCCCATAACTGCCTACTACAGGGCTTGCAACTTCCTCTGAAGCAGCTAGTATTGGACTCTGTCAGAGGCAGGATGCCAGACTAGCAGAACCACTGGTCTGATCCCATCTGGCATTTCCTATTATCTAAATCCCAGTGAAATCAAAAGGAAAGTCAATTGCTCGTTTTAGTAACTTTTGGAGGTCTGTAGTGCATATCACTTTTGTAGACTTGTGTAAATTACCATCTGCCAACTAACTCACACAACATATTGCATGGCTGCAATGAAAGAACAGACACATATGGATGATATTCAACCTTCATAACACTCCACAGCGGAGTACTTCGTTCTTTATAATATAACAGCCCCTTCCAATATCATCCTTCTCTTCTTACCTCTTTTCTTCTTCCTGAATTTCCTCTCTCCGTGAGTGGCTGGGAGGAGCATACACTGTAAGTTCGGCCTCGTTATCCCAGTGCATGACTTCTTCTCTGGCTTCATTATCCCAGTTAGTACCTAGCTCTTCCATCACAAGATCCACCTGCCCCTCGGGTAGGATACAGACTGAAATGGGAATGGTGGAGGAAGTGGTGAAATGAAGGTCGCAGGTTTTATAAGAATTTATCCACACCATATGATTTTTTACATGTGGACTGTGGTACTGTATAAATATTATTAAACAGAGAAGTATTCAAATATGCCAGAACTCAGAAAATGTAGCTCAGGATTTGAATCATTTTCAGTCCTACCGGAGCTGTGACAGACATTAGTTTTATGCCGTTTTCTCCAAGGAAGAAGTTCAGGGGTTCCATAATGGATGTGGATAGGCCAAAACAAGAATCAGTCCTACCTATGAAAAACAGCTTTCTCTGTACTCATACACCAGCTATTGGGTCAGATCTTCAGCTGATGTGAATTGGTACAGATCTGTTGATTTTGTTGGAGCAAGACTGATCTACACCAGTCAAGGATCTGGCCCATTTATTCCTGGGCCATAATCTGATTGTTCTTGCAAAAATATGCAATGGTGGGGAAAGACCCAGAAAGCTCTTGTTCGCTTGTACTCTACTACAAACAGCAGCCAGAATCTCCTCCCTGAAATTCACCCCAGTGCACAGACATGGCCCCCTTTCCTTCCATTCTGATGTATAGGCTAGGGCCTGTAGGACCGCACCCTGCACTCCTAGAACACTTGCCTGGTTCATGTCCTCATCCAGTACCTCCAGACTCATTCTGCCTGGCTGTGTTCTCAGCAAGCAGAACGCCTCCAGGAAGCGTTTCTGGGCCAGTGCACCTCCACACATAACCCTACTGCTGCAGTGCCTGCGGAAGTCAGAGTTATCCCCAAGTTTGAATTAACCCTGCCCTATGGCATTATACACTGCACACAGGAACTGTTCTCCACATCCTAGTCATTTGCCAACACTGCAGGGATGTAACACTAGACAATCCAATGGTCCCTTCTCTCCACCAGCTCTATCAATCTATACCAGTGGTTCTCAATCTTCTGTACTGATGACCCCTTTCACATAGCAAGCCTCTGGGAGTGCGACCCCCTAATAAAGTAAAAACACTTTTTTATATATTTAACACAGTTATAAATGCTGGAGGCAAAGCGGGGTTTGGGATGGAGGCTGACAGCTCACGACCCTCACCCATGTAATAACCGTGCAACCCTCTGAGGGGTCCCAACACCCAGTTTGAGCACCCTGATGTTGCCAGGTGTCTCGAAAGGCCAGCAGGCCTAATTCCTGAGAAAAGCTCAGAGTACAGATCTGATCCAAAGCCCACGGCAGTCAATGAGATTCTTTCCATTATCTTCAGTCAGCACTGGGTCAGGCCCCGCTGGGTCCGTTCATATCTTAGATACTCGCTCGATGCATGTGAGAAAATGAAGAAGGGGAGATAACGCTACACAAACCATGTAGTACACAGGCAGGTAATTCCGAGCTCTCACTAACAGCTTGATTCAACAGAACCTGGCCACGAAACACATGGCACCTACAATGAGTTTAATAAGAAAGTATGCACCAAATTAAAAAATACAGAAAGATAGAAAAAGGACAGTTATGATCCATTTTTATTCCATCACATGTGCACTAAATAATACACTACATGGCATCATGCTGACACTACACATTTCACTTTGCCTTTATCTTATTTTTTTACAGAAATACAGTTATGAAAACACAAAGAAGAAGAAAGACACTTTTCTACCAACGTCGGCTCTTGTTTTTAAAGAGTGTATGAAAACAGGGCAACACAGAGCACTCAGCTACCAGACGGGCACATTATAAAAACACAGCTAGGATATGTTATTTTGGTTGTATGGACAGTAACTCCTCGTTAAGGCTGCCTATTTTGTAAAGGAAACTATCGAGGAACAACAGGTTGGCATGAAAAGGAGGCATCCGATGGTTTCTGACAGGCCAGCCCAGAATGTGTTGTGTGTGCATACTGGAGATTTTCATACAATGGCCCGTCTTGCAATAATTTCACTGTAGGGCATCACCCTGAAATTTTTCAACACACTAGATCTGTCTAGGGAAAAGTCAGCAATTACTAAGGCTGGATGAAGCTCACCCTTGCGAAGAGAGCCAGTACCAGGCCTAGGATGAAAGAATCCCATGTACCATTGCAGGCTGGGGACCAACTGGCTAAGCAGCAGTTCTGCAGAAAAGGACCTGGGGATCACAGTGGATGAGAAGCTGGATATGAGTCAGCAGTGTGCCCTTGTTGCAAAGGAGGGTAACGGGATACTGGGCTGCATTAGTAAGAGCAGTGCCAGCAGATCGAGGGAGGTGATTATTCCCCTCTATTCAGCACTGGTGTGGCCACATCTGGAGTATTGCATCCAGTTTTGGTCCCCCAGCTACAGAAAGGATGTGGACAAATTGGAGAGAGTCCAGCTAAGGGCAATGAAAATGATCAGAGGGCTGTGGCACATGATTTATGAGGAGATGCTGAGGGGACTGGGCTTGTTTAGTCTGTGGAAGAGAAGAATGAGGGGGGATTTCATAGCAGCTTTCAACTACCTGAAGGGGGGTTCCAAACAGGATGAAGCTCAACTCTTCTCAGTGGTGGCAGATGACAGAACAAGGAGCAATGGTCTCAAGTTGAAGTGGGGGAGGTCTGGGTTGGATATTAGGAAACACTGTTTCACTAGGAGGGTGGTGAAGCTCTGGAATGGGTTACCTAGGCAGGTGGTAGAATTTCCATCCTTAATGGTTTTTAAGGCCCTGCTTGACAAAGTCCTGATTGGGATGATTTAGTTGGGGTTGGTCCTGCTTTGAGCAGGGGATTGGATTAGATAACCTCCTGAGGTCTCTTCCAACCCTAATCGTCTATGATTCTATGTGCCACGAATTTCTCCTGATAACATTTGCTATTCTGAGTCAGATCCCACCACCCCTACTAGCTAAGAGCAGAACAGCCCTGTAGTGGAAGAGAGAGAATACAAGTCTCCAGTGAGAAGTTAAAAGCAATTATTGAATCAAGCTAAGTCTTTGTGAAAGAGAACTCAATGTAAAGAAGTGAGCAGGTTGCAGCAGGCGTTCTCAATGTGAAACAGTTGGTATTTCGTGGCTTTTCATGAAACCATTTTATGGTTTCAGAAGTGACGAGAAATATAGGAAGCTCTCTTTTTGGAAAGGTGCATGTGGGATCTATTTCCAGGCTTACATGCAGTATTTGTACAGCCTCATGGTCATTACTCCCAGCCACGTTCTGAAGCGCCCACAGCTCCACCTCTGAGTTTTACAGACCAGTCAATGCCCAGTGAAAGCAGGAAAAGAATGATTATCAGTGGTGATCAGAGTCAGATTGTCTGTAGGAGCAGAAAAGGAAAGGAAGACCCTCCTCTCCCCTGCACCAAAGAGGCAGTCAGACACGTATTTAACCCTGCAACGGGGCATTAGGTCTCACTCTGCAGGGGGACGCAGCTCTATTTCCTCACTGACAATGATCCCATTGAATTAGTTCAGCCTCTGGTTTTGTTCATGGCCTAGTCTGAAGACGTGGGGGGGGAGGGAATTAGTAAACAACTTGCAGATATTTCTTCTCTTCTCTTTTTTTCTACCCCCAGTAGTATTTTCTCTTCAGGCTGGTTTCGCTTTATTTTGGGCAAGGGCGGTTCTCCAAGGTCTTCATTTTCCATTTGTTTCAGAGGCCCTAAGCCCCTTCCCCCCCTGAAACAAAAGGAGAAGAAGGACGACATTAATAAAGGTGCTGGCTGTTTGGATTGGGAGCAGATAGGTCATTCTATCCAGTCACTGCCTGCATTTGTCACATAAAAAGATTTAAAATGCCACAACACACCAAATCAGAGATTTCACTTAAACCAGTTGTAGTAAGAAGAGGGCCTGAAATGTAAGGCCTTATATTAGAGGCCTGAGGCCTGGGTTAAGGTAGTTAAAACTTTGCTGATACGAAGCAAAGTCAAGTTGTGAGCAAGAGGCAGCCCTGCTCACAGAATTTGGCAAGGACAGGGTTGATATTGCAAAAACATATATTCCTAAGAGGCGCTATGCACAAAACACTCATGCAAGCACATTCCAGAAGGGTGGTACCAGAACACCCCAATAAACACATTCCCCAAAGATAACAGGAATATGCTGACCCATCTTAAGGATAAGGTCAGGATGACAGCATGATGAATAGAGGTGTTTTGATCGCACCTACAGCTACAAGGCAATGGGTGGCGCCCTAACACGTTTGAGGTTGGCACCCTGATACATCAAGGATGATACATAACTTGTTTGTATTGCTACATAAAGATGTATCTCCGAGGGAGTGTCTTTGTCTGGCCTAGGGGATAGTGGAAAGTCCTGCCGCTAACTCAGCCGGTCCATTGTCATGGGCATACATGTGTTAGTGTACCTCTAACCACTGAGCTAGGGCATTAGCACCGTGCTTCATTGGCAACAAACCTGACCAAGTGCCTTCGCCATGAACTGAGTCTGTGGATGTACTGGGTGGTTCACTCGAGGTCTGCTGTGCCAGCTGTCTGCGCAGAACTGGGACAGCACACGGGAGAACACGCACGCAACCAAACATCTGACAACACCAGACATGCCTGGAGGGTGAAATTCTACCCTGTACGCAGCTAGCACAGGACTGCTACTCCACTTATATCACATTTAAAATAGGGCTTCAGAGGGACTTAAGTGGAGTATCAGCCTTGTGAATTTCACCCTGAAAGTAGGTGTGACGGGTTCGGTCACAGAGCCCCTTGGGACTGTCACCTGATGTGCTGAGATTACCTCTGAGCCTGTTTTCTCTGCCAGTTTGGGACTCCAGAACCCTGTCTTCTACAGCCAGACACACCAGCCTGCTGCAACACTGTCCCAGGGTCTGAACCATGTCCCCAAAGCTGCAGGCTTTAAGTGAAAACACTTCAGCAAGTGGTTCTGTCTCCAGCACTCAGACACCCAGCTCCCAATGGGGTCCAAACCCCAAATAAATCTGTTTTACTCTGTATAAATCTTATACAGAGTAAACTCAAATTGTCTGCCCTCTATAACACTGCTAGATAGATAGGCACAGCCATTTGCTCCCCCGGGTATTAATCACTTACTCTGGGTCAATTAATAAAAAAGTGATTTTATTAAGTATAAAAAGTTGGGTTTAAGTGGTTCCAAGTAGTAACAGACAGAACAAAGTAAGTTACCAAGCAAAATAAAACAAAACACACAATCTAAGCCTAATACTTTAAGAAACTGATTACAGGTAAATCTCATCCTTAGAGATGGTCCAATAAACTTCTTTCACAGACTACACTCCTTCCTAGTCTGGGCCCAATTCTTTCCCCCAGTACAATCCTTGCTAGTTCCAACTCAGGTGGTAACTAGGGGATTTCTCATGACTGGGAGCCCCCTTTCTTCTGTCTCACCCCTTTTATAGCTTTGGCACAAGGCAGGAATCCTTTGTCTCTCTCTGAGTTCCCAACCCTCCTTCTAAAGGGAAAAGCATCAGGTTTAAGATGGATTCCAGTATCAAGTGAAATGTTCACATGTCCTGTGCATCTTCATTACCCACTCTCTGGCACACACGTTTACCGGAAGACTTACAAGTAAACAAAGCCATCTACATCAATTGTTCTAGTTAATGGGAGCCATCAAGATTCTAAACCACCATTAATGGCCTACACGTTGCACAATTTGAATAGGACCTCAGAGTTATGCTACATATTCCTAGTTTCAGATACAAGAATGATACATTCATACAAATAGGATAACCACACTCAGTAGATTAGAAGCTTTGTAATGGTACCTTACAAGAGACCTTTTGCATAAAGCATATTCCAGTTACATCATATTCATGCTTGCAAACATATTTTTATAAAGCATATGGAGTGCAACATCATAGTAGGAACATAGGATTTGCCATAACTGGGACCATCGAGTATCGGGTCCTGCTTACAAATGCTTGAGGCTTCAAGTGGAAGGCAAATAAAACTCTCAGAATCTGGTCAATTGTGCAATGCAACCTGCTCATCCAATTCCCCAAAGAGCCGGAGAAGAATTCTCAAGTAATTCAAGCAGATGGCATCATTCAACCTAGAATGATTTTTATTTTAATGATTTTACGTCCTGTTTCAGGAAAGCCTAGAATAGAGATTTCTATAAAAGCCAACAAAGAAACACACTCTCAGGAGTCCCGAGGTTTAAGTGGAGTTGAGATGGTGGTAGCTAAATATTCCACCCTAACAAATACATCCTGCTACTACTTGCATACCCTCTTTCACTTGCTGAATATAAGGGCCACAAAAGTATAACAGTCATATGTTCCAACACTAAACTGGGCAGAGGAATCCACATTTCATGGCGGGGGGATCCAACTCCTGCCTTATTATCCCAAATTCTCAATTTGGGGAAACACCCCTACACACTGCATGGAAGCTCATTTAAAAAAAAAATCAACCCAACTGTCAATGATGACAACTAATCAACCATGACAACACTGTCGCATTTTCCTATATGCCATTCTTCAGTTTTGCCACGTACCACAGCTGACATTATCACACAACGTCATAGCATAGTTTCATAATGCAGGATGATCTATACTTAGCCAAGGCAGACATCATCTCATTTTTTAACTACAAAGTTATGCTGCGCAATTCAATGATGGGAGAGGGTAATAGCTGGGGCAAAGTGTCCTGCCTGTCTGTCTCACTAGGGGCCCAAATGTGTCAACTATGGCAAGAGTTACTTTCGACGTACCTGTGCAGAGGGATTTTCCTTCTAGGCCCCTGAAGCCCCAAAGATATGCAGTAGAAGAGCATCAGGTCTAGGCTAACATGTTAACATAAAGAGGCGGCTTTGGAGGGGTTTACAATGTATATTTGATCCAAATTCCAACCACCTCCAAAGGCTGGTAAAATGTCCTCTGGCATTGCCCAAGGATGCACCTCAAAGTGTCTCACACAAATTCTGCTTAAAGAGCATCTGACAGTGACAGACAGACTCACTTCTCAGTTTGGGATGTTCTCCATATTTGGAGAATATACCCCCAGAATAGGACTGTCTTTCACACCATGACCCAGAGCAAAGAAAAGGCTCTGAGAATCAAATAAGCACCCCAAATCTACTCTGCAGAGACTGAAATTGACCAAGAATGTACTGCAGGTCAAAACCATCTAAAAAATGAAACCCTGACATTTTAACAATATTGTTCCCAGAGCTTCTCTAAATACTTTCAGAATTGGGATGTCTCTATACCGAAGCTGCAGCCCCTCTTTCTGAATCAGTTTTTAATCAGCAAAGGCCATTAATATTTGTCAAATGAAACTATGTAATGAGAGGCATTGGCTACTTACTCTCTTCCACTGGGCACAAGGTTGCAACTTCTGCAGCCTATGAAGAAAAAAGGAAACAGTAAAATATTAATTATTGTTGACTATTTTTGACGATAGCCTCTCTCTCGCTTTCCCTCTGTGCGTTAACACTCTTCCCCTCTGGCAATTCAGTAGATGGCACCCTTTCCTTTTGAGTCAAACCCGAACCAGTTCCCCAGCAAGTGATGTTGTGCTGCTAAAAGCCTTTTGAATGAAATATAAAACCAAGGTCCTATCTGTGGCTGTTAAAAATATCATTGCACTTTTTGTAAGATTGTCAGGGTCAATGCCAGCATTCTGGCCAAATGTGTCCATTCTACTATCTAAATTCCCCAGGCAATTTCCGTTAGATACAGTATTTTTCTCCCTCCTAGTTGAATTTCTCTATATTACTGTTGTGTGCTGTTAAACAGCTGTTGACTCACCCCAGAGGTGATTGCTTTTCAATGTCCGGCAAAGTGAGTTATTCCGATACTTGACAAGAGAGGGCCAAATTCTTCTCTCAGTGAGGTTGCTGTGGAGCAACTGAAATACCTTGGCCCACAGTTTGTACATTTTATTATTATGACTTGGTCTGGGAAAGATTGCTAAGTATTGGCACAGAAAACTTAACCACGCAGGTTTTGCTGAAGTCTCCAGGGCTAGCCCCTTAACAGGTCTTCCTCCTCTAAGGCACAGAACAGCCAGCATTGCCAGATTTAGATCAAACAATACAGTACCATTCTTAAAAATCAGCCCAGTTTATCAAGGCAAACAATGCTGTGTGGGGATCTCTTTTAAGGCTCTAAGGCCTAAGCAAAGAGTGGGACGGCTCTTCCCTGGCTGACTGAGAGGTCTGGCTGGGGAGGGTAAGGAGGTCAGAGCAATGACAGAAGCATGGAATCTTTCATCTGCTCTGCTCAGATTAGGGTGACCAGACAGCAAGTGTGAAAAATCAGGACAGGGGATGGAGGTAATAGGAGCCAATGCAAGAAAAAGACCCAAAAAACTGGACTGTCCCTATAAAACCGGGACATCTAGTCACCCTAGCTCGGATACAGGCATAGAACATCAGGTCACAGCTTCTAGCTTTCTCGGACCAAAATGGAAAACAAATATTGGGCCAGATCCTGCTCACAGTTATACCAGCGTGAACTAGGGTTAGACATGCCCTCTGCACTGGCATCAGAGCTGCTGGGATTACCAGGAGAGTACAGGCTGCACCTAGCAGGAGCTGTGTTCCCTGGAGATATTATCCCTCTAAACTCACTCAACGACGAGCTTAACGCAACCCTAAGGGTATCCTGGAGGATATGGGTTTTGTGTGACTTTGCTATACAATGCATTTAAATATTAACAAAAATAGTGGTGGAGCCCTGCATGACACATCTGAGCTGGAGAGCAGGGGGTGCTACAGAAACCCTGGAAAGTACCCTGTGGGGAACCTCCCAGAACAGACTGAACATGTGGCCTTTTCATAGCAAGTCAGTAGAATAGAGGGAAGAGCCGTGCTGAACATGTTGGAGCTTGGAAAGAGGACGTGGGGTGGGGATTACTAGATATAGCAAAGTTTGGATGAGCGGTACCGGGCTTATATTTAATGGAATCCAGTTCAGTAGTAAAAATGGGTTGGGTTTGTTTTTTTAACCCGGTCACTGACTCTGGAACATGCATGGGCCACTTGGCTTGCTTGGAGGAACAACTTCCAGGGCTGGCTTGGTTGGTTATTTGGCTCTGAAGTAATGAAAGGAGGAATTTCATTTTAAGTCCCTGTAAGTTCTTCCTTACTTTATACTTGATGGTGTCCCTAGCCTCTGTTTGTCAGGCGGTGGAGATGGATGGCAGGAGAGACATCACTTGATCATTACCTGTTAAGTTCACTCCCTCTGGGGCACTTGGCATTGGCCACTGTCGGTAGACAGGATACTGGGCTGGATGGACCTTTGGTCTGACCCAGTAGGGCCGTTCTTATGTTCTTGGGTTCGTGATCTTCAATGATTTCAGTGGGAGCAGGATCAGACCTTTCAAGTGCTGGTGATATGGGAACATGAGAGGAGCTGCCAGACCAGATCAGACCATTGGTCTAGCTAGTTCAGCAACCTTCCTTCAGCAGTGTCCAACACCTGAGGTTTTAGAGGAATGGAGGAAAGCCGAGCTATCATGCACAGTTTGGAAACACTGTGCATGGGGGTATGGGAATATTTCCTCCTCATCGCTGCAGGTGACCATGTTGTGAAATGCCACATTGTACATCAGAATGTTGCTAGTGGTCATAGAATTGTCCTAACTTCTACGACATCCTGCCACAGTATTTTACCCCTGCGGGTATTGATGCAATTTTGTGTAGAAGGGACCCCACCTTGCCAGCCCAATGTTAACGCAACATCATGGGAGAGCCCAACTAACCCCTGATCATTAGTTTAGTCTCTTTATCATCCCTCCGTAACCACGTACCTGAGCATCTTGCTTCACTCTGGCCAGAGGCTGTGGAATCACCTTCTCCATTCCCTGAACAAACCACTTGACCACCCTGTTAATCAGAAACTCCTGTTAAACTCCTCTGACAGCCATTGCTTTCTTCATCAGAGGGGTTTGCATGCAGCTTGAGCCAGTGCAGACTTAGCAGCCCAAAGGGCCCGCGATGCAAGAAGCGAATTTACCCTATATCTGTGTCCACCCTCTGCGTATTGCTCTGCACCAATTCAATCAATCAATCGAGATAAGGTGCCAGAGGTGGCTAGACAACTAGGCATGTTCTTGGGTTCCCTCCATTAGAATAAATGTTCCCACCAGGCAAACACGGGGGGATGCACATGGGGCAGCAATGGAAAGGGCCAACAGATCGAAGTATTAAGGAACCCAAATTTCTAAGAAACCAAGAACCGTCCCAACACGACAGTGGAACATTTCAGAAGGATTCATGCTGCACTACCTGCCACCGTCACCACCTAGCATCTGAGGAGAGAGAGAGGCGCCAAGTCCCAACAGGCCGTCTGTAGATGCCTGCTGTGAGGTTCCTGATACGCTGCGACTTGCTTGAGAGCTTCCCTTTGGTGCTGTCCTTGTCTTACTCACTTTACTTTCTGCTTGAGATTGTTCACAGAGAGAGAGAGAAGCAACACTGTGAGTTTCATTTTAAACAGTGAAGGCCTTTAAGGCTGAAGCCATGTAGGAGAAATCCACCCTTGTGCAGAGGGCCAGATCCAACGAACATCACTGGAGCTATGTCAGTCTACCGCAGCGGAGCACCCAGCCCAAGGTCAGAGCTAGGTCTATTTTGAGGGCATACGTGGGATTTAGATATTGCATTCACAGCCTGTGCCAGCCCTCTGCACAAGGGAGAGCTTCGTGCTGTAGAACTGTCAGTGAAGTAAGAGCTGCCACCTGCTCACCGTGCTGCTTGTTGATTTGTATTGGGGCCTAAATCACGGATCAGGGCCCTGTTGTGCTAGCCACTGGACAAACCCAGAACTAAAAGACAGTCCCTGCGCTGAGGCATTGTGACGAAGTGGGACTGTTCTTAATGTTGCCTCTGAATACTGTGTGGGTGCCTTAGTTTCCCGTATGCATTTTTTAAAGTCTCCAATGTGCATAAATGGCCGGCACTCTGTCTCCTAGCAACAAATGGCCAGGGCCCTTCCCCCCTTGCAAGGGGATAGCTAAAGGTGAACAAAGAGATCAGGTGACCTCCTGGCCCGGGAAAGAGACAAAGGCCAGAGAGAAGGGTCTGGAGCGGGTTTCAGTTTGAAGCTGGCTGCAGACGGGAAGTGAGGGCAGACAGGGTTGTCTGGCTCGCTGGGCCCCAGAATGGACCTGGCTGAGGGGTCCCATTCTCTGTACCTACAAGCTCTGTTTTAGACCATGTTCCTGTAATCTAATAAACCTCTGTTTTACTGGCTGGCTGAGAGTCACGTCTGACTGAAAGTGGGGGTGCAGAACCCTGTGGCTTCCCCAGGACCCACTGTGGCAAGTGCACGGAGGGGCATATGCTGAATGCTCCAAGGTCAGGCCCAGGAGGTGAAGCCATGTGAGCTTCTTGCCCTGAAGACAGTCTGCTCCAAGGGAGAGGAGGCTCCCCAAAGTCCTAACTGGCTTTGTGGGGAGCAGTTCCAGAGCATCGCCTGGGGACTCCGTGACAGGCATTTACAATCTGACAACCAAAATACCACTATCGGCACTGCTCTCAGTCACATATCTGCATCATCCCAAATGATCACCCGCATTTTGAGCTCTAAACTCTTTTAAAACCCTCATCAGAAGGAGAAGAGCGGATGGAGGGGAAGCGTCATTCTGTATTTTCAGTCACTGGTTTCTGAAACTAACCACCACCACGTTGTTTGGTTTGTGCTCAGAAATGAATACAGCGCAGAGACTAAATGGCATCTTAGAGTCAACACTTTCGAGCGCACAAGGTGATGTTTCAGAGGGTGAAATGAAAACTGAGGTGCTGTGGAGCACTAAGGGATAAGACTTTCCCTTTTAACCTAGTTTTATAACATTTACAGCAAAGAATGCCCCAGATACCTTTGCTCTGCTGTGCATGTATCAGTACAGGATCTCTACGAGAACAGGGACCAGTACCAACCAATACAAATTTCCCATGAGTGCTAGGATGGGTACTAGCCCATTAATCAGCATAGGATGGCCACATGCACCTGTTTTTGACAGCACTAGTCCCTAGACAGCACAAGTACAAGTAATCGACTTCCTTTCACTGCCTGCAACTCCAAGGCTATGAAACCGGGATACTGAGGGAAACCAGTGAAATAAGATCTTAGAAAGACACTTGGCTATAGCAGACCATGAAGTTTGCATTCCTGAAAGTTCTACAGCCAGGCACCCCATTCACCCCAGCAAAAATCACTCACCTTCTCTTACGGCTGCCTCTTCAGCCTTCCCCTCCGCTACATCCTGCCATACAAACACATATGGAATAGACTGACATGCCGACATCTGAATTAAAGTGACGATGCAGCTAATAGCGACACCTCTGCCTCCAACCCCATCAGCATTCATCTTCACATGCCTTGGCCTGGCAGCAGAGATGCCCGACAGACAAACAGTAACCAGCATTTATAAAATGGACAGACATGAAGGAGTGATGTGATTGGCTCCTGCTACTTCCCAGGCAAATGTACAGCTCTGGCTAATCTGACAGCTTGGTTCTACTTTGCCATGTTACGCCTCCCAGGATCAATCCTCTGGGGGAAATAAATTTTAGCAAAACGTATCTCCACTAACTTTTTTTGTTACTTGAGTTTACATTTTAAAAAGCAATCGCTGAAGACTATAACACCCTGCAGATCCTAAGGCACAATTAAAACTAAACTTTCTGTGTAGTTGAGAGCTAAGCTTAGATAGACTTAGGTGCTGTGAACACTAGGGCCACCCGGGGGTGGGGCAAGTGGGGCAATTTGCCCCAGGGCCCAGGCCCCACAGGGGCCCCACAAGCTGTTCCGGGTTTTCAGCGGCACTTCCATGGCGGGCCCTTCCCTCGCTCTGGGTCTTCGGCGGCGGGTCCTCTGGGCGGCCCTGGTCAACACTAGGGGAAAAAGTGGTAGCACCAGTAGGAATATTTCAGCCAAGATTCACAGGGCTGATTCTGATCTCACACAGGTTTTACACCCATGTAATTCATTTCATGTAATGATATCAGAGGGGTGATTCAGGTTTTACACCCATGTAATGATTTCAGTGGAGTGATTCCTACATACACTGATGTAGCTGAGAGCAGAGTCCGGCTGTCATCTACTGGGTATAAAATAAAAAAGTTGTTTGTTTTCTTTTCTAGATGCTCTCAACAGAAAATCATCTGTTTTTCCTCCCAAGGGGTTTGTGCGTAAATAGAGGGAGGGCAGGAAAATAAGAAGTATGCTTTTCCCTTTGGTCTTTCACTGACCTGACCTAAAGGGCAGTGTTTCTTGCTCACTTTGAAGTTAACATACCCTGCTTGGGCTAAAGAGGCTTTCACAAGAGAATTCTGCCTTTCAATAGAAATCTGTTTATTTTTGATCCTCAAGCTTGTTTGTAATATAATTACTGAAAATAATTCCCTCTCCCTCCCCCCTTCAGGTCAATGTTTAGTCCTGAATAGGCTGGGCAGGCATAAAAACAAGCAGGAAAATACCCTCAGGAGGACCAGATAAAGTATCAAAGAAAATGGGCTCATTTTCTTCACAAGAGCTCTCTTCTTGAGGTACAACTCCATTCATAATTCGCCCAGATGATTTCCACTGCTTGGATATTTAAGAACATCATTACAGCCATTATTACTGGAAGGTCAGAACTACAACTGTCACCATCCTTAACTGACCGCAGATTAGCCAAGAACAAAGTGGTTTGCAGGACAGTGTGTCCCTGTATAAACCGCATTGTATCACCACACTTGGGTCTTCTGTTACTTTTAGCTGTTTAACTCCGAATGTCCCAACCTTCATCTGTATGGGTCAGATTCTAGGTGCTCTTTTAATGCAGAGTTTTACTGTTTAATTTGTAAAACTGGAAAACAAGCAGAGGGGGAGGAAAATTTCCATATGGGATGGTCTTCACTAGAAAATTAAGTCACGTCAAACCATGACCTCGAGGAGCTGTGCTACCAAACAGAATGTTGAAAACCCTGAAGTAGTCCAGGTTACAGGAACCACGATACTTACCATTGTGAGTAACACCTGCTAGAACCTAGGACTAACCACAACCAGCTAACACAACGTTAAACACAACTTGTCTCTGTCTGCACTGACTCCAAATTGTTTTAATAGCGTGTTAGTTAACATGATTCCACAAGCTCATGTTCTTATATGACCTAATTCTCTAGTGAGGCCCAGCCCAGAGGCAGCCGTAACAGCATTCACAATGGCTGAGCTGTTTGAAAGTCAACGCATGTGTATTAAGCCCGATAAGATTCCTCATGGAAAACAGTATGTATGAGACCTTCCTGCTGTTGCACCTTATGATTACTGTATTTATCTTCCCATTTTTCATTTCTAGAGACTGGTGGAATGGAATGGTTATTTTAAGTGCATATTTGGCACTCCAGTTAAGGTGAATAATATGCTTGCTTCAGCAAGTCTGAAAATTAGCATAATGGAGGCTGGAGTGACACCAGGAGTTGCTAATGGAGATTTTCTCCCCTAGTTCATGAGTTCACATATGGACCAAATCACTAGTAACTGGAAGCCAGTAGCAGCTGACAGCTGTCTGGTGGCTCATACGAAATGGGCTGGTGGGCTCAGTCCAGTGCTACTGGGAAAAGTGTCCATATCACAAGTGGTGCTAACTGGCCCCTTTCTTGTCTGCAGCATTGTAATAGCCTTGATGGTGACTATGACTGGAGGGGTGTTAACGGGCCACTTCACCGTGAGTGGTCCCTTGAAATGTGTTACTTCCTTGTGCTACACAATCTGTTCCACCTTGTATTTAGCTGTGAAGCTCTGAATACGTTTCCCAGATCTGAAGAAGAGCTCTGT
This sequence comes from Gopherus evgoodei, assembly GCF_007399415.2. Classification (NCBI taxonomy): domain Eukaryota; kingdom Metazoa; phylum Chordata; order Testudines; family Testudinidae; genus Gopherus; species Gopherus evgoodei. Next base: position 6,940,589 of record NC_044333.1, on the reverse strand, counting down.
GTAAACTCGAAAGCAGAAGCTGGTCCAGTAAAAGATATTCCCTCACCCACCTTGTCTCGCTAATGGCCCCTTTGATGACAGTCTCAACAGAAAGATCACAGACTGAATGAGCTCCAAAGACTGAATGCCCCTCTCTCTCCCAGAAGCAGGCTCTTGGCTTCAGGATTGGAGACTGACATATCTGCTCCTTACATTGCACTGTTCTGGAGACAAGCAGAGGACTCCACTCTCCAGTGCTGTTAAAGGGAGTCTTTGCATAGAAGGCCAGAAGGGACCACTAAGTTCCTCTTGTCTGAGCTCCTGGCAGAACACAGACCAGAAAATTCCATCCAGGCATTCCTGCAGTGCAGGGAACGGCACTGCCCTTTCATAGAGCCCAATAACTAGTAGCCGAGATGCAGCATCTTTCAGAATGAGATCCCAGGCGACAGTGCATTTTGAAGGACTCCAGGCGACGGTGCATTTTGCCACATTCCATGTCTAGCTGTCCCAATGGTTAACAACCCCCTATTAAAAAGTTGTATCTTATTTCCAGTTGGAATTTTTCTAACTTCATTTCCAGCCATTGGGTCTGGCTATTCTTTTACCTGCTCATTTAAAGGTCTCCCTAATATCAGATGCCTTTTCCCCATGTAGCTACTTACAAACCGAAATCGAGATGCTTCTTAACCTTCTCTTGGAAAACTAATGAGATTGAACTCCATAACTGTCCGCATGCAAGGCAAGTTTCCCAGACCTCACTTTTCATTAGCATGAAACTAAGGTACTGATTTAGGAAAAGATGGTTTAATAAGTAACAACCCCTGTAGAAAGCAGCTTTCCCCAAATTGCAAAATCATGTTATTAAGAATGAGTCACCGTGGGAAAGCTGAGGGTGGAGTGTACTGAAGATTGAGAGGCTACCATCACTCTTGGGGGTCAGAGGACTTGTGCGTGTCCGGAGTACCATGCACGGAATACACCATCTCTTGATGACACAGTTGTCTGGCAGAGCAATACAGGGAACTGTCCCATGCTACAATTTGAGCAGTCTCTGTTATCCCAATATCTTAAAACAACATCTTTGGGCAAAGGAGGGGAGGGGTCTCAAGAAAATTATTTTAAGTAACTTTACAAATTCTGGAGACAAAACAAAGAAGTTACTAAACTGATCAAAAGATCAACATTAATGGCCTAGCAGATAGAGCATTGGACTGGGAGTCAGGAGCCCTGCACTTTATTTCCGGCTCTACTACTGGCCTGTTGGGTGATTTTGGTCAACTCACTTCATCTATCCATGCCTCATTTTCCCTAGCTGCAAAATGGGGGTAATGATGCTGGCCTTCCGAACGTGCTTTGAGATCTTCTGATGAGACGTATTAGGTATTATTGTCACCATCATCAGGGGGTCTTCCTATGATATGAAGTGTTTGAGCCTATACAGCAGAGGACCCCAAACTGTGCGGCACATCCCCCCCACTAAAGCCGCTGCCCTGCTTCTGGCCCAGCTCCGAGGGAGGCAGGGGGGCACAACCAGTGGTAAGGGGAGGCGCAACCCTCAAAAGTTGGGGACCACAGCTATACGGTCTGGAGATCATATCGTCTTATTACAATGCATAAGTGCCCAAAAAGGATCACACAGACTGGAATAAAGATCTGTTTGAACTAAGTAGTTACAGGAGAAATCAACAATTCCAGCGTTCTTTTCTTCTGAGGTTGATCGGCGTTTGGGATTCTCCATAGGTGCTGTCAGATTCCACCTTGTGGGGATTCCAGAAAAAATAACAACATTATTGGGAGCAGCCGGATGAGTGCATGGAGCAGATGCTTAACAACACGGATTTCTGCTCCCATGGGGAGTTTTGCCTGCATCCAGTCTGGCCCTGGGCAGCAATTTTCCCCATAGCCATACTGCCAGGGCCTTCCTTGCTTGTCACTGAGCATAGAACATTCATTAAGATCAGGTGGGCAAATGCCTGTAATTACAAGGGGCCTCAGACAACTGTAATCCCTAGTCCTTCCATCTTTCTCCTCTGTGCTTCAGTAACCTCAGAAAAGGAGGGGGCTGGTGACCATCCTGCAGGGACCTGTCGGGGAGAAGGGTTGAGGGGAGCCGTTGCGTGTGTGTGTGTGTGTACCTGTAAGCTATGGAAAATGTGTGCTTATGACATGTGTATCGGTGCTTCTCTTGTGCTACCTTGACTACGTCTCGTCTTTGTCTTTGCTGCACTCACCTCAAGCTTGTTCAGGTTTTCCGGCTGCGGGATCATTTTCCCAAATCCCTGCATCAGCCAGCTAATCACCCTGCTGCCAGTCCTGCAGAGAGAGAGCACCCACCATTAGGACAGTTCTCCTTCTACCCTCACTAGAACTGGAGCAGATCCATTCCCCTCTCCTCTCCTGTTCTCTCCTCCGGGCCTTGGAAAATTGCTCTTGACAGTTAAGGGCCAAGTCCTCAGCTGCTGTGCAAAACCCAAATAATCAGGATTTTTGCAGAGACTGGAGAAAGGACAGAATCTCTCTCCCCACCCTGCTCAAACCCAGAATTGGGGCATAGAAGAGACACCTGAAGCATCTCCACAAGGTACTCTCCTCCACGTGCTACTGGCATCTGCCAACCTCAATATCCCTTCTCTGTGGGTGTTCTGGCCAGCAGATCTCCATAGTTTGCAGGACCAATGGTCATATCAATGGTCAGCCATGGTTCACCCCCAAATCACCCCCTTTTTCTGCATGGCAACATGGATTCACAGAGTTTAAGGTGAGAAGGGACCATTAGATCATTCTAGTTGGACCTCCTGCACATCAAAGACCAGAGAATTTCACCCCATTAACACAGGCAGTCACTGTGCAGCAATGCTTTGCAGGAGGCAGAGAGAACCACAGACCCCCCTGAGGCTAGATTTACTCATCTGGTCAGACCTTTCCACACCAGAGTTCAGCTGTTCCATTGCTGTCCAGACCACGTACCCCCAAGCAAGGGGCCCTAAATCCCTCTCAGTGTTATACACATACAGAGAATAGCTCAGGATCAGTATAACAGAGCCTTATGTGCAGCTTTATACAGAGAGTAAGTGAAATTGGCATGACAGACAGAAGGGTCAGTCAGGCTCAGATGAATTACCTGAAACAGGATAGAGCTGAGAGTGGGCAGAAGGCAGAATTCTTGCCCCGGTCTAGCAATAAATCCCAACCAAAGCCATCAGAAATACCAGCAACAGGCAAGCTGACTTTGTAAAATAAGCCCCATCACAAAAACCCTCATGCAAAACCAAAATGTTCGAGCCTTTTCTGGCAGTTCAGCCAAGTGCAGTTAGCGCCATCATCACTGTCTGCACCTCTGTGCTTCCCAAATTTGAGTTAGATCGGAAGAGGAAGTACCAAAATACTATGCAAAGACCTGTTCTCATAACATTTCCAATCCAGTTTTGCAGAGCCAAGTGTGCGGGTGTTTGGCTGGGATTCAGAAAAACCTGGAGAGAGCGTTGTCCAGTGTAGCCAGGCTGATTATTGCAATTATAGAATTGCTTATTGGGGTGCAACGTGCACTTGTTGCAAACAATAGGTTCTTTATTCTGGGGGTACTTAGAGTTAATTAAAAAGCTGAAACTGGTGAAGCACACAGCAACTCCTTGAAATTTAGTTAATACAGACAAATATTACTGAAGTCACAGAAAAATTAATATACATAAATGTATGAATCAGATAACTACAGTAAAGTGTTTCCTACGTTGTTCATACATAAAGTCTTGCATTGTGCACACTTACAACCTTTGGAGACATTAGAAACAAAGATGGGAGGACCGTCAGTGGAGCACAGCAGAGTGTTGGTCCTGATTCAGTTTACACCATCTCAAGAATCCAATGCACCCAAAATTTAGGGAATTAAGTCACGTCTTTTATACCCATTCTTTGTGTAACCACTGAGATACAGAACCCTTTTTGATGCTCTTCTGCGACTATAATAAAGTTAACACCTGCCCATTAGCCATCTGTGGTAATCTGGGTGTCCATAATTATACTTCCAATCGCTGACCAAACCAATATGAGTCAATCCAGCTCTTCATAGATCACATGCATCACTGTGGTTTAACTACCTCGTTACTACAGTACAAGACATTGGAGAAAATCCCCCAAACTCCCTCTTACTTGCGGTGTACCTGTGCTTCTGTGGTCACTTGTTTGTTACAGCTAATAAGAAGGTATCGTCAGTGACCTAAGCAGAGGTGAAAGTAAGCCGGTACAGTACGGTGTACCAGCAAGAGCCAGTACGCCATGCTGGACAGCACCGGCATCCGTGGCGCGGATTTAAAGGGCTCTGGGCTCCCTGCAGCCGCAGGCACTCCGGCAGCTGGGCTGGGGCCAGAATTTAAAGGGCTCGGAGCTCCCGTGGCCGCAGTGAGCCCAGAGCCCTTTAAATTCCTCCCCTCCACCCTCCCCTCCCCCTGCAGCTCTGGCGGCTGGTCTGGAGCTGGGATTTAAAGGGCTCGAGGCTCCCCGCAGCAATGGGAGCTCTGGGCCCTTTAAATCCAGGCCCCAGCCCGGCTGCCGGAGCTCCCATGGCTGTGGGGAGCCCAGAGCCCTTTAAATCCCCCCCCTAGCTCCGGCTGCCTAATCTGCAATGGCGATTTAAAGGGCCCGGAGCGCCGTGGTGGCCGGAGCACCGAGCCCTTTAATTTGCCCCTGAGCCCCGGGTGACTCCCAGCCACCTCTGCAGCTGGGAGCCCCAGACTGATTTAAAGGCTCTGGGTCTCCCAGCCACAGCCGGTGCCCCAGGGCCTTTAAATCTTGAGAGGCCACGCCTCTTCTGGATGAGCCCACGCCCACTCAGGACTCCAGCAGCACTGGTAGGTCCTGTAAATTACTTTTACCCCTGGACATAGGGTTCCTCAGGCCTGCATTGACTTCACTTAAAATTCAGCCTATGGCTGACAAAAAAATCAAGCTTTTTTCACCGGGCCTTTTCACTCTAGCAAAGCCTAGTAACCCAGTTATTTGTGCTCCCTGCTTGCCATTACCGCTTCAGTACTGCTTGTTCCATTATTATTTCTATGAGCAGACATAGCCAGCAAATTACATTTTACCCTACTCTATAGACCCTCCAAAATTAGATCGGGGTCCACACCCCCAGCCCTGCCACTGACAGGTCTTGAATAAAGGTTGTGTGATCTTGAGCAAATCACTAAACTTCTCTGTGCTGCCAAATTAAACTCACCATGAGCTGGAAGGATCAGATGGGCGATAGGCTGGCATCTGCAAAGTAGCCTGGAACTTGGGTGCCCTCCTGCTGAATGGGGCTTAAGTGCCTTGCTGCCTTAGGTGTCTCTGGGGAAATCCTAGCCACACTTTTTAATGAAAATATATGGGCAGTGTGGAGCATCCATCTCTCCCTCTCTCGCACTGCTAATCAAACTGAAGAGAAATACTGGGCATTGCTTTTGCCTCCTCCAGGATGAGACTGTTATTGGTTCTCCAGTGGCACCATGCCTGTCCTGGGGCTCTGCTCTCCACTTGGACCTCATTGCATTCACTGAGCAAAATGCAGAGGTACATCAACCCTACAGTCGGGGACCAGCAGCGTTGGAACAGAATGACACTGTCTGCAATAAAGTCTAGCAGACCAAAAGGCCATGGCGAGTCACAGTCGCTGGAGGCAAGACACCATGACAAGATTTCAAGGAGAAGCGGATTTTTAAACAAATCTCCATCACCACTCTGGAGACAGACTCCTTGTGGCAACCCTGATCCCAGCATTGCCCTACGGAGATTCCCCTTTTATGGGATGTGAAGAGAAATCCAGTCTCTGTATTCGTTCAATACTGGGCACTCAAGCCAATATGGAAGGCCCACATTCCCTTAGAGCAAGAGGTAAAAACAGCTGCAGTTTTCAGTTCAATGAATACAAAGGGTTGATTTTTTCCCCCCACAATCTCCATTATCCTTCAGAGCAACACGCTACCCCAATCTCCTCAGCTGCACAGCAGTCGTGAGCATATTAAACAAGACGGAAGGTGGCAAACCCGCTTGGGGTGGCTCTCAGGTGAGAGCTCCAGTGGAGAACCTCGTGTGCTTGAAATAAAGGAGAAAGGGACTAAATCCATGCTACACAGCTTTCGGGGGGCGTAAGGGAACTTACCCTTTTTCAGAGGCATTATTATCTGAGCTGCAATGCAACTCGCTATGATCCTGAAGCTCGTATTCATCTGGAGCGAGGGAAGTTATCTCTTGAGGGGAAAAATAATGAAAAGACAGCATCAGGACAGCTAACCTCAAACAACGGGAACTATGCAAAACACAAGATTGCAAAGGACTCTTTTAGGTTTCGGCCACAGCTGATTAACCCACAACCACCCAATCAGGCACTGGGTTTGCTCTGCAGATGGTGTTGGTGACCTATTATATACAGGAGATCAGACTAGGTGACCTGGTGTCTCTTCTGGCCCGAAACTCTATCACGCCAGCGTTGCTCAGAGCTCAGACCTGGCATCAGTTCCAATGGGTTGGTTTAATGAACAATACGAGTTGATGGGGAGAATGGAGACTTGAAAGGACTGTACAGCCTGGTCTCCAGCAGCTGGTATTTATTATTTGTAGCGTCTAGGCTGCAAGGTGCTAAGCACTGTACAAAAAGAACAGAAAGACAGTCCCTGCCCCCAGATCACAACCTAAGTATCTTCAGGCCTGCCCCCTATTGCCCCAAGACTGGTTTTACAATCTGCGCGAACCAAGACAGGGGCATCAAGCAGGGAAACTGCTGTGACGCCCCCAAAAGAGTGGGGAATCCTCTCCCAGTCCCATCGCTTGTCGGGAGAGACTGGGGAGAGCTTTCACCTTCTCTGCCAGTCTTGCTGCTGAAAGAGATCAGCTGTGAGTTACTTGTGCTTATGCAGTTCTCATTACTATAGAGCTCAGTATCGGGTATGTTTAAAGGGAGCTGAGGACATGCATAGCCCATATCAGTCAGAGTCTCTCTCTCTCACACACACAGGCAGCCTGACAGCTTGGGATCATCACTCGGAGCTGCTTGGAGTTCTCAGTTCCGGAGGAGTTACACATGGGGTGGACAAAGTACACTGGAGCATGCTGAGGATATAGTATAATCCCTCCAAGCCCCCAAAGAGGAGCAGGTGACATGCTCCCACCTGCAGGATGGGTGAGTTGCTGCAGTTCGTTGTGAGCCTATGATGACAGGAGAGGATATTTCACCATTTTGCATCTGCATCCACCTTTAAGCAGGGTGGCCGAGTGGATAAAGTAATGGACTAAGACTCTGGAGATGTTAGTTCTATCCTGGCTCTACCACTATCTCGATGGGTGACCTTGGGCAAGTCATGTCCCTGCTCTGTGCATCGGTTTCCCCATCTGTCAAACATGGATAATGTGCTTGAACTCCTTTGTAAAGTTCTTTGAGCTCAGTTGATGAAAAGTGCTATATATAAAAGCTAAGTATTAATATTCTATCATTACTAAAAAATTTACCTAGTAGGTCGTCATCCTCCTTTATGCTCTGGACTTCAGTCTGAAGAGAACACACAAAAGAATGATTAATGCTGCTCACAATAGGGGAACTATGGCAAGAAAATCAAACACCGTTACTGAGTGATCCCATTGATCTGTTTCTAGTACATACCTGGTCAGGGAAGTCCAAACTATTCTCGAAGCTCTTTCTGATGGCCTGCCGCATCCCTGGATTCTGGGCTGGCTGAGGGACTACCTTTCCCAGCTCCTGAGATAGCCATGAAAGTACACCCCTTCCAGCACTGCAAGAGAACGGACAGGCTAGGATCTGCCAAGCTATCCAAACCGCAGGAGACAGTTTCTCTCATACGCTTTCCCTTGTGGAGATTCCCCCACAAAGAAGTGGGGTTTTCCCTCCTCCATGGGGCAGATCACAGGATCCTCGAGAAACCTTGTGGACCCTGTGGAATCTGTAGACGATCAGGGCCAGTCACTGAGAGCTCTGCTCCAGCAATGTGTGCCCATCAGTCCCTCTCCAACTCCCAGCCAGCCCAATGGAACCATGCCAACAGACTCCCTCAAGGCCCAGAGACCCCAGCCTTAAAAGGGAGATTCCCAGTGCAGAGGGGACTCTGGGGAAAAGATAATGCCGCCTCAGGCTGTGTCACCTTTCCTTAAGAAGTTCCACAGAGCTGGAAAGATGATAATGCTCCATTGGCCCTGCCCCTGGCCTGTCCATTCCTCCTCAGCATGCCCTTTCTCCACTCACTGCCCACAAGAGGACCTCAGTGGAGAGGACTCCGTAAGACGAGGGAGATGCCATGGAGGCAACCAAGCTCCTTTTGGTATGGAATTGGGGAAATCAGGGTGCAGAAGTTTCCCTCTCCACACAGATCCACCCCAGAGCCGGATGTCTATCAGCTATCTAAAGCCCTGCCTTCTATCTGAAGTCAGAATTCATATTTGTTAAAAGTCCTCTCTCAGCTGGTATTTCCAACCCTCACTCCTCCCTGCCACGAGTGCGAGAAAGTGAGAGAAAAAGAGGAAGACACCTTTCAGCTGAAGACACTGAGGATGGGCCTGGCTCCTGGGTTGTGATGAATGTCACTTTCTTCCCTGCCCCTAAATTAAAGCAAAAAATAAATTAAAAAAAAAACACTTTTTAGAAGGACCACTGTTGGCCTAAATAGCCATATCTTCTTAGCGCAAACCAGACTGTTTGCTTTCAAGACATTTTTAAATACACTTTCAAATCACCGTCTCTTTGGTTTTTCTTGCTGGGCAGAGATGGCAGATTCTATCAGGTAACATCAGCAGCAATGTGAAACCTGGTCTCATGCAGCCTGACAAAACTTTGCACATGCAGATCTTTGTTAACATCAGCACAGGCTCCTCCACTGCCTGGCGATGTGGTGACAGCACTGTGAGCGCTGTGCGGGAGCCGCACCGCGAACATGCTGTAGTACACCTCTACGACTGGGCAAAACGGATGAGGAGAATCTCTGCAACCTTTATGGAATTCACATACATTAGTGAGAGTTGCGGGTCAAGGTGGTGATTGGCTACCAGAGACACCACCCAGAGAGTGTGGTGTGGGATAGAGGCCTGGGCTGAAAGGCTGAGTGTATCTGGGCAGTGGTGAACAATGTACATGTAAGAGTGACTTCTGGCTGAGAAATCCTGACACAACTGGACTGGCATAACATGGAGGAAACTCTGATTTAGAGCTGGTGTCTCCTGGGCAAGTCTCAGCTGAGCTGGCGTAAAGGGCGCAAACACTGAGTCCTGCCATGGGACCATGCTGGCTGCCTAGTAGACTGCTACTTGGTGAAACCCACTCTGAATGTCTGGCTTCCAGTAGGGGAGAGAGATGAGTAGCCAGTAGCTGACCCCGGAGCCTTTCCCAAGCTGGCTGAGTGACCATGCTCTGGAGACCTACTATAAGCTCTTGCTATTTTCATTTATGAAGTTTAGATTTTGCAGGAATGTTGTTTTCAAGAACTCACCCTCTGTCTGACCGCAGCTGGAAGATTTTCCTGGACATGTGGAGTTTCCTTTTGGCAGCTTTTAGGGATTAAAACATTTAAAGGAAAGATTTCAGGTGAAAAGTTATGTTACAACATCCATCCCTGTACTCCTAAATCGACCGGAGCTTCTCAAACCTGAAATAAAATCTAAATGACTTCCCCCTCTATGGTCCTTTTCTACAGTTCCCACAGTCTGGACAATGACTATAGACTGGTCCCATTTCATCTTTGTTTATAGATGGATCCATATACTGCATTCGGAACCACTTAGATGTGTAAGTTAATGGGCGTGAGTGTCTGCTCACACGCTTCCAGCTGGAGAATTGGGACCTTTGTTTCTAGTCAGTTTCACTTCCTGGTTCTCATGAACTAACGCAAAGGTGAAGCAATTTCAAACAGTGCCTGGAAAACTGCTCATGAAAACAAGAGAATGAAAGCTCCAGCTAGAGTCATGTATTGTGCTGCTGGCATGTGCTTAGGGTGACCAGATGTCCCGATTTTATAGGGACAGTCCCGATATTTGGGGCTTTTTCTTATATAGGCTCCTATAAACCCCCACCCCGTCCCAATTTTTCAGGCTTGCTGTCTGATCAGCCTACATGCGCTGTGCTAGCCTCTCTCACACTGTTGGCCCAAGACACTTCTTTTCTAACCCATTCCCCAGTTTCGGCCCATCTCCAGGAAGAGTCTCATCGATCACATCTGTTTGGCTGCGGATTGGGGTTGTTGTGGTTTGACAAGTAACCCCGCCTTCTATCTAACAAGTGAGCAGATGTGTAGCTGGATGTGCATGCACCGCACTCTTAGTGCCCCTTGTATACCCAGCCCAGCAGTGGCCAGCCCCTGAGCTCCCCCTTCTCCCCTGGTTGTTCCCCGCTCACCTGCTCTGCCTCTCCAGGCCTGGATGCGACAGCTGTTACCCTGGGGTCTGCTTTTCTGTCTCCATTCTCCACTAGGGGTGGCTGGTGTGGGGTCCCAGGAGGGTGAGGCAGCACTCTCTTAATCCAGCCAAGCATCCTGTTGCCTGCAGAGGGGAGGTTTGTATCTTTACTTCTTTCTAGAAAGGCCCATTGGTGAAGACTTGAAACCGCCAGGCGAGCTAGTAGGAGACACAGCAGGGGGTTGAAATGTCATCAGGAGGCAGATAGCAGCCAGCTCTGCATCTCCTTGATGTCAGTGCCACCCCCAAGTTGCCTGACAGCCTCTCTGAAACCAGCACCTGCGCAGGGCCGCCTAGAGGATTCAGGGGACCTGGAGCAAAGCAATTTTGGGTGCCCTTTCCATAAAAAAAAGTTGCAATACTATAAAATACTATATTCTCATGGGGGGCCCTATGGAGCCCGGGGCCTGGGGCAAATTGCCCCACTTTCCCCCTGCTCTGGGTGGCCCTGGCACCTGGAGAAGAGCAGCTGGGTGAAGCTGAAGACTGAAGCGATGCTAGTGGGAAGGGAGAAGTGACTTGATGAGCTCTCATCCTCCATAATAATCCCTTCCAAAAAGGCATTTGCCCACAGATTGTGAAATCACCTCGCAGCCTTGGGGTCCAACTAGGCTCTGCATTGTCCTTGCACACCCAAGTAGCTACAGCAGCAAGAAATGCTCAAGGCCAGCTGCAGTGTCCAAGTGAATGCGCCTCATCCTACCGAATGCAGCCCTGGCCTCATCTAAGGAGGGCTACTGCAATTCCTTCTCTCAAGGAAGGAAGCCCATGCCCCGAGGAAGCCCCAGGTTGGTTCAGAACACAGCAACCCACCCGCGGAACAACACAGGTCACTGGGAACACAACACCCTGTTATGCCACCCTCCGCACCGGCTCCCCATTGAACACAGGAGCCAGTTCAAGGCAGCAGTCCTGATTTCCAGAGCCCTGCATGGCATTGGTCCTGGTCACCTTGTTGTACCAATTATATTAGACCAGTAAAAACCAGCAGGATCTTATTAAAGGGGACAAGACAAAGATGCCACATTTATTATGATAACAATTTATGACTAATAACTAATATCTTAATTCTTATACACACACATTATACCTAATACCTATACACACACTCACACACATTCACACACACACACACATCCATCAGATGTTCTGCAGCTGCTGCATAGTTACCAGTCCTGATACACACACATTATACCTAATACCTACACACACACACACACACACACACACACACACACACATCCATCAGATGTTCTGCAGCTGCTGCATAGTTACCAGTCCTGAAGATAGCTTAAGTTCATGGCTTGATTTTGCAGCTTGGGTTCATAGCTTGTGGCAGCTAACTGGCCAGGAAAGCTGGGCACAAGGCTGAGCTGGATCTCTGTTGGGCAGGCACCGATGTTCTTCCACGTTGGCAGCAGAATGTTACCCAGAGTCTCTCATCTCACCCTTCTTTTTTATAGGCTTTTCGTTTGGATTCAAAGTCTATAGGTCTTGCTGTGTCACGCTGCCTCTGGGTTTAGATTGATCACCCATCAATTGCAGGCGTGACTTTCAGCCTTGGACCTGGCTTTGATCTTCCTTCTGTTGTTCTGTTGTCCTTTTCTTTTTAGGGTGGATGCTTCTTACTTTGTTTAGGGCTGTGGCCTAGGTCTTCAGCTGTTGGTATTTGAACTTTATGTCATCAGGACAGGCTGGGGCTGGAGGTTGATTCCATCATTCATACATACCTCATTCACACATCTAAACTAAACTAATAAGATTACAGCAGGGTTTGCAAAAATGAAGGTTTGAGGAAGCTTTTACAAAATGAAGTGAGTGTTTTAAAATGGGGTTTGAATTACAATATGGAACAGAAGTTACAGTATAGGCAAGTGTAGTGAATGGTGAACAGAAGTTACATTAATAAAGTGAACAATTGAAAACAATTTCATTTATCAGTTCTACAACCTGTGAGAGGTGGAATCCATTAAGGTAAGAGATAGCGAGTACTTCTTGGGCTATTTGGGCTCCTTAATCCACACATACCGAGCAGGAAGCAGGAGAGTTTATCCCATGCACAGCCACAGACCTCTGTCTGCAACATGTTGTAAACTCATCCTGCTCACTGGAAACAACTCGGGGTTTGGAAGCTCACCCGAGCCCTCCGCTGAGCACAACAGCTTTGGCGTGCTCAGGAATCTTTGGCTCCATAGTCAACATAAACCCATAGGGAGGCACCTGATGAACACTGCCCTGATCGCCACAAGTATAAATGTGTGGGGGGTGCAAAAAAGCACATTCAATTGCACACCTAATTTGTGCGTGCAACTCTTGCCTCCCCCCACAAGTCCATGCACAGATTGGTCTTTTTTTAAATTATAAGTGATACATGCATCCAACGAAGTGGGTATTCACCCACGAAAGCTCATGCTCCAATACGTCTGTTAGTCTATAAGGTACCACAGGACTCTTTGCTGCTTTTACAGGATAGTAGAAAGAACACACAACAGGGTTGTGTGACCTAGTGGTTTTAGCACCAGGAGTTTAGGGTAGTCATATCCCTCACAAGCGGCAAGGTCAAGAGAAAGTTATGCAACTCCTTCCAAAATGAGAATGGATAAAATCTTCCAGGGCTTGAAGTGAACGTTGGTTCCCACGGGAAAGCCTGAAATCTCTCTTCCCATCAAGGTCAAGAGATAGCAGAACATAACCACCTCATCCTTGATGCAGGAATGACTATTGCGCCGAGCAGTTGATTTTTCAGGGGATGGAAGATCTGTGCGTAGCGGGACTTGCACAACAGGAAGAACAATGGAAACATTTCCCTGTCAAATTGCTTTAACAAATTATAGCAGCTCTTTGAAGCTGGTTGGAATGTCAGAATTAGACCCAGCAGAGACAGATTGGTGGGCAGAGTGCTGGTGAGAGAGTCAACTGTGCAGGATAAATTGCAAATAAATTATCATCAAGTTTTGCAATTTATCATATTTATTATTATTATTTATTATTGTTGTTGATGCCAAGCCCCAGAGCATGCTAGGTGCTGTCTGGATATACAGAAGCACTCCCTGCTATCTAGACCATAGGGGTGCAGTGCTGAGAAGACAATGGTACAGTGTAGATGTTGGTTAAACATTCATGGATCTTATAAGAAGCTGGTTTTCAGGAGAAACAGGAATCACAAGAGGCCGATGATTTGCCCGTGCAAGTAACCACTGGCATGGCAATTGTACTAATTGCATGAGCAAATGAGGTACACAATCATGCACTCATTTTTGCACACACATGCATGGTTAAAAATAAGACACATGATGTCTGCTAGCCTCTCTCTCCACACACACACACACACACACACACAGTAGCAGAGTATCTCCATTCCATAGCGCTCCTTACCACTGACCAATATTTGTACACAATTCACGCCAGGCTAGCTTATCCTGGGACACTGCACCTGGCCCTATTGGCTGAGCTGAGAATGCCAGTGGTGGGACATTGGTAGAGTTCCAATAGAATGGCAGCAACAAATGATCGCCTCTCTTTCACTGTACCCGCTCAGACTCCAGCCACCTGCAAGCCTTCGGTGTGGTTTCTAACCTATTGCTTTCCTTCCTTTGAATACCACATGGCCCTGGAACCGGCAGGAGACACAGAAATTATTAGCAACTTTAAATAATCCAAGAGTGATTTTAAAGTTCCCTAGGGTGGAATTGAACTTGTGTCACTCAGTTAGTTACTGGTTAAGTACAAGTGACCAAGCTTCACTCTCTGCTACAGGCATCACCCACCTGCTGTTATTCCAGATTCTCCTAGTCACCTACTTACATGTCTGCCCCACTATCCCACACCCGCTTCCTGTATCATTCTGCTTCAATTGTCCCTCGCACCTCTGGCTCATTACAGATCAAACACCTCCAGGACCTGTACAAAGCTGCCATGATCCACAGTCTATCATCTTCCTCACATCTTTCACTGCAGATCAGAGCTCTCCTTCATCCTATACAGCCCTGCAGTTATTCTGCCTTCAGTCACTGCTCGCTCCTCCCTCTCATTAGCGATCTGAACTGTCCACTCTTACTCACCATTTTATGATACTCCTCACTGTTTCTAGTGAAAGAACCCAATTCCTTTCTTATCAGAGATGGGGCCATGGCTGCAAAATTCAAATTAGGATCCACACTTTCCCAAAATTTGGGGGTGTTTGGATTCAAGATGTTGGTTTGGGTCCATCTACCTCCTCCCCTCCATTAGCTAAATTGAACAGGGAGGGGGCTGGCATGCAATCTCTGAGAACTTGGGAGGCCACAGAAGCTTCAGCTACCCCATCCTTCTGACACCCCATCTCCATATCCCTCACACGCTTGTGGATTCTCCTAGTGGCCCACTAGGTGGCTTCTGCCTTTCATCCCTCTGGTTCTTCCAGATCCCCAAGGGCGAAGTGCCAACCAGGATCCCAGCAGCTGCAGATTTAGGGACAAAGGATCTCTAAATCATTCCCAGTATGGAGTCGCTCCCATGGGCTACTGTCCAAAACACTCAGCTGGTCACATTTCAAAATGTAAACAGACAGGCCGTCACCCCTACTGCATGGTCCCTCTCCACGCAGATAAATCCCCAGCACCTCCTCCTGCTTTTCCTTCACCCACAACCTCACAGACAGAATTTCAACATTAAAACCAAAGCCAGAGAGTTGGATTCAGCCTATGGCTTCGGCCCTACAACAAGCTCCACAGGCTATGAACCCCCAGAGCTGTTGCCCTGTCACTTCTACTACATATCAGCCTCTCCACTCATCTTTTTCCACGCTTGCTCCAGCCGCCCGGTAACAGGACTTACCGCAGGGTGTAGTCTGGAGTAATGCAGAGGGCCTGATTTTCCCTGTGTCATAGGAATTCTCCTGCCAAAATGCTTGAGAGGAAATGAATCTAAGGAAAGGAGTTTGTGTCCTTCTCTGTTTAGCTTGTAATCTATTGTAGCAGCTAGCACCAGAGCCTGGATTTGTTCTTGTTACACGGAGTCACTCTAATCCTGGCAGGGGATTAGCAGAGCACATGGTATGAAAATGGGATTGATGGGGTAGAGCTCTCCTATAATCCAGAAGCACAAGACCGTCCCATAACTCAGACACACCGAACTGTGTGACTATTCCAGACCACAGAGGTGTGTCATGATGCCCCACATAGCTGACCATTGACCAACAGTCCAGTGTGGTTTCTATTTGCATCGCTTTCCGCGCTGTATATCAGACACGGAACTCTACTTCTTAGCATGGCAGACTCTGGGCAGTGGGGTGTCTGTAGATTCCTCTTAGTACTTGCCACCTCTGGACTCATGAACATTATAAAGCACCGAAAAGACCCCCAAATTCAGAGATCTAGGGCTGCCCCAAAACACAGGTACAAGAAACTACAGAGCTGTCCCAAATGATAGTGACTGCGGGTTTATCATAATGCTTTAATAGGGGGTAAGCCCTGGAACTGATGCAAGACTGCATCCCAGCACAGAGGGGCTGGACTCAGAGACTGTCTCCTAAACCAGGAGTCTGAAGGTGGGGGATTGTAAATATTAGGGGCACAGGTAAGAAGATCTGTCTAAAGCCAAAGGATAGGATGATGCCAGGCTCTGCCTCAGCTCAAAATTTAAGAACACAGAGGGCTGCCCCTCCTCCCAAGGCTCCATCCCCACTATCAAACGGGGAGAGAGAGCAAGTCTGACGGTAGGCAGAGGATGTCATTGAGCTAATCCTGCCTTTGCTGAGGATGCCAACTGCAGGCTGATCCATTTACTGCTGACCCTGTGAGGCTAACAGGATTTCCAGGTGTCCCTAATTTCTCCTGCACTGTTTTTACATGCTTCTTCTGGAGAGCAGGGGGCGCTGAGTGAAGGCGCAGAATCCTCACGTCCATGGCTGGATTGCCCAGGTAGACAATCCATGCCAAGCACAGCCCACTTTTTGCACTCCTCTTGCTGCCAGCGGGCAGGTGAGTGGATGCATTCCGAGTAAGCCTGTATTGGCACTGACTTCAGAGCCTGGCAGAGTGAAAGGCAGGTGGATTGTGGGAGCTGTAAATGCAACAGGCAGTGGAAGTGGGATGCTCAGCCTACCTTGGATTTAATTTTCCCATGATGCAATAGAATCCAGGCCACTTTCCAAGAGTGCAGCTGTAACCCCTGTGCCTTGTGCTGCGATATTTGATGTTAAAGTCTAAAGAAAGGCAGAGAAACAGGTGGGGAGGAGACATGGACTTTTGTTTGAATCCTCTGCTCAGCAGCAGAGCTAGAAAGGCCTAGAATCACCCACAGGAAGGGTCTGGGAGTTACTAGATATCCTTGGTAGCTGTTTCTGAAGCTGTATAGAAAGTTTCCATTAAGGGCAAGCAGGCTTGCAGGCCATACACATATTAACAATCTGACAGTTAAGCCACTCAAGGGGGTAGAGTTATAAGTACAGGCAATAAAGACAGTCCTGTGGATTCAGTGGCTGATCAATACAGGATCAAGAGATATTTCTGCTATGAGGGCTCTATCCCAATCCTGAACCACTTTGGATAGAGGCTACAGGTTTCCTATCTCATCAGGAGCTGAGGAGACCAGTGACCTATTCACCCAATGCCTGGAATGCTGCTAGCTGGAAGGTGCCTCAGATTTTAGCTTGCTGACAAGATTTGGAAATGTTTGAACAGGAACAGATATGCTGCATCTTCTCAAACTCAGAAGAACCTCAATGGCACACATTACACATTATGGCCACAGTATAAAGACTGAGAAGTCATCACTGAAAGATGAGAGAGGAATGTATTCATACATGGGTGCTAAAGTATTGAAAGTAAACGTCATGTTAAAATCTGACACTGAATATACCTGGCAGCAGAGTGGTAAGATTCCATGTAAGGAGCACCAGCAGATTTACAATCTAATAGCTTTTGTTTAGGAGCTTTTCATAAGCATTCCAAATACTCTCTGCAATATTTTTGCATGTGTTAAATATTTGTGTACTAAGAATTGTGGGGTACTCGGTTTGAAATGGGGGCTGTGATTAACTCCCACATGTGGGGCCTTGCATACAAGAGCTCTGAGGCTTAAATCTGTTAAATGTTTTCCAAAAAGACAAAACCCTGGCCTGTGCTTCCAGAGGTGAGGTGCAGGAAAAGCGAGTGGAATAGAGCGGTACATAATATAATCCCCAGCATGCATTGCACAAATGGTACCTGAACGCAGACTGCCACTTGTTACACAAGTTTCACGGTCTCTTTAAATACTGAAGCCAACCCCCTCTCCTGCACGGTGTAGCTGCAAGCACTATGTTGTATCAGATCACTCTTGTATGGGCTGAGCACCACCAGCTCAGAGCACAGGCGCCAACTTTCCCCGGTGCTGGTGGGTGCTCGTGCTCCCCCACCCCTGGCCCTGCCCCAACTCCATCCTTTCCCCACCCCTGCCCCACCCCCATTCCAACCTCTTCCCCAAAGTTCCCACCCCAACTCCGGCCCCTCCCTGCCCTTATTGGACCCTTTCCCCAAGTCCCCACCCTGGCCCCGCCTCTTCCCTGAGCGCCGCATTCCCCCTCCTCCCTTGGCAGAGAGGGGAGAGGCTAATGGGAACAGAGTGGGAAGAGGTTGGAATGCAATACCACAAGGGTCGGGACAGATGGGGCATTGTTGGGATGGAGGATCCTAGAGCAGAGGGGTGGCTGGGGTAGGTGGGAGCTCCCCATTGTATCCTGTATACAGCTGCTCCCTAGGCTCCAGGGTGTCCCTTCCCAAAATTTGCCCCTGTCATGGTATAATTCCCCACTCTGACCTTAGCGTCCAGTAGATGGGGTACCAGCATGAGTTCCTCTAAGCTCAATTACCAGCTTAGTACTTGTAGCGCTGCCACCAACCAGGAATTCCAGTGCCTGGTACACTCAGGTCCCCCCAAAACTTGGCCCGGGGACCCCCAAGGCCCAGTCCCTCTGGATCTTAACACAAGGAAAGTAAACCCTTGCCCTCACCGTTGCCTCTCCCAGGTTTCCCCTCCCTGGGTTACCCTGGAAGATCACTGTGATTCAAACTCCTTGAATCTTAAAACAGAGAGGAAAATTCACCTTCCCCCCTCCTTCTCTCTCCCCCTGCCAGACTCTCCGTGAGAGAGAAAGTAATCCTAACACAGAGAGAAATTAACCTTTCTCTCCCCCTTCCCTCCTTTCTCCCCACCAATTCCCTGGTGGATCCAGACCCAGTCCCCTGGGGTCTCACCAGAATAAAAAAAACAATCAGGTTCTTAACCAAGAAAAGCTTTTAATTAAAGAAAGAAAAAAACAGTAAAAATTATCTTTGTAAATTTAAGATGAAATATGTTACAGGGTCTTTCAGCTATAGACACTGGGAATACCCTCCCAGCCTAAGTATACAAGTACAAATTAAAATCCTTCCAGCCAAATACACATTTGCAAATAAAGAAAACAAACATAAGCCTAACTCACTTTATCTACTTAGTACTCACTATTCTGAGTACATAAGAGCCTGTATCAGAGAGTTTGGAGAGAAACCTGGTTGCACATTTGGTCCCTCTGAGTCCCCAGAGTGAACAACAACCAAAAACTAACAGCACACACAAAACTTCCCTCCCTCAAGATTTGAAAGTATCCTGTCCTCTGATTGGTCCTCTGGTCAGGTGACAGCCTGGCTCACTGAACTTGTTAACCCTTTACAGGCAAAAGAGACATGAAGTACTTCTGTTCTATTAACCCTTAACTATCTGTTTATAACAGCCCCCTCTGCCAGACTCCCTGTTTATCTCTGGCTCTTCCCACACACACTTCCCTCCCACATGCACCCACTCCTTGGGGGATGGAGTCAGTGACCTAGTCTCATCAGGGGAAATGTCTCACACGGAGCTGCACAAAGCTGAGCAGCTTTGGGTGCCTGAGTCTGGATGTGAGGGGCTAACTTTAGGCTGCTGTGTTTGAAAGTGCTGGCCACGGCCAGCCTTCTGCTGCGCGGCCGAGTGCTGTTCGCACTGTGGGCCTGGCTGTTCTGAGCACAACGGATGCCCTTTGGACACCTACCCAGCTAAGCGCACAAACTGAGAGGCCCCTTTCAAAATCAGCAACTCCTAAAAGTGAGCATTTACCTTACCAAGGTAAGGGTGCCAGATCCTTCAATTCAGTGGGGCTGCACCGATATACATCATCTCAGGATCTGACACATTGATGTATTTTCTAGGGCTGTCAAGTGATTTAAAAAAATTAATTGTGATTAATCGCATGATTAAAAATTTTAATCGTGACTAATCGTGTTGTTAATCAGAATACCATTTATTTAAATATTTTTGGATGTTTTCTACATTTTCAAATATATCAATTTCAATTACAACACAATATGAAGTGAATAGTGCTCACTTTATATTATGATTTTGGATTACTGTAAAAAAACAAAAGAAATGGTATTTTTCAATTCACCTCATACAAGTACTGTAGTGCAAACTATCATGAAAGTTGAACTTACAAATGCAGAATTATGTACAAAAAATTACTGCACTGAAAAATAAAACAAACAATGTAAAACTTTAGAGTCTACAAGTCCACTCAGTTCTACTTCAGCCAATCGCTCAGACAACCAAATTTGGTTACAATTTGCAGGCGATAATGCTGCATGCTTCTTGTTTACAATGTCATCTGAAAGTGAAAACAGATGTTTGCATGGCACTGCTGTAGCTGGCATTGCAAGATATTTACATACCAGATGTGCTAAAGATTCATAGAATATCAGGGTTGGAAGTGACCTCAGGAGGTCATCTAGTCCAGTCTGCTGCTCAAAGCAGGACTAATCCCTAGACAGATTTTTGCCCCAGATCCCTAAATGGCCCCCTAAAGGTTGAACTCACAACCCTGGGTTTAGCAGGTCAATGCTCAAACCACTGAGCTATCCCTCTCCCCCCTGGTTCACTTTCTTCATCTTCAACCACCATTCCAGAGGACATAGTTCTGCTCAATAACAATCCAAAGCAGAGCTGACCAATGCATGTTCATTTTTATCATCTGAATCAGATGCCACCTGCAGAAGATTAATTTTCTTTTCTGGTGGTTCAGGCTCTGTAGTTTCCACATCAGAGTGTTGCTCTTTTAAGACTTCTGAAAGCATGCTCCCCACCTCATCTCTCTCAGATTTTGGACGGCACTTCAGATCTTAAACCTTGGGTCGAGTGCTGTAGCTATTTTTAGAAATCTCAAATTGGTATCTTCCTTGCGTTTTGTCAAATCTGCTGTGAAAGTGTTCTTAAATCAAACAACATGTGCTGGGTTATCTTCCGAGACCGCTATAATATGAAATATATGGCAGAATGAGGGTAAAACAGAATAGAAGACATACAATTCTCCCCCAAGGATTTTAGTCACAAATTTAGTTAATGAATTATTTTTTAATGAGCATCATCATCATGGAAGCATGTCCTCCGGAACGGTGGCTGAAGTGTGAAGGGGCATATGAATATTTAGCACATCTGGCACATAAATACCTTGCAACATCGGCTACAAAAGTGCTGTGTGAACACCTGTTCTCACTTTCAGGTTACAATAGGGTGACCAGACAGCAAGTGTGAAAAATCAGGGTGCGGGTGTGGGGTAATAGAGGCCTATATAAGAAAAAGTCCCAAAAAATGGGACTGTCCCTATAAAATTGGCACATCTGGTCACCCTAGGTGACATTGTAAATAAGAAGCAGGCAGCAGCATCTCCTGTAAATGTAAACAAACTTTTTTGCCTCAGTGATTGGCTGAACAAGCAGCAGGACTGAGTGGACTTGTAGGTTCTAAAGTTTTGCCTTGTTTTGTTTTTGAGAGCAGTTATGTAACAAAAAAAATCTGCATTTGTAAGTTACACTTCCAGGATAAAGAGATTGCACTACAGTATTTGTATGAGGTGAATTGAAAAATTCTATTTCTTTTGTTTTTCATTATTACAGCACAAATCTTTGTAATAAAAAAATAATATAAAGTGAGCACTGTACATTTTGTATTCTGTGTTGTAATAGAAATCAATATTTTTGAAAATGTAGAAAAAATCCAAAAATATTTAATACATTTCAATTGGGATTCTATTGTTTAACAGTGCAATTAATTGCAATTAATTTTTTTGAGTTAATCGCATGAGTTAACTGCAATTAATTGACACCCCTAGTGTTTTCCTATCCCAGGAGTGAAACATCAGGCGCAGTGTCCTCAGTTCTCTAAGCTGCATAATTCCATATTAGTTTCCCCCACTGAACATGGGTTATTGCACCTGGCACCACTATGGGTGGATCTGTGGGGTCCTATGTGACCTCTGTGCTTGGGGATAGCTTTGGTTGTGGGGCAATGCAGTTTCCCACGTCCGCGCTCTCCACTAGGGATGCTTTCCAGTAGGTTGCAGCCACCCAGCCCTGTGACTTTTCTCTCTCTGCAAACAAACCAGCTCTTTATCAGGAAGCTGCAGCAGCTGGCTGGAGGCCTGTGGGGCTTGGAACTTTCCTTTCAGCCAGGCTGAATGGGGGTCACCAGTTACCAGGTAACTACAGGGACACGGCTCTGGTTACTTAGCAACCCTGCCTTCATCACCTAACAACTACTTTTGATATTGGCTGCCTGTTGCCATGGAGAATAAGGGATCAGTAAACAGAATGACTGGAGTCCACCTCAGGCCTGATACAATGCAAAGAAAGCTGAGAAAATAGGTATCGCTTCGGTTTAGGTATTTATAATTATTTACTATTTATACTGTGGCAATCCCTGAAAATGTGCTAGGCTCTGTACAGACATTTATAATCGATCCTAAAGCCCGGGTGTTGCTTTTCCTTTGCACTGTCATTGTTGTGTCTTTCGGCCAACCCTGCTCACAGGTGAAGAATCTAAGGAGTCCAGCAAAACTTTGCACGTCCTGGGGCTAACGTCTCTCTCTTTAGATCTTCAGGGAGCTTTTCTCCTAGGAGTCAAATGTTCATCACACAGCTGCTGTGGCAGTGCAGTGAACTTCCTACCAAGTGTTCCCTGGATGCAGCAAGATGCAAATTTCAGAGCTTCCCTCCTCCAAGTTCAGAGGGGTTAGAAGCCAGGATTTGAGTTCAGCCCTTTTTGGAGCTAGGGGTCCGCTGGGAGGTGGTTCAGAAGTGGATATGAACTTTCCCAAAGTTTGGGGGTGATCCAAACCAGAGTGTTGATTCCTGTGGACCTCTGGTATGTGGGTGATTGAGTCGTTTGATAGTGAGATCAGCTCACAAGAGAGACTATGAATCCTGAACCAAAATAGTACATTTAATGATTTAATTGTGTCCATTTTTTCTAGGCCATTTTCACTATTGATTTTACTGATTTCAGAGTAAGAGGTTTTCCATTGACTTTAACCAAGTTCTTCCCCAGCTTTACTGATTAAAACAGGCTCCCAAGCTGCCATTGTTCTGTCTCTTCTCCCGCTCCTGCTTCAGAAACTCAGGGACGTGATCTACATTCCCCTCTTGCTTCATTTGCAGTCACCTACCCTCAGCAGATCCCGAGCACACTGTTATTTCTAAAGTGCTGTAAGGGCCATGACTCTTTACTGTTGACCGGGTCAGGTGCCATACGAGACTGAAATCTCTGCCCTACAGCGTTTACCCGATTCCACCGCCTTTGCAGTGAGCATCTTTCAGTTGACTTCAATGAGAGTTGGATCAGGCCGTGAAAAGCCCCAGGTGGATCCAGTACAGACCAATGCAAACAGAACAAAGCCAGGCTGGCTCCTGGACAGTGCAGCTGGGGCTATGGGCTCACATGAGCTAGGAAGCTGATCCCAGCATCCAGGGCAGCATAAGCAGGCATGAAGTGAGGAGTGGGCATAGGGCACAGAGGAGGTAGTCAGGAGGGAAGCATGGGTGCAAGGCAGGTGTTAAGGTGTCTGTGGCTGAAGATTGGCATTGAAAAAGCATCTTAAAGTAGGAGACACTTCTGAGAATTTGATCCTGAGTGATAAGGCCACTGTTGTCCTGAGACTGCACGGACACCTATCTCTGTGCCTTCGCCAGGACTGCGCAGGGGTAGCTGAGCTCAGAGAGTGGAATGTTAATCACCTGCCTGGTATGCCTGCAGCAAGCCCAAGACCATGTGCATTTTGAAGGGATTTATTTAGAGGCTCATGGAACACCCAGCAAACATTCATCGGGCTGTCTCCATTTGACAGGAGTGTGTGTTGTTCCCTTTGCTGTGATATCGGCAACAAAACAGGGAAACAAACCATGCCTGATCTCTAGGGTATAAAGTGGACATCCTGTACACATGACGTTAGCAGGACACACGGTCTGTCGGTCAGGATGGATATAGAGCTGTTAGCAAATCAGTGCCATGTTTTTGCACTTGTCTCTTTCATTTTGTTCTCTCTTTGGCTTTGCTAGTTTACAGGAATGGCCCAAGTAATTGATTTGGTACCATGGCCTGAAGATGGACATCCTGTCTACACGGCCCCAGGTGTGCTACTGCCCCTGGACCCTAAGAAGGTCATGCTGGCTGGAGTAAAGGACAGGCTTTTCCACCCAGACCTGCCAACCTTACGGCAAATGGACATGGACTCAGCAGGGAACAAACTCCCAGATGAACACTCCAGGACAACCACTGTGTGCACCAAAGGTAATGATACCACTGGGCTTTGATATACTCTGTTGGGAGGCAATATGGGCCTGGAGAGAATGCACTGGATGGGGACTCCGGAGAATGGGTTTTATTGGTAGTTCTACCAATGAGTCGCTTCAGTTGGCCCATCTGTAAAATGGAGAAAATGATCCTCACTCCCTTTGTAAAGCACTTTGAGATTTGGGGCAGAGAAGCGCTATATAAAGTGCTAGGTATCGCTGTTGCCTGTGGCAGATAACACCACTATTTCTCAAGCTCTGACATTATCCTATAAAACAGCAGCCTGGTTTTCACAGGTGCTGAGTCCCTGCAACTCCTAGGGAAGTTAACGTGAGCTGCAGTTGCTCAGCACTCTAGAAAGTCAGGCCGCAAGGTCTCCGTCTACCTGCAGCCACTGGTAACCCAGAGCACTCTCGTAACCTAGGTCACATGGAAACTGTGGTGTGGAACTAAGGTGACCTTCTGTAATGTCGTGCAGTGTCTGTGCACCAGGCGAGTCCGGCATAACCAGAGGGACTCAGCAAAATACACAGCCTGCCCTTGACTGCTTTACTGATACTTGTATGAAGTGTGCTACTGGTGCACAGACAGACAATTCTACCACTCTGTATTCCAATTAAGATTAGACTGGTTTCAGTAATAAAGCCCTCCCATCCCAGGGTAACTCCTCACTTATATGCATGCACTTGCAACTTGGCATAGCCCAGGGGTTCTTCTGTAATCTTTGCCCTGGCTCTAGAGAAAGATGGTTTAGATAATCCTTAGTCCTGCCAGGAGGGCAGGGGACTGGACTAGATGACCTTTCGAGGTCCCTTCCACTTCTAAGATTCTATGGGCTCACCTGAGGTTTGCAGAGCTGGGCACCTTGTGGTCTCTAGGCTTATCCCTGAACCCACAGCCAGCAGCTTTTCAGTTCTTTTTGGAAGATGAGACCCTATGGCCGCTCCTCGGAGGCCAGGCCTGGATTCCTTCTTACAGGAACAGCTCCCCATTCACTATCTGCGGTTCAGATTAGCGACAAGAAAACCAGGTGTGTTTGTCCTAGAAAAATGGAGGGCGAAAAAAATCAAAGCAAGTAAAAGTTAAGCAGAATAAGACATGACTGTCTAGACGTCACAAAGTCTACCCAGCCAGGCCAAATCCCACAGTAAGTGTCTATTGATAAGTTCCTTTCAGCTCGGCAATGGCCTAGATTGCTCTTGCCAGCAGCAGGCTGGGTTCGGTTAGTTCCAATGCACGTCTCCCCTTAGCTAAGGTTTGTATCCTCTCTATTTAATAGATTCCAGCTCCTTTGTCAAAGGCCTGGTCTATACTGGGTGGACGGGGGGGTTGATGTAAGATACGCAACTTCAGCTACAGGAATAGCGTAGCTGAAGTCGACCTATCTTATTTCAACTTACCTCCCGTCCTCACGGCGCGGGATTGATGGCTGCGGCTCCCCCTGTCTACTCTCCTACCGCCGCTCGCTCTGCTGTAGTTCCAGAGTCGACGGGAGCGTGTTTGGGGATCGACATATCATGTCTAGACGAGACACAATAGTTTGATCCCCCATAGATCAATCGCTACCCATCGATCCGGCGGGTAGTCTGGACATACCTTTAGGGTGTCAAAATCCCTCCTTGCAATGTCAACCCTCCAACCCAGCCTCCCAATTAGCACTGAGACATCGTTCATTAAGTGAGAGCAATTCCTCCCCAGTTAGCAGCTTCGGGGTAGTTAGCATATCAGAGTTATTTTCATGCTCTCTAGGGGCTTGGGGAATACACAGTTAACAATAGTTTCAGAGTAGAACATAAGAACATAAGAACAGCTATACTGGGTCAGCCCAAAGGTCCATCCAGCCCAGTATCCTGTCTACCGACAGTGGCCAATGCCAGGTGCCCCAGAGGGAGTGAACCTAACAGGCAATGATCAAGTGATCTCTCTCCTGCCATCCATCTCCATCCTCTGATGGACAGAGGCTAGGGACACCATTCCTTACCCATCCTGGCTAATAGCCATTTATGGACTTAACCACCATGAATTACACCATGAAGTAGCAGCCATGTTAGTCTGTATCTGCAAAAAGAACAGGAGTACTTGTGGCACCTTAGAGACTAACAAATTTATTTGAGCATAAACTTTTGTGGGCTAAAACCCACTTCATCAGATGCATAGAATGGAACACACAGAAATGTCCTTCTAAAGGTGTGTTTTGGCTTCCTGGCAAGATAACTGTTCCCACTATGACTGTGAGCAAATGTTCCCCTTTGAAAAAGAACGGTTAGCATTTAAAATGTCACCGCCTGGTCGACAGTGCCTTTGTTTTCCTGCCTGAAGGACTGGGGTAGCGTATTTCCTTTACCTTGTCTATACACAGAAGTTGATTTGAATCAGCTGAACCGAAATCATTTTAAAAACTGATTTAGGGCTTGTCTATATGGGGAAATTTATCAGCATAATTATACAAAGCATTATAAAGGGGTTAAGCTAAACTGGAAAAAGACACCTTCTGGAATAAGGGTGTGGCTTGCTTCACTCAGATAATCAGCACCTGAGTTAGCCTAGTCTGGGTATGAACAGTCACACTACAAAGCCTTACTGCATCCTCACTGGGTCTGAACTCACCTGTGTGCGTCAAAGACTCCTCAGGGCACATCCTGGGGGTCTTTGTGGGGCAGAGCACTGAACTGCTCTGTGAGACTTTCCCAGTGAATTTGTGGAAGAACTTAGAACCATAGACTATCAGGGTTGGAAGGGACCTCAGGAGGTCATTTCATCCCATCCCCTGCTCATAGCAGGACCAATTCCCAACTAAATCATCCCAGCCAGACAACTTGTCTGTTTAACTGGGCACAGGAGGGGATTGTGGGAAGGCACTGGACAATGCTCAGCACTCGAGGGGTTTAGCCTGCATCCTCGCTGCACCCATCTACACTAACATACCCATTCTTGTTAGCATCGCTGGAGGAGCACCTGGGGTGGCAGGCTTCCGAGGCAGTCTAGCATACTGAGGGCCTCCACGGCCCCGTCTGTGCTGAAGTCTCAACACAGTTCCTGCTAAGCTGTTTTTTAACACTATTATTTATTTGTAGTATTTCAGAAGAGTCTAGAGGCCTCAACAAACATCAGGGCCCAGTTGTGCTAGGTTCTGTGCAAACACATAGTGAGATACACTCCCTGGTTCAAACAAAGACAGATGCAGTGTGGGAGGGGAAACTGAGGCAAGGATCGGTGATGTGACTTGCCCAAGATCACCCAACAGGTCAATGGCCAAGCCAGGCAGGAACCAAGGTCTCTTGACTTCTAGCCTGGTGTCATACTCACTAGACAACACTGCCCCAGAGTGGTTTTAATCAGCAGAGGTGGAGCCAAACTGTTTTAAAGCCATTTTCTAAAGCCCCATTCAGACTGTTCCATTGCAGGACCCCAGGGGTAGCCTTTGGGATCTAGGATCACTTCTAGTTTCCAAAAAATGTTGTAAAATAGTTTGGCCCTGTGCCTGCACTGGCTGGCCAGCTGTCTGGGGCAGTTCAAACACAGTTTTCAAACAGGCTCCAAAGCCCAGTGCTTTGTCTTGGATACACTCCTGGGCCATACTGGTGGGCTAGACCAAGCCTGCTCTCCACTCTTTGGAAGTGACCAAGAAGGCCATGCTTCTCATTTCTCTCCCTTCTGTTTCCTGCAGAGGATTTTGCCAATGCATCCTTCACTCTGGTGGGAGTCCCCAACAAGCGCCTCCCGTCCCTGGTGAGTCACTTCAGCCAAATGAAGCAGCATTATGAGGAACACTCACACATCTGTTGACTTTTGGTCTAAGTCCTGGCATTCGTATAACCCACTTGTGCCTTCCCCGCCCTGTAAACGCAAGCCTGAATATCATCCAGATCCACCTCTGTGTAAGCATTGAAGGACCTTCAAACATGAGCCAGCATCAGCTGTTTGCTCGGCCCTGTGCAAACAAATAAAGAGCTACAGTCCCTGTTCCAAGGCACGTACAATCCAGAACAGGTACAGGTACAGACAAACCAGCTCATGTCATACACTAGGATAATGTTCTGGAATTTGACAATCGGTTTCCACCACTGGTTCCCAGTTTGTCCTCCAACTGGGGATGAAAAGAACATGGCTGCTAGTAGACAGAGCCAAATCAGTTTCAATACCAGCTACAAAAACAAGGCAAACACCTCCTTTCAACCAGGGCAGAGCATCCCATCTGGCACGGGTGTCAAACCGATTGGTCCATTTGTTTTCAGCCTTGGTTGAAGGAAGATGCGGGGAGGGGACCTATGGCTGACATCTGTTGCCCTTGTCTATACTGGACTATTCAATTTTCCCACCATTGCTACCATCAACACAGTTCTAGCAGCAGGAGCCTGAGTGTAGACAGGGCACCTGCATCCTTTGGTATCTTAACCACCATGTTGGACAGAACCTGGGCAGGATTAGATGACAGGTAGTTAAAACACCGGCAGAGGCTACTGAAAAAGAAAAATAGTCCAACTCTAGGAGAATGGTTCAAAAAATATGGGAGGTGGTTATTATGGAAAAAAATAATGCATCAATTACATACTGTGCTGGGGTGTGCTCCTGTGACAGGATGTATAAACTCCTCACTGGACAGAAAGGGTTAAAGAGCAGTTCTGGGCTCGGGCGATCCCGCCCCTGTGCCCTTGCAGAGCATGCGCCAATTGGGGAGCCGGTTCAGTTGGGGTAGGGAGGAGTTGCTCTGAGAGTGCTGCAGGAGGCTGTAGCAGGATCGGGAGAAGGAATGGCAGTGAGCGGCAGTCCTTGCGGGCCGAAGCCGGGTAGGCAGCTCGTGAGATAGCACTTATGGGGACTAACAGCAGCATGCTGTAGGAAAGAGGGTGCTAGGAAGTGACCCAGGGAGGCTGACTTGACATGCCCCAGGGTGGAAGATGCTGGATGGGCTTTACAGGGCCCTGAGTTAGAACCCAGTAGAGGAGGAAGGCCTCGGTTCCCCTACCCCTCCTACTGCAGCCACTGGGCGCTGGACCATGGACCCGGACCTGTTCTCAGCTCCCCACACTGGCCCTGAAAGAGTTGTATTAGGCCAGGTGGGTCCAATCAGCCAATTACGCTGCAAAACAAGGAGATTTAGGCTGTATGGAGAGTGCTAATTAGAGGGAAGCTCACCTATGAGGGGACAGGCAAGGCTTCTATAAAGCCAGGAGTCTGGTAACAGTGAAGGCTGCAGAGAGGCCTGAAGTTTGTCTCCATGAGGTAGGAAGGAGGAACAGGAACACCTGAGAAAGAGGCTACCTAGCAGCCTTAAGACAGGGGGTCTGACTAGGAAGACTTCACTGGAGAATGAAAAGCTCGGGGAAGCATGGTAGGACATAGTCCAGGGAAAAAAGCGCTAAAGAAGACGTAGCCATAACCCTTAACTGCTTGCTGTAGGGCTCTGGGCTGGAACCCAGAGTAGAGGGTGGGCCTAGGTCCCCCTACCTCCACTGCAGAGTGCTAGGGGCAGTGAATAGGAAGACTGCTGGAGTGACACAGGACAGCGAGTGTGAGGCCTTCCTGATGCTGCTTATGGAGAGAGACTTTGAAAGACCCGCCCTGGAAGGGGGATCACAGTGGGACCTGGCAGGAGAGGTGAGCCATGAAGCCACATTGCAACTCTGTGAGCAAAAGAAGAGCTGCCAAAGTGGAGGAAGAGAAAGGAGGTGCTGAACCAGATGCAACTAATCCTTAGAATTGCCAGAAGGAGGCACCACCCAGCAGTGAGCAAAGTGCCCTGTGAGACATACCCAGCAAAACAGAAGATAAATAGATACTGATATTTTGTTACCATTTATTCAATACTCAGAGTACACTCACTTGCCCAAAAAACAGCACATCTGTCCAATTTTTTTGAATATTAACATTTGACAGACATGCCTAGTCTGTTAAATGTGTGTAATCAGAGATTTCAGTCAATAAAAATCACACACAAAACCCCCACAAACAGCAGATGTTCCCCACTAGGATGCCCAAGTGGCTTGCACCACAGAAGGCTGAACTGCTGGTGGGAGAAGTGGGAATTTTTAAGGGGAAAAAATATCTAAGCCCTAATTCTCATTTGTACTAAGGCCACTTTCAGCTCTCTAATGTCTTAAAGGGTTTTTCTGCTTGTTTAAGAACCCTTTGCACCATCTTAGCATAAATGAGACTCAGGGCTGTAATGTAGACACATTCTTGGACAACTGGTGGTGAATATCCCCTTGTGATAAGGACATCAGCTGCCATGTGGGGCAGGACTCATTGCTGAAAGGCTTTGGGGAAGAACTGTGTTGATAAGAAGGGATTTAAGGGAGGAGAGGGGAAGAAGGAACAGTGGGATTGGGAGTGGCAGGAGAAGAAAAGGTGTAATTGAAATTGTAAATACAATTGTTTCTTTATGATAGATTTGGCCCAGATTTCTCGGGGCTGTGGGTCTTGTTCTCTCTTCGGGCACTGGGGGGCAGCTTCAGCTCAGTTTTGCTTCATGGCTCTCTCTGCCAAGGCTTAGCTTTCTCAGAAGCTAGTTACGTGTGAAGAGCAAACAGAGAGAAAGAGGGACTCATTTCTAATCTCACCCTATGCCATACTTCCCATCAGAGCTGGATTCATCCGGCTTTTACTCCAAGTTCTGTTAAGCTTCAGTCTTTCCTGTTTCAGAACAGGAGCGAGTCGTTTGCAGTTACTTTTCAGCTCACACTCTGACTAGTGAAATTGGTGGCCTCTGCGTTTTTTATTACCATGTGCCATATCTGTGGGGCCTAGAGATTAAGGCAGCAGGGCGGTTTCTACGGGTAGTGTTATCTGAGGATTTTAGAAGCCAAAGTAAGCTCAGAGAGCAGCCAGTCATAAAAAACATTAGAGAGGTAAGCAGTGGTGGTTTTGCAGTGGAAGGAGGTAAGGATCCTGGATGCCACCATAAAAAGCTGGTTGCCACTCATTTCAGCTGCTCAAACCCCAGATGAACCCCAGAAATGGGATCATTTTCAGGGCTGGTAATATGATGCCAATGCCGCAGCTGACAGTCCTTGGCAGAAAGGGGCTTCTCATTGCGTATTTATTGGCCTATTCAAAGACACTATGTTGTGTACTTTTAGTAACCAATGCAAATACGAACATTTTCTCTGTGTAAAGGCCGTGTGTGATGGAGTGGACTGAGCACAGGAGCCAGGAACCTCCGATGTCTAATCCTGGCTTTGACGCTGACTGGCTTTGATCATTCACGTTACTGCTCCTCAGTTGTTCCTATTTGTAAAATGGGGATTGTCAAGGTATCTTTCCCACTTTGAACTTTAGAGTCCAGAAAGTGGGGACCTGCGTGTACCCTTTAAGCTTAATTCCTAGCTTAGATCTGATAGCGCTGCCACCAACCAGAAATTCCAGTGCCTGGTACACTCTCTGTCCCCCAAAACCTTCCCTGGGGGACCCAAGACCCAAACCCCTTGAGTCTTAAAACAAGGGAAAATAAACCATTCCCCCTCCCTTCCCCTTCCCAGACTTTCCCCTCCCTGAGAGATACACTGATCCAAACTCCTTGGATCTTAAAACAGAGAGAAATTAACTTTCCCCCCACCTCCTTTCCCCCCACCAATCCCCTGGTGAGTTCAGACCCAATCCCCTTGGGTCTTAAACAAGAAAAAAAAATCAATCAGGTTCTTAAAAAAGAAAGCTTTTAATTAAAGAAAGAAAAAGTAAAAATTATCTCTGTAAAACCAGGATGGAAAATGTTTACAGGGTCTTCAGCTTATATAGACTAGAGGGACTCCCTCCCCCCTAGCCTAAGATACAAGATACAGCAAACAGAGGTAAAAATTCTTCCAGCAAAATACACATTCACAAGTGAAGAAAACAAACATAAGCCTAATCCACCTTTTCTAGCTAGTACTTACTATTTTGAACATGAGACTATTTCAGAAAGATTGGAGAAACCAGGTTGCACATCTGACCCCTCTTAGTCCCAAGAGCAAATGAAGAACAAAACAAACAGCACAAACAAAGACTTCCCTCTACCAAGATTTGAAAGTATCTTGTCCCCCGATTGGTCCTTTGGTCAGGTGTCAGCCAGGTTCACTGAGCTTCTTAACCCTTTGCAGGTAAAAGAGACGTTAGCCCTTACCTGGCTGTTTATGACAGGGATAATACTTGCCCTGTCTCAGAGTTACTATGGAGGTCGATGTTACTTGACAGTTCTGTAGCACTTTCTATTGCAGGCTCTCAAAGTGCACTGCAGGCACCGATGAGCTGATCTGCGTAAACCCTACAAGGCAGGTATCTATTAGCAGCTCCATAGCAGTCCCCCAGATGGTGGGACTGAAGCCCAGCGAGGTTAATGAGACATGGCTGTAGGTTCAGCAGGGAGCACTAGCAGATCTGCTGGCTCCCTGTACTCTCCCTTGGCCCAGATCCTCAGAGATGTTTAGCTGCCCAACTCCCACTGAAATCCTTTAAGGATCTGGGCCCTTAAGTGCAAGATTGTTCTTCCCCCATTAATCAGTTAAGGTTGACGAGGCTTTGCCAAGTCTATAGCATTACACATATTTGCTGCATAAAAATAAGCCAGCTAGCCGAGACTTTGGAGTCAGGCCCGTGCCAGATGGATGTGGATCAGTCTGACTATAGGCGCTGACTTCTGCTCCTGCTGGTGGGTGCTTGACCCCCCTCTGCCCCTGACCCCACCTCCACTCCACCCCTTCCCCCAAGTCCCCACCTCTGCCCTGCCTCTTCCCACCCATGCTCCGCCTCCACCCCACACCCACTCCACCCCTTCCCCCAAGTCCCCACCCTGCCCTGCCTCTTCCCACCCCTGCTCCGCCTCCAACCCACCCCCATTCCACCCCCTTCCCCCAAATCCCCACCCCGCCTCTTCCCCCCTGAGCATTCTGTGACCCCGCTCCTCCCCCTCCCTTCCTCCCTCCGAGAGCACTGCCAAACAGCTGTTTGGCAGCGGGCAGAAGTGCTGGGAGGGAGGAGGAGGAGCAGGAACGTGGTGCACTCAAGGGAGGAGGCGGGAAAGGCAGGGGAGAGTTTGGTTGCCAGGGGGTGTGGAGCACCCGCTAATTTTTCCCCATGGGTGCTCCAGCCCCTGAGCACCTACACAATCAGCGCCTATGAGTCTGACTGTAAAAGGATACCAGACAGCGCTGGATTTTCTACTTGCTGGCTGCAGATTAGGGGGAGGGGACTAACCTCTACTGTTGTATTGGCCTGCAGGTCAACAGCGTGGATGGGATGCAAAGGGTTCAAAATGGTTGCTGAGCACCCAGCTGGGAGTCTGGAGTAACCTCTCTCTTGTGCTTTGCTACTCAGGGGATGACCGAGCTGGGCCAGTCGCTCACTGCAAGGTACCGAGCAGGGAAGATGGCTCCTCTCACTCCCAGCACTAACCACGAGGAATGGCCAAGCTACACACGGGCTATGGATGACTGGTCACGATTCATTTCCTCTGCTGGAGAATTCAAGCTACCCAGCGTGAATAAGAAAGGTACAGCCAGGCACATGGTAGGGGCAACGCCTCCCTTTGAAGGAAGGGAAAAGCCAGCGTCATTTCATCTCTTAGATAGGCAGCTCTGCGGCCTCCCTGCCTGCCTGCCTGGGAGACCAATTCAGCTGCTGCCTAGTCCTCTTGAGGTCCCTGTTGGGGTTTAAATGACTGGCGGCTCTTTCAATGAGCAAGGTGAAGCCAGACCAACACTTCACTGATAAAATTACAGCCGTGATATTGACCATCACGACACCATGGGAGCTCTGAGGTATTGTATGTGCCACTGCCGTCTGGCTCTGCCAGGGGGTTGTAAGGGTGGCATTTCCACATGTGCACATGTTGCATCAGAGCCAACCCATATGCACAGTAAACTGTCCTCTCTTTTTGGAATAGCCATGCTGTCAGATCAGGGCTACAGAGCCAGCTGGAAATATAGATGAGCTGGATGCAAAAATCCATTCCCCCACCTGTATTTTCCTGAATGACTTGCTAATACCCAGAGCCCTGTAGAGAATGTGATTGTGCAGAGTTTTATTTTTAATTGCCACATCTGTGGTATTCAAGATTCTTACCTTTCATAGTAAAAATATTAAATCTCTAATCCTGGTGGCGGCAAAGAAAGCTTTCTGGGCGTGGAATGAATGTAACCAGTGCAGTGACTCAGCTTCTTCAGAAAGGTGCAAAAGCTCCCATTTGTCTCCATGGCCTGTTAGCTCAGGAACTGAGTGATGACAAGTCAACACCAGTTTGCTGATCACTTTCGCAGAACGTGCTTCCTCCAAACCACCCCCAGATGTAGTACAGAAATTGGCAGCAAACTGGACAGGGCAGATTTGAAGGCAGTATAAAATAAAATGAAATTAATATGTGAATATATTAGACAAGGGTACCCAGATGCTCTGGAGATGGGCACCACAGCAGTACCGGGCTGGCTGGGGCAGTGAAGGGGAAAGGACAGGAGGGGCCATTGCTTTACTATTTCATTTTACACAGACACTAGCAAGTAGCTCTCTTGGCAGCACAAAGACCCTCAGTTCGGACATACTGACTGGAGCTCCCTCCCTCCTCCCTCAGCACACACAGGGGGGCAGAAATATGTTAGGCTCTTGCTGCCAACCTTGGAGGACAGGCGTCTAGAGCGCAGGTGGGATATTCACAATGAGGAAGTCACTCTTTTCGCATTCCCATTGGTTGCCATGCTGTGTTCTCCCAGGATGCTGTGCTGCCTGGGTATTGTGTAGGGCTATCGATTAAAGCCATAATTAAAATATTAGCATGTGAGAGGGCTGGGGTCACTAGTGATAATACCATGTGCACCGTTCTCTCTCCCCCCCAGTGCTCGGGTTCAGCTGTTATGCTGTTAGGCACTTAAAGCCAGATGTGTCTCAGATGTGGAGGGTAAGTTCTCCTTGCTACTGAATCGTGATGCAGCTGCTGCCTGCTGAGAGCCCTGAGGGATCACACGGTGCCTGGGGGAAAGTGGGATTTATGTTTAACCTCCTCAAGACAGGCATTTTGCATCAGCCCATGGGATATCAGCCACAACTGCCCCGTCCTTTCCGTACCGCTCACTCAGCTGGAGGTCCCAGCTAGAGGGGAGGGGGATTCTAGGAGTTGCCGGTACGGAGAAATTGAGACCCACTGGGTTAGTGGAACACTGCCATGGGCAGGAGGTCAGACCAGATGATCACACTGGTCCCTGCTGGCCTTAAAGTCTGAGTCTAATTCACTTCCAGAGCTGGTGGGCTGATGCTGGGGAAGGCTCTTAGTGTAGCTTCATAAACAGGGGAGGAGGAAAGGGCCTTTCCTTCATAGCCTTCCAGACTCCTAGCCCCCTCACATAGGGCTCTCAGATTTCTCTTTTACCAGCTAGGACTCGAGTTCATAGCCCACGCTGGATTTTACCACTGCAGGGAATTCCACTTCACCATCCCCCAACCCACAGGCTGCCCTGGGATCCACTACTCCAGCCCCCCCAGCCTGACTCTCCCCACGGGCACAGTTACAGATACGCTCATGCCCCAGTGTGTGTGCACCGGGGGGCTGCATGGATACAAGTCAGGCCCCTTGGGCGATTTGGGTCCAGAGCTGTAGGGAAAAGCTGTCTGGCAGTTAGCATGGGGAAGGGGAGGTCAGGAGAAGGAAAGGAGCAGGCAGCTGCCAACTGGCAGGAGTATCTTTATAGTACCAACACCGGCTCATCACTAGCAGAAGCAGTAACAGCCCTGGGCTGCCTAACTCACAGGAATTGAACAGGAAGCAGCTCAGAAGTTCTACGTTTCCTTCACAGTAATAAACCCCCACCACTCCCAGACTGGACCTTCTAGCCTGAAAGCTTCTAGCCTGCTCTACTGCACATTCCCTCGCCACTAAAATGCAGCCACCGCTGGGGTGGAACACGGCAACCCTTCTGCACCTGCCAAAAGGTTTTTTGCTCTTGTTTCAAGATGGGAAGGTCTAACAAGACGTTAGATTTTACATCTCGTTTGAGCAACTGTGACCCTGGGCACCAGAGGCAGACAGACCTTGCAGTCCCTTCTAACCCTATGATTCTGTGATTGGCTCAGGCCTGCCTGGGACAAGAGCGCCACCTATTGAAACATATGCACCACTGTCGACATCAGCAGGATTTGCCATGATTATATCCCATCCAAGGTGTGACCTGTTCTAGCACTTCTTAGTTCCAGGTCTCACCGTGTTTTGGAAGGAGATCTTCCCCAGTCACAGAAAAGGTTTCTAGGTATCTTTATTCTTGGGAAATACAGTTTCAATTCCTTCTCTTGAGACTAATGCAACCTGCCAATATAAATCAGATGTGACTCGACTGAAATCAACAGAATGACATGGGGGTAAAACAGGTGGGAGAGGAGAATCAGGCTAGGGGACTAGATTCTACATTGGGCACCCAGCAAGTCATCCAGGGGCTGCTATGGAAACCAACAGGAAACTGGACATCCACATGTAGTGGGCAGGAGAGGCTGGACTCTAGTGCAGTGGTGCCCAAACCTTTCCTCTTACCCCCCACCCCCTTACCAGTAATGGAACACGTCTGTGCCACCCCGGGCCAGGAGTGGAGTCACGGTCAGAGGCCAAGCCCAGAGCAGAGTGATGCACCCGCCCCCTCTCCCGTGGGGGCTGGCCTAGGCCCCACCCTGCTCCTCAGATGTTCCTCTATGCCCCCGTAGGGGGGCACGCCCCACAGTTTGGGGACCACTGCTGTGGTGGCTGGACAGGTGGCAGCAAAGGGGTGCAGATGGGGGGGTGCTACTTGGCTAGAGTGGCCATCTCTGACTACCCTCCCTGCTCTGCACTGTCCCTCCAGTACTGCCTCAATCAGAACCCCAGCCTGGACAGATATGGACAGAAGCCCCTCCCTTACAACAGCACGTGAGTAGCCCCAGGCTCCCCAACCTAGACCACCCTTGTAACCCCTCTGTGCCCTTCTGTGACTCACCCCATTTTCTGATCCTTTGCAGCAATATCTTCAGGAGCTTTGGGTCAGCTTACAGGTAAACTGCAGAGACGCTTCTGAATTAAGCAAGTGGGCCAAGGCCAGTAGTAAAGGGGGGAAGATTCGGGGGGACACAAGGGTGGGGAGTGCATGGAGGGAGGTAATGTGCTATCTCACCCTAGGGAAGTTGGCTGTAGGGAAGGAGGAGAGTAATTTGCCTACAGCTCCTTATCAGCCTCCCTCTGCCAGATTTCCCTGAGGGCCAAGATGGTAAACTCCATACTCGCCCTGGGGGACTACGCAGCTGAAGAACTGCTTGCCCATGGAAGGAAGAGGTTCAGAGTCTGGCTCAGAAGCCAGCACCATCACCGGCCTCAGCTGGGGAGGAGACAAATGCCCCATGCACCCCAGTTCTGATTTGCAAGTGCTAATAGGATTCTGCATGCGCACACACAATCAGGGGACCAGCTCTCCTACTTTGGCTTGCTGAGGGATGGGATAGTCCTAACCCAACCGGCCTTTGGCCTAGCCTAAATTTGGACAACACAATGCTACTGTGCAACTCTGCCATCACACTGGACTGCTGGCAAAAAACCTGTCCCCATCATGAGTCTGTGCAGAAAGCTAGCACACACAGGGAAAGCAGTTAGTGAATCATGCATCCCCCATTGCCTTGCAGGTTAACATCTTTGAGCCTGTAAGAAGCACACATGCATACCATGGCTGTAAAGACTTTACAAACAGCATTGTGGCTACTGAAGCAGAGTATATTAATACCACACTGTGGCCGAGAAGTTTAAAGCACAACACTCACGGACTTTAAAAGTTGTGGTCCTTACACCAAGTGCAATTCCTCCTCCTTGGCAATCACTAGTATTCTGCTTTAATGTCCAGGATTGCTGTAACTCAGGGGGTTCTCAAACTTTTCTACTGGTGACCCCTTTCACACATAAGCCTCTGAGCGTGACCCCCCTTATCAATTAAACACACTTTTTAATGTATTTAACACCATTATAAATGCTGGAGGCAAATGGGGGTTTGGGATGGAGGCTGACAGCTTGCGACCCCCCCTCATGTAATAGCCTTGCCACCCCCCAAGGGGTCCCGAACCCCAGTTTGAGAACCCCCGCTGTAACTAGACCAGCATGTAGGTGTATGGAAGTGTAGCTTGTTGTGACTGCAGTCACAGGTTATATATGTTTGTTTGTTTTTCCATTTGCAGTCTCTTGCATTTCACTTCTCCTCCCCTGCATGCTATTAACCTAGCACGGGCTTTCCCGAGGGATTTTTTTGTAATTGAAATAAATCCATTTCAGGGCACATGCTTTGCAATAAATCAGATGCCCATTCCAGATAACGCCAGTTAGATGTATGTGCTCAACACTGATCCCCTGCCAACATGAAGTAATTTGCATGTGTATAGACGGAGCATCTACTTCTGTGTGCATGCAAGCCATTCGCATCAACATAGAGATTTCTACAAGCTCCTGCTAGATGAGAGAGAGGGGGCCTGGTAGCCTAGGACAAGACAACAGTTGCCTGACTAGTTGGATCCAATATTAAAGGCAGGGGCATGTTTACTCTGCACTTTCGAGGAAGCGAATAGCTGTGCCATAAGCTGGATCCCTAAGAAGAATAGGGAGGAGAGGTGAGGTAGAAGGGACAGAGAAGAGACATGGGCAGAGCCACCCAGAGGGTGCGGCAAGTGGGGCAATTTGCTCCAGGCCCTGCAGGGGTCCCGCAAACCCTGGCCCAGCAGCGGTCCGGGTCTTCGGCAGCATTTCGGCCGCAGGGGAGCCATCAGTCAGAGGTGAAAGTAAGCCAGTACAGGCCGGTACGGTGTATCGGCAA
This sequence comes from Gopherus evgoodei, assembly GCF_007399415.2. Classification (NCBI taxonomy): domain Eukaryota; kingdom Metazoa; phylum Chordata; order Testudines; family Testudinidae; genus Gopherus; species Gopherus evgoodei. The sequence continues at coordinate 6,901,827 of NC_044333.1, read as the reverse complement.
GAGCCAGTACGCCGTGCCAGACCGCACCAGCTTCCACGGCGGGGATTTAAAGGGCTCTGGGAGCCCAGAGCCCTTTAAATCCCGCCTGCAGCTCCAGCAGCTCGGCTGGGCTGGGGCCAGGATTTAAAGGGCTCAGAGCTCCCACGGCTGTGGAGAGCCAAGAGCCTTTTAAATCCCGCCCACGGCTCTGGCAGCCGGAGCTGCAGTGGGGACTTAAAGGGCCCGGAGCTCTGCACCGGCCCAAGCCCTGGGCCCTTTAATTTGCCCCTGAGCCCCAGGGGCTCCCAGCCACCTCTGCAGCTGGGAGCCCTGGATTGATTTAAAGGCTCTGGGGCTCCCAGCCACAGCCAGTGCCCCAGGGCCTTTAAATCTTGAGATGCACCGCCTCTTCCGGTTGAGGTCATGCCTCTTCCAGATGAGGCCATGCACCCCTCAGGACTCCGGCAGTACGGGTAAGTCCTGTAAGTTACTTTCACCCCTGCCTTCAGTCGCTCCAGGTCTTCGGTGGCATTTTGGTGGCGGGAGGCCCCTCAGTGCCGCCGAAGACACAGAGCAACTGAAGGGTCCCCCCGCCGCCAAAATGCCACTAAAGACCTGGACCACTGGATAAGTACAAGTGCCGCAGCTCCCCCGCTTTGCTCCAGGCCCCCTGAATCCTCTGAGTGGCCCTGGACAGGGAGGGGCCCTGGAGTGGCTAGAGAATGGGTGGGACGCGGGGAAGGAGAGAGGGAGAGGAGGATTCTCTTAGGAACAGACAAGGGGAAAAGGAAGTGCTCCATGGGAGGAAGAAGGGCTAAGGCCTAGTAACAGGGCTTAGAGTGAAGGGGGGGGGAAATCACCCAGTGAAGTCAGTTGAAGCCATTTGTTGTGCTTCATCAAATGCTGTGTCTGTTTTCCTTCCCAGCCGCTCTCACTACCTCCAGCCCTGGCGCTAGCCGGCAGGAAACAGGAACGGGTGTGGAGCCAGAGGTGAACCTACTTGGCCTCTGACAGTCAGCTCCAGTGGCCGAGGTTCACAGGATCCCAAGGCAGCCCTGGGGAAGGGCAGGAGATACACATTGGTTGCACTTGCTAGCAAATAAAAACCACTCTTAAAATGTCTAAATATAACGAAGAGAGGATGAGGGAGGGGCTTCCCAAGGGTTTTCAGACCTTTCTCCCCCCACCCTGCCATTCAGCCTGAGCGGTGAGGAAGCCAGGAAGGGAAAGTTGGTGTGAGCTGGAAAGAAAGATGTTTGCTGGATGTTTTGAGGGATGCACCAGTCAGTTATATGCAGAAGCACTAAAAGGCCCCAGTCAAGGATCAAGGCAGCACTGCACTAGGTGTTGCACATATATCAAAGAAACAGACTTCTCCTTCCCTGTCGTGCACATGTAGCTCAAAGAGAGAATGCTGGACACTGAGGCAACCCTTACCTTGTGTCCTGGCTGTTGGAGATGTTCATAGTGTCCCTGTTCCTTCTTTCTCCCCACCCATCTAACCTGCTGGCATTTACTTCCTCTCATTCACTGGGATAAGGCTCATCTTTCCCGCACCCAGCCCCACCTCCAGAGCACTCCGTGACTCCCAGGGCCAGGGCTCTCTCCCTCCCAGCAAATGCCCTGTCTGCCCGGAGTGCCAGAGCTTCCCAGCCCAGCTCTCTGTGCCTGTGTGCTAGCTTCACTCCTAGCGCAGGATAGGCAGAGCAGACTGAGTAACGGTTGGAAGGTGCCTTTAAAATGGGCACAGGCCTAGACAGGACCCATGGAGCTCTTTAAATTTGGGTGAGTCAGTCTCTCTGTGCCTCCCTTCCCACCTGTGAACTAGGGATGGATAGTCACACTGCCCTGCCCCTCGGGACTGTCCTGGGGATAAAGACATGAATTGTGCAGTGCTCAGATGCTCGTGATGGGAGCGACACACATACCCTAGGCAGGCAGACAAACTGGGTGTAACAAAGCAAGTTACTGGAGAGCCAGGAGAAGCAGCACTGGAATGGGACCCCACTGAGTGGACACAGTCTTCTGGTGCCCAGGCCAGAAATGCATGGACCTGTTATCAGATGGAGAGAAAAGGGCCATTGCATTAAGCTTTACACTGACCCCTTGCTTAAGTGACATTCCTGGCCTGTAATGCTACCAGGAGACAGGTGCTAAGGGAAGGCATGGAGCTGCATTATGCCCGCAAGAAATAGCTACAGTATGTTTGATACTGAACCATGGGGCAAAAATAGATTCCTTCGACACTGCAGCATCTGATTGCTGTTGGCTAACGTATTCTGGCAGCAGGGTCGGCCCCAGGCACCAGCTAAAAAAGCAGGTGCTTGGGGCGGCCAATACCAAGGGGCGACCTTCCAGCCACTATAGGCACGTCCGGGTCTTCGGCGGCAATTCGGCAGCCGGTCCCTCAGTCCCTCTCAGAGCGAAGGACCCACCGTTGCATTGCCACCAAAGAGTGGAGCAGCGCGATTGCGCTGCCACTGCTTTTTTGGGGGGGGGGGGTCGCTTGGGGCAGCAGAAAACCTGGAGCCGGTCATCGGGCAGCTCTGCTTTGTCTGAAATTGTAACAAAGGACAGTCACCACCGTACAGCAACCAAGGGCATCAGCAGCGACTGAACACCAGAACTTCAGCCCCTGCCACCGGAGCTACTTTGATCAGAGTTGCAGCTGTTTGAGTGGCTAGGGCGAGACATCCTAACTAAGCCAGCACATTTCAGAATCACCTCTTAGTAGAAGGGGCCTAAATGAAAAGAATTCCAAAGGCTTTGAGGCAAAGTATCTTAATCTATAGTTTGGCTTGGAGAAGAGTGGACGCAGCCACAGGGAGGTAACGCCAGGAGTAGATTTATTCTTAAAAACCTACACCAGAAAAAGCCTGTATTAAGAAGGTGAATAAGGAATCACAAGCCAAATGGCTCACTAAGGAAGACCAGCAGTGGCAGATGGGAGCCTAGTGGTGTGCAGTGTCCCATACTCCCAGGAACTAAACTGGCACCTCTATGAAATGGGTTTAGATTGAATGTGGTTTATTCCTTCTGGTGCAGTATTCAGGGCCTGCACATTGATTAAAAACCAGGGCCAGGTAGCTCACTGGGCATGGTACAGGTTTTCAGGATGGTGGCACAGTCCAGGGGTTGGAAGCACTGGCCTGGGAATCGAAAGACCAGGCTTATTCTCCCAGCTCTGCCAATGACCTGGTCAAGTCACTTCACCCCTCCGTGCTCCTGCTTCCCCTCCCTCCCTTTGTATTGTCCATTAGACTGAAAACTCCTCAGGACAGGGAGTGTTTCCTACCCTGCATGCACAGCCCCTAGCCCCAGGCTCAGTTGGAACCTCGAGTTCCTGTAATGTGTGTGAAATAGTGTGAAGCATCTACAGCCAAGGACAGGCATGAGAAAAGTATCACTAAAGAAACCACACCAGCAGGACGCTGTATTAGCTTTTAATAGGGTAATTGTACTATAGTGATGCAGTCCTAACCCAGCAACCACAGCCCTCCAGCCAGGGCCTACAGTAGCAATGCTCGCAGGGCTGTAGGAAACTATAAAAACGATGCAGCTAGTTGCTCAGTCACAAGACAAGTAACAGCTATGGGGCAAGTTGGTACCTGCAGTGTACTTATGCTCTGGACCGTTCATGTTCTGTCGACCGTCAAACACAAGGACCAAAATCTTACCTGTGTAACCCTTCTGCCACTCTGAGTTGGCAGCAACAAGGGCTGGGTTCAGTATTTGGGGTTCCATTTCAATAACACAATGCATAACCAGCTCGAGCCCCCACCCAGTGACCTGGGACACTTACATACCACACCCCCCTGAGCGCCTCTAGGAGGCAATACTTCCCCTCTCGCAAGCACGGAGCCTGAGTGTAGCAAAATCCTTTTAATAAAGGAAGGAAACAATGCGGCATCCCATTGGAGAAACACCACAAACAGGATTATAACACAAATCATAAGCAAAAACCCACCTCCAAGTATGTTTGGCAATGTCCTTTCCCCATTAGGGTCTTAAACCCAATCACCCCAAAGTCCAACAACCCAAAAGTCTCTGGTCAGTGCCACCCCAGAATTCAAAAGTTTATCTGCAGTTTTACCCCCCACTCTGGGTGGAAATGGGGGGGGAGAGTCCACACAAGGTGTTAAGGGGCACCTTACATGGGCCAGGGCCTTCTGCTCTGCCTCTCCATGGAGTTCTGCTGCAGCCTTCCCCATGACCAGCTCCACTACATCAGCTGTGCCGCTCCTCCAGCCATCCCTGCAAACTGCTTCACTCCGCTCACTGTTCCACGGGCTGCTCCAACAAACTGCAAACTGCTCCACTCTGCCAGCCACTTAACAATAGGTCTTCAGGCTCCCCCACTAGTTAACACAGCACTCAGTGATCTCAGCTCAGCTCTTTCAGTGATTTCAGCTCTTAGAAGTCAGCTCTTAGAAGGGGAGCCCTGGTGCCAATGCACCATTGGCCCAACATGAACTCAGCTCAGCAGTCTCTAGATGGACTCCTAATGAAATCAAATTAGCTCTACTCTTTTACAGTGGAGAGAGGACGCTATGCAATTGGTGTTCCAGGCCCTCAAAAGGGGCCCATACCATCAGGTACACACACCAGTCCCCAACCTCTCTCCATTCACTGGGTATTGGAACCCATGTCCTTTGTTTAGCAAGTGTCACTTAAGATATATTGAGACATCTCTGTCATAAAGCAGTCTTGTAGTTCCTCATTCACATAATCAGGTGGCAACACTTTATTTATCTTGCCCCCAATAACAAAGAAATTGGGGATCCCAGAGCTGTCAAAATAACCATCCCAGGCTGCATTGGGCTATGCTGGGTGTGCCCATGCAAATATCTGAGAATTCACAATTCCTGAAATTCTTTCCACACTTCCCATAATTCACCACCAGATGTCAGGGTAGAGCTCATCCTGACTCTGCTTACACCTGAAAGCTACAAATGTTTTTCTGGGACAACTAAAAAGCCATTCAATGTACATTACACTTGTTCAATTATTAGTTTTGAGGAAGGATGAAAAGAGTCTGTCAAATGAAGGTTATCCCTGCTCCGCTTCAGGGTCTTTCAAATGGAAAACGCATCACACGTTTACACAGAGCACAATTCTGTCACCAGTGCGTGGAGCAGTAGGATTTACCTGCAGAGGTAGGGGCGTCTCACAGAGAGACTGGATGGCAGAGTCAGGCCCAGAAAGAGCAGGCAGACACCCCAGCTGTCTAGTTGCTTGGAAGATCTTGTAGAACTTTCTTGTTAATTGATGAGACCCAAGAGTGGCAGGGAGGCTTCTGTTACCTGCCATCTCGCATCCCGGGACAACTTTGCTGAACAAGGCATTGCCAGGGGCGTTTAACAAAATGGAAAAATGGTGTTAAGAGGCGAATATGTATTTCTGTGTGGCAGGCCCCTCCAAGCAGGGTTAGAAGGGGCTTTTGGTACAGAAATCAGCGTTCACCAGTTCTGTTGTGCAGTTAAAACTTACATCAGAACTTTGTGTTGTTCAGTCCATTCACATTGCTGTATAGGCCATGTTCATTGCCTGCAAGGACCCTATATCCTGGAGATCTTTATGGGGCATTAATATACTGACTACCACCAGCTTTGACTCCAAAAGAAGTTTCAGCTCACGCTGCCCACGCCGCAGTGTGTTTTGGCGAGCACAGTAGTCTTGTGCTAGGGTCAGTTCAGAGTAGACAGGTTACGTTACTGGAGAGCAAGGCTTTAGAGGGACGATAAGAGGGAGGAGCAGTGTTCTTCCCAGTCTATCCATGGAAGGTGGATGAAGCAGGTTAGGGAGGATGATCAAAAGGCAATTTACAAATAGCAGGACACATCCGTTTCTAAGACAACTAGGAGGCTGAATCAAATACCATATTTCACTTTGCAACGGGCTAGGAGTAACAGCACAGAACATTACCAGCTCCTGTCAGTAAATACCAACTCCAGTCCCTGAAACAGAGAGAAGCCTCCATGATTTTTGACGCAGGACCAATTAAAGGGATCGCACAGAAAGGTGGAAACGAAAGACATAAGCCGAGAAATAGAACAGCCCTTCAGTACTTTCAAAGCAGCATGAAGCCTTTCAATTGAGTGGATTTCAACCACTTGTATGGGTAGCTTTCTCCCCCGGTACTTAGCTGATTGCATCTAGCAAAGCCCTGGATCACAGTAGGATGGTGATAATGCCTATAGATTAAATAGCCTCTGTGGCTACTCACATTCCCACCTGTGTGGCATGCTGGTTTCAAGTTAGACTGAGAATGACTACAGGAGAGGTTTTCCATGCCAGCAGAGCCAGTGAAAAGATCAGGAGTGCTTACCTTACAGAGGAGACAACACGGAGCAAACGTGTGAACAATATAGAAAACATCCAGTGGTCTGGACACTGCTACCCACTCTCTCAAACATTTTAGATGAGGAAAGTGAGGCCACGAGGTGAAGTGCCCAAGGTCACTCAGCTAATCAGTGTCAGAACCAAGAACAGAACTCTGGTCTCTGGATTTGTGGAATGGGAAAAGCAGTAGCCCTTAAACCACTCAAAGCAGCACTGAACAATGCAAATACCATCACAGGCAACACAAGCTGGCAGGAGAATTCCAGAGTTGCACCATTGAGTTACTAAGGGTGGTCTGTTTTTTTTGGTGTGGGAGACACAGAATAGGTTTTTCCAATCACAGAACAGCCTTTTTCAAAAAAACGAAGTTTGGTGAGAAATTGTCATCGTTGGGGATATTCTCTCTTTTCTAAACACCTTTCCATGACATCCTTATTCATTTCTCAAAGATGTTTTCTAAATTCCTGAAACTCCTCATTGACCAAACCCCAGTTTGCAGTAACAAAACACAGTTTTTAGTAAACAACAAATGGCTATTGCAGTTTCAAAAGCTATTGCAAAATTTAAAGGGGGGGGGGCTCCAACTTTGAACCCTGTGAAACAGGAACCACTTCAACATTTTGGGCAGTTGTCATTTTCCCACTGTTTGGCCAGCTCTACTTATTACTCCAGTTGGGATTTAACTAGCTCTTAACCCTCTGATTTATGCACATTTCTTGGTTTTATCGCTATTTAATAAATTCCAAGCCAAAAGACATTGTGCAAAGCTGCTAGTGTTTTGGGGGGGGGGGGGTGAACCTGCCCCAAAGACACAGACTATTATCTGATGCTCTAGAACAAAGTTCAAACCATTCCATAGTTTAAAACCCTAAAAACACAATTTAACTCCCCCGTCCCACGTCTGCCTTGGAAATAACCTTACACAGAATAAGGAAGCCAGGCAATGGTGAAGGGCAACTCCCACTTACCTCAATAATTGAGCACAAAGCTTGAAAAACGTGATGCAGACATTTTAATGGTATGTGGTCAGAATCCTGTTTCTCTCTCTCCTCCAAGAGCCAGGAACCCCAGCAGCTCAGAACCACTTATTCAATACTGACCCAGAAGGGAAGACAGCCACCTAGCTGAATTGCCAGCACCACCTTCCTGAACAATCTAGGCCAGGGGTTCTCACAACAAAATTTTTGGTGGCCCCAGAGCCCCAACTCTTGCTGGTGGCCACTAACAATTTTTCCTAAAATAATTAACTTTAGGGAAAAATAAATAAGTATGCACATATACACATCCATATCACTGTAATTCATTTAAGTATGGTTTTTTGCTGACTCAGTAAAAACAACATGCAGTTGTCCCTAGTCTTTACGGGACCTAAACAAAATAGAAACACAAATAAGGTGCTTTGCGTGTTTTGCTTCTTTTGGTTCATTTTTTGAAGACTTGCTAGCTAGTAAGTCTGCTATTGTGAAAAGTGATGTTTGTTAATATCACTTTTCACAGCAAACTTACTCATTCCCCGCAAGCTGGAGGCCAAATTTAAACCCTGGCTGGGGAGATGGGTACGGATGCAGGAGGGCATGGGGTGAGGGAGGACTGGATGGGGAGGTGGAGGCGGCAGCAAGGGACGGGGTGTGTCCAGGGCTGGAGATTGGAATCCTGCTGCATGGATGGGGGCTGGAGGAGGCAGTGGGAGCCAGGGGCGATGGGGCAGGGGGGTTAGCCCAGGGCCGGAGCCCGAAGCCCTGCAACTGGAGGACAAAGCCTGCCGCCCACCACCCCAGGGCTGAAGCCCAAAGCCCAAGCCCCACCGCCCCCAGGAAAGTGGAGAACTCTCACTGGTTGCCTGCTCCTACAGTGTTTGTGGTTCCCGAAGGGGGCAGGGACCAACCCCTGCTGGCGACCCTGGGGGAGGCACTGCTGCTTTGCCCTCCTACCGCCCCACAATCACCACCCAGGAGGCTGTGGCCACAAGAAAAGCCCATGGTGGCCACATTTGAGAAACGCTAATCTAGGCCTCAATTCAAAGCATTCCCAGCCATGTAGATGATGCTGCCCTGCCCAGGTTAGGGGTCACAGTCTCAGGCAACTGTCACGTTCACAATTAGAAATCTCCCTTGACAATAAAGGATCTAAGTATGCAACAGCTCCAACTTCTAGGATACAGAATTGGAAGATTTTCCCTGCCCCTCAAAACCAGGAAAATGTAACGTGCTGTCCACATAATACAGTGTTATGGGCTGTTTCTAGCAAGCAAAGAATTTCATTCACTGATGCAAGTGCTTCTTAAAGCAGACCTGGGTTCTGTTCCCAGCTTTGCCCACGGATGATCTTAGGCAAGCCATTTTCCCCTCTGTGCACCTCCTTCCCCGCCGCCTGTAAAATATAGATACTACTTACCCCTCTTTTGTCATAGCACTTTGAGATCTATGGGGGACAATGGCTGTATATTTATAAGCAGGACTATTTAGAAGGGAGAAATGTTTTGAAGGTGCTACTGCTGCAGGACAGGATCATAAGGGAGACACCTAAAAATGAGGAGGAAAACAGACTACATTTGATGTCAAGAGATCCCTCATTCCTGATCAGGGTCTCACATTTTCAGAGTTACATAGCTCTGCCAATTCAACCCCCCCAGACATTAATCGTGTGCTGGTGGACTGGATGGTCTCTCCCAGTTTTAGATCGCAAGGTGAGTAGGGAGGAAGTGGGGCCACAAACAGGCCAAACTATTTTCTTCTTTGCATTTCTCCATTATCTGGCCAAAATAACAAAACCCACATGATGGAGTGGGTGGAGGGGAGAATAACTTCTTGAGAATTTCTGTGCCTGGTTTCTGCCCAATTCACTTCCAAACCACAGAGTTATTACAATGCCATGAATAAATGAGCGTTGAGCAAGAAGCAGAGCTCCTTTTGATGCTGTGGAAGCCTTCCGTGGAATCAGGATCCTTGGAGCAGGAATCGATCCATTTCACCAGGTAAACCATTGCTAACTGTACTGGATAGACCAGGTGTAGGCAACCTATGGCACAGGTGCTGAAGGCAGCATGTGAGCTGATTTTCAGTGGCATCGCACTGCCTGGGTCCTGGCCACCAGTCTAGAGGGCTCTGCATTTTAATTTAATTTTAAATGACGCTTCTTAAACATTTTACAAACCTTATTTACTTTACATACAAGAACAGTTTAGTTCTATATTATAGACTTCATTTTTAGGTCTCTTTCTGTATCACTGGCATGCAAAACCTTAAATTAGAGTGAATAAATGAAAATTTAGCACACCACTTCTGAAAGGTTGCTGATCCCTGGGATAGACAGAGCACCTGTAGCTGTCGCTGCTAAGCTCGTGGCAGTGGAAGCCTTTGGCCATAACCTTCCATCCAGGGAAAGCCAGCAGATAAGAGAAACGTGCTCTCATTTCTAGCAGGAGTGGAGCACATCACAACTTTTTCCTCTTTTGTTTTAGTTTTAGCAGCTTGAATCCTGAACGTTTTCCCATTTTGTGACCTTCAGTATCAGCAGCACAAGCTATTGTTTTTCCCTCCACAGCTGCTCAAAAACAGGAGCAGCCCCAGGAATAGATTTACCAAAAAAAGGGTAAACGCTTAGGGTAAGAGGGGTCATGCGTGATGTCCCCCTCTAGAAACCTTACACACCCACAAGAAGGTATAAATAACTATAAATTTATTAGTAAAGCAAAACCATTTGACAAATCACACAGGAGAGCCAGACAGGTTAATACAATATATTTATACACACACACGTATGGGATGCAGTCTTATAAACACACGGAGAGCAGTGTGAAAGGCACTGCAAGCCACACAGAAGCCTCATCGCTCATGAGTACAATCTCACACAGCCCTGTTAATTCACAGGCATGGAGTCACAAGCATAGGTTACATGGATCCACCTATAACCTCACCCCATCAGAGACTGTGGGTGGGCCAACAAGCCCTCTGCTACTGACTCGGCTCCACTGCAACGAAGAACTGCCCCTGAAAAGAAATCAGATCCATGGATCATATAAAACTTTAGAGACAAGCACCTGGAGTTAGGGGTTAGAATTCCACCTTGGGGTTCTGGCAAAGGGATTCGCTCTCAGAGGTCTAGGGATGTCGGGAGGCTCAGCTCCTGGATGTCTTTAAGATGGCCAGCAGGCAACATGCCACAGAGGAACAAAGTGGATCCCAAATCATAAGAGACACTCAAGTTGCCAGAACCCAAGACGGAGTGGTAGCCCAAAGTTCATACTTGCCTGTCCATTTCTATGGGATGTCTGCAAACACAGGAACAGAAATCTTCCTGAGAGTTAACTCAGCGTGTCACAGCTTGATCAAGAATAGTTAACATTCAAGGTTAAGGTTTTTGCTTCATTAGTTAACAACCAATTACCAGTTGTAGTCCTGGGTTGACTGTAATGCCAGAAGGAAATAAAAAAAAGTGCTCTTCTCCTCCTAAAACACATCACCCAGGCAAGTTATTTCAGCAGGGAGCCAGGAGACTGTGCCAACCCATTGTCACAGGCCACTTTGGGCTCATCCAGCCTCCAGGTTTTCCCATTAGTGTTCACTTTCATCAGCACCAACTTCTCCAGGAGCCGCATGGCAAACCAACGCTGAGCACACACATCAGCACCCAGCTCTGAGAGGGACACCCTCGCTCTGCATCACACCCCTGAACAATCACTGAATATGGGACCAAGACCAGACAGCTGTACCCAGGGCACAGGTACAAAATAGGTTGTACACCTCATGGTGAAGCCAGGATATCCTTCCACCTTGAGAGCTACAGTGCGACAGCCCCATAGGCAGTAGCAGGAACAACCATTTAAGGAGAGATTGAAGTTTTTTAAATTCCATATGCACAGCGTCTGCATGTATCACGATACTCTGCTAACTCACCATTCCTACCCCGTGAACCCTTTAGGGCCCTCCACTAAGTTACTATCAAGATTTGCCTTGACAGTGTCAATGGACATAATTTACTGGAGAAACTGCAACTCTTCAGGCTATGTCTACACTACCGCGGTAAACTGACCTAAGTTGCACAATTCCAGTGATTTGAATAATGCAGCTGCAGTCGACGTAGCTTAGGTCTACTGACTGCAGTGTCTATGCCACGCTGGGTCGATGGGAGACACCATTGACTCACCTTACTACCCTCATCCCTGGTGGAGTACCGGGGTCAACCAGAGACTGCTCTGCCATCGATTTAGCAGGTCTTCACTAGACCCACTAAATCAACCCCCGGTGCATCCATCACCAGAGCATCG